>NC_063182.1:17573003-17880472 GCF_023159225.1 Perognathus longimembris pacificus | reverse complement strand
TATAGCAGAGGAAATAGCAAACTTTGATGATGATTTTAGAAAAATATATGAAATGATCCTACAAAATCTTAGATCTGATTAGAGACTAGATTAATAAATATGAAATATTAGTAAATAATGTAAAATTAATTTATAATATTTAGAATACTAATAATATGATAGAAATCCATAGTGAATATAGACAAATAAAGAGAATGTAATACTTCTGGCTCTGAATTAGGGTTGTGAAAGAGTTACAGAATTAAGACAGATAGAGGTGGGAGCATTATGGTACAGAAAAACAAAATGATGGATGATGACCTGGATGCATGAATGAGCAGAAAATACTTTTGAGAATGAGAAGGGAGAAGAGCTTTATACTCAGTAATGGTGATTAATATTAGTAGAAAGGTGTGATAAGGCAAGATTATTTGTGTTCTTGAAGCAGCCTCCCACTGGAGATAGACATAATGATGGAATTTATGATTTGTTATTTTAGGTTTCTTTTTGTTCTTCTTGTCAGTGATGGGAATTGAACTCAGCGGTTCACACATGCTAAGCAAGTACTCTAATACTGTACTAAACTCTCAATCCTCATGTTTCTTCTTTGATATAGCCAACAAATAGTTATTGAACATCTACCTTGTGCAAAGTACTGTATTAAGCAGTAGCAGAAGAGTTTGACATGATCAATGTATGTCTAATACAAAACTTGTATTCCATCAGGGAAGCTAGACTTTAAAGAACTACATACATACTGGTAAGTTTTGTAATAGCAAAGTATGAGGACAAGTCTGGGACAAGAGGAAAGATTGAAGATCTACTGAGAAATAATGTTTCATGAGGTGAACTAAAGGAGGAGAATTAGATGACAGAATAAAAGGGATATTGAGGCAGAAATTTACAAATAAGACAGGCCAGGCACTGGTGGCTTATGCCTATAATCCTAGCTACTCAGGAGGCTGTGATCTGAGGATCTGTTCAAAACCACAGGAAAGGCCATGAAACTCTTGCCTCCAATTAAGCACCAGGAAACCAGAAATAGTGCTGTGGCTCAAAGTAGTAGAGCACTAGCCCAGAGCAAAAATGCTCAGGGACAAAACCCAGGCCTTGAGTTCAAGTCCTATGACCAAACAACAACAACAACAACAACAACAAACCAAAGAAACAGCAAGAGAAAACAGCACCTATCAAAGGCATAAGGAGGCTTTCCAGGTTTTAAGAAATTTAGGATCTGTGTGAGTAGAGTACAGAAATAAACAAAAACCAAGGTAGGATAGTCTAAGATGAGGTTGCTTGATAGGGTTTTGGTTTTTAACCTAAGTGTGACAAAAGCCACTGAAGGGTTTAAACAAGGGAATCAAGTGCTTGTATTAATATATTAAACAGATCATTTGTCTTCAGTATATATTAGAGGAAGATGAAAGCATATGAGGAACTGTTATTAAGCCATGAAAATAATAATTAAGAGATGATTATGTTTAGGATGAGTTTGGTTGTTGTAAAAAAATGAAGAGAAACAAATTTGAAAGTTGTTTATCAAAAATATCTAGATAAACAAAATGAGAACAATTCACTGTCATCAGAATAAAGGGAACCACAGTGGGTTTATATGAACAAGTTGGAGATGGTTACATTACTCAGTGATGCAATCTGAAATTAAGAAAGGAGAGGGAGCACATATGCTAGAGGTATTTTAAACCAAACAACAAAGAGGTATTCTTGTTTTGTTTTGTGGTACTGGGTTTAAACTTAAACCTCCTGTGGTTGGATCTATTGAATCATACTCCAGCTATTGAGAATTCTGACTCCAATGTTCTGTCTTAATGAGTTCGATTTATGCTACTTATGATAATAAACGTAAAAATCTAAAAAAAATTAGTGTTTTTGGCTGATAGTTTTGAAGGCTTCAGTCCATGGTTAGGCAGATATCTGTTTCCTTTGGATCTGTGGTTGTGCAGAATATGGGGGAAGTATTATGGAAAACCTCATGACGGCCAGGATATTAAAGAGTGAAAGACATTTTTGTCCCATTATCCTTTTTGTGGGCACAGTTTCACTGACCTAAAGCCTAAAGATTCCATACCTTGTAATGGGGCCAAACTGGTATATGGACCTTTGGCATATAGGCCTTTGAGAGACTTCTAGCACTTACTTTTGTGGCTATGAGAACTTAATAGAGAGAATCCCACTGACTCATTTCAGAAGTGTTGGGTTGCAGTGTTAAGAAGGTAATTAAAAAATCCAGATATAGAAGTATGATTCTGTTTGAGTATGCATAAATAGAAATTTGTGTTTGGCTTAAAGTAATAATATATCTCAGTTTGCTAAGGAAAAAGTGTAGGCAGTACATAATAAGGAGACAAAGCACTGATTCCAGAATTGGTAGAATGACTAAGCAAGTGTTTGTTATCTATGGATTAAATTACATCTGGGAATCCAGCCACTCTCAGTAATTCCCTTTCAAAGGCAACTGAAATTTGAGCTGTTTTGTTTCAATCATTGTAATAACTAGAGTCCCCACTATGAATGTTTAGAGCTTGCCATATTAAAAAATGTGATGAGA
Organism: Perognathus longimembris pacificus; assembly: GCF_023159225.1. NCBI lineage: Eukaryota > Metazoa > Chordata > Mammalia > Rodentia > Heteromyidae > Perognathus > Perognathus longimembris. Next base: position 17,877,927 of record NC_063182.1, on the reverse strand, counting down.
TAGGAATGTTCGCACATACCTGCAATACTAGCACACAGGAGTCTCAGGCTAGAGGATCAAAAGTGTGACCTCAGCTAGTTAGCATGATTTTTTCTCTCAAAAAAAAGAAATCATGTTTTACTGACAGAAAGGAACCAGATTAGATACATTACATTACATGTAATTACATGTAGTTCTGGAAATAACTAGATTTAAGCAATATTATTGAGTTATTTGTGATTCAAATAAGGAAAATATAAACATTTTCATTCACTAACTACTTAATAAAAACTTATTAACTTGAGAAGCAGAGATGGTATATTGTTTCAAATTCAGAACAGGCAAAAATACTATCTCCTATCAGAAAAGGAGACAGATATGTTGGCCATACCTATGCTCCCAACTATATGGGAAGGGAATATTGGAGAATTGAAGTCTAAGGCAAGCTGGATAAAAGCATGAGATACTAACTGGAAAAATAAAGCAAAAGGACTAGGAGCACAACTCATGTGGTAGAGTGCCTATCTAGCAACCATCTGGTCCTCCCTTCAAATCCTAGGGTTCCCAGAATTAGGAAAAAAAAAAAAAAGAATTTATTGAGAGCTTACATGCCTGGCACTGTTGCTGGTCCTATTAATATTTGTTCTGATTAAGTAATTTACATATTTGAAAAATGTAATAAAAAGTAAATAAAAATATCAGTTATAAATGTTGTGATAATTAACACATAAAATGGAAGTTACTTTAGTCAGGAGTACTTACTTGACAAGTGGTGTTTAAAGTAACAACTTAAAGGCACAGTGTGTGTGTGTGTGTGTGTGTGTGTGTGTGTGTGTGTGTGTGTGTGTGTGTGTGTTGTCGTTTCCAGACAGGGTCCTACCATGTGGCACAGTCTGGTCTCAAACTTCTTGTGATCCATCGGCCTCAACTTCCTCAGTGCTGGTATTATAGGCCTGTACCACTACACCTCGCAAATACTTTTTGTTTCTCTTATAAAGAGGTAGATGCACTTGTCTGTCACTTTATATGTAAGACTAATGAATCTATTTGGTTTTAGCAGGAACAAAAATCATTAGTTGATTACTTTTGGTTCCCTATTAAGAACTATAAAAATGAGAACGATAGGAAGCAAAACATTGTGACATGAATGTGACTATTTAACTGCATGCTTCACTTCCATTATTATGCATTCAACTTCAAAGAAAAAGCTACAGTAAGTAATTTCTTGCCTGCATAACTGCAATATTTGCTCTGTGAACTTCAGCTTTTTTTCTTTTTTGGCTCTATTGGGTTTGAACTTAGTCTTCGTACTTGCTACACTTAATACTTGAGGCATAATGTATTTAAAAGAAATTCACTTTTTAAAAAGGTTTGACGAAATCAATAAGATAGTTTGGTAAATTCTTATATATTTTATCATGATAATATATTTAATAAAATAGTATTACTACCAATGTTTGGTATGTGTACAGATATTTACGGGGTTTTAAAATGTTTTTATCAGGGGCTGGGAATGGCCTAGTGGCAAGAGTGCTTGCCTCATATATATGAACCTCTCCCTGGGTTCGATTCCTAAGCACCACATATATGGAAAAAGGCCAGAAGTGGCGCTGTGGCTCAAGTGGTAGAGTGCTAATCTTGAGCAAAAAGAAGCCAGGGACAGTGCTTAGGCCCTGAGTCCAAGGCCCAGGACTGGCAAAAAAAATAAAAAAATAAATAAAATAAAATAAAATGTTTTTATTAGTATGCATTAATTGGAGAGGGGCTTTCATTGTGTTATCGATACACATACATACAATGTACCCCACCTATCCACTCCCTTATTTTATCTACCCCTTATTTAAAACAATAGAAATTTTGTTTCTTTAAGTACTATTGCAGATATTATCAGGGACTAGAATTATGCAACAGTAGTGATTGACACTTGGAATAAGAATTTTATATTCACCATTCAGAAGGTAATAAATTAGAAAGTGAAAGCTCAGTATATCAATTCTAAGTTCGAACTTACTGCTAGTGACTGGTTTATACTTATTTCATGGGTATTTGAGAAGGATAGTTCTTTTACACATCTAATTATAATGTGGTGTTTTCTTCTTTTTGTTTTTTGTTTTTGTTTTTTGCTGTTCCTGGGGCTTGAACTCAGGGTTTGGGCACTGTCCCTGAGCTTCCTTTGCTCAAGACTAGCACTCTACCACTTTAGCTTCAGTGCCACTTCCAGCTTTTTCTGTTTCTGTAGTACTGAGGAATAGAATCCAGGGCTCATGCATGCTAGGCAAGCACTCTACCACTAAGCCACATTCCCAGTCCAATTATATTTTTTATTTCAATGTATTATCATATTTTTAACTTATCAAGTGAATTTCTCCTTTCAAAACATTCCTTAATTACTTCCATCATAGTTTCAGAAATTTTGTTTTTCTAATTAGATATTCTCAATATAATTTTCAGTATTCATATTCAGTCTTAAAAGTATTATTTTGATTCATTTTTATTTAAAGTAAATTGGTTATTTTAATTCACTTTCTTTTTTTCTTTTTGGTGGTATTGGAGATTGAACACAGAGCTAGACAAGCACTCTACCTCTTAAGCAACACTTCTGTCCCAATTCACCAATTCTTTTAAAATGACATGTTGTTTTAAAGTTCATAGCCGGGCAGAGATAATTGAAAAAGTAAATGTCCAGTTTCCCTGAGTTCCTCTGTCTAATATGATAACTGCAGTTTCTTGAGATTTGGAAAGTATTTTAAAGTTGAAATTGCTTTGCTTATGAGAGTTTTTTTAAATAAATAGATTGGACTTAAGAACATTTTTCTACTATTTTGAAACTTTACATATAATACAATGTCAACATATACTAAGATTAAATTTCATCATAAATCATATATTTCACAATCTTTGAACGTCTGTTTCATAACAACTAAGCAGAATGGATTTGTATTTGTGTCAAAGTCATATTTGAAAACTTAAAAGACAGTTCTAGGCAATTTCCTCCAAAAGGTATTTATTCTTTTCTCACAGAATTTCATAAATATTACCGTGAACCTACAGAATTTACAATTATTGGTTAGTTTATAAGTCATTTTCCTTGAAAAAATCCCATGTATGTGACCAATTTTCAAAGTGCCAAGATAATTACTGAGTTTTTCACTCACTTCAGATTAACTAGTCTCTGAATTTTAGCTTCAACTGAAATTAAGCACTATTTTTGTCAACTTCCAAACACTTATGAATCCTCTAAGATTTTAGAACAGAGTATTCTCATGGAATCAAAAGATGCTTCTCAATCCCCAATCTTTGTCAAACACAACCTAAATTCTCAACACTGTCTCATCCCTCCTATTATTAGCAGAAAGATGAGAACTAAGGTTTGCTTTTGCCCCAGTATCCTTAATTCTTACTATTTATTCTCCATCAGAGTTTTTGTTAAATCAAATATTCTATGAAACTGTCAAGTTCATATTTCTAGTTCCAAAGCTAGCCTTCAGTTTAGATAACCCATCTTGGAGAAACTGTCACTGCTAATGGGAAATTCTACAGCAGCTCACTCTGAACAGCAGCTCCTAGCAGAGGGCAGGAGGAGGACAATGTAGTTAGGTAAGTGGTTTAAATATCTTAGATTTCCTCAAAAGCATATTATAAATGAACATTTAAATATCAAATGTATTGTTTATAGTACTTACAGTAGAAATGAGCCAAGGTTGTGAGTAAGCAAGCATTTTTTTTCTTATGCAATTACTTAGAATGAAAGAAGAAGTGAAGAAGAAATTAATTGAAAGAATATGAAGCTCTACTATTGAGTGCTTTATGCATACTGTTTTATTTAATTCTGGTAAAAGCTTTGTAGTTTATGCTAATCTATTTCGTGGATGCAAAAATTGAGGCTGGGGGAGGTTGCTTAATTCAAACATAAGGAGATATATTTAGATATCATAGAATTGGGGTGAAAATATGTTTACATTGAAGCTAAGAAACAAAAACCTCCAGCTAGAGAATGTTGTGATTTATTTGGTTATCTCAATAATTAACAAAATTGTAAACCCAGTAAGTTACCAGTCCTTTGAGTTGATCAGTTATGAAAATAGCAGATGATTTCAGAGAAAAATGGAGACCATTGAATGGCAAGATGGCAAGTGTGGGAGGAAGATACATTAATTCCTACAAATAAATTGTATATTTCATTTTGAATTCACATGCTGTCATATGTGTGGGTATGATTTATAAACACATATCTAATGCTTCAACTTTGTGTATCTACATACATCTAGAAATTAAATCTCTAATTGTGATTTCATCCCTTGAGTTTCTTAACAAAGATAACTATTTTACATGTGTGAAGTCAAGAACTTTTACTAGCTAGGCTGGCATTCCATCACTAGCGTAACACCCAGACCCCAAATTTGTATTCTTAACTTCATAGAAAGAAAATATGAGCTGAAATGATGTTTACTATCTGATTTATTATGGCTAAGTAAACATATTGATTTTAAAGTTAAATGTGCTACAGTTTTCTATACCTGTGTCTAAATGCTGAGGGGCTTGTCATTGATGATGAAAATAAGATTAAGTGAGCATAACTTGAATTTGGTACACAAGTTTGTCAATGAAATACATATTAACGTTTTGTTCCCCTACCTCTAAATTGAAACACAAACTGGCGGTGGGATCTGTATATTCTGCAGAACTTTGTGGGCCATGCCACTGGAGTTTGGCATTGACTAGTTGCATGGAAAGAAAGTTGACACTGGGGAAAATTGTAACTGAAGGCAAGTTTGTCTCTTATATTTTAGTAATAGAACTTCTGCTTTTTACTTTCACAGCTGTTTTCTTTTCTAACATGTATTTTTCTTCTTGAACATACCCAACTTTTCTTCTTTTTCTCTTTAGCCCTATAAAGGGGCCAAATCTGAAGGAACCTGATTACAGAGGTGAAAGTGGTTGTATGGCCTAATTTCTACCTTAGTATTCCTGTTGATATAACAAAATAATTTATATTGGATAATTTATAAGTAATAGAAAGTTATTTCTTATGATTCTGGAGACTGAGGAGCCCAAGATAACTAGCCATCAGATTGAGGCATTGATTGAGGCATGTACCGTTTATAATGTCTTCTCTGTTATTCTCCTGTAGTGTGTAGAAAAGGAAGAAGGGCAAAACAGAGGAAAAAATGGGGCAGCTTGTTAAAAATATGAATATTAACCTCACTTATGAGGGCACAGTCCTTAGAATATAGTCATTTCCTGAATTCCTCTTCTCTTCCTACTATTTCATTGTATTAAGCTCCATCGTGAACTTTTGAGGACTATACATTCAAGTCATAGCAATATTTTATTTCTTAATAAGTATTCACTCAATGTATTATTTTATAGACCTTAACTCACTTAATCTTTATAATTGCCTATGAGTTTCAAGTTTTTAACTGTGAAATTTCTGCTAATAAGCAGTGGAGGATTGGGAAGCAAGTGATTCCTTTATCTTTGAAATTATATCATGAAGCAGATCTCTATTTGTATGTGTGCTCTGTTTGTTACTCCTGAGATAGTAACCTCCAGTGAAGGACAATGAAGCCCATGATAAGATTGGGGTTTAGGACTCACTTTATTAGAAATGTTTACATTTTACTCTGAAAAGTTTATGGAGATGTGTAAAATTTTTGAATTTATACAAAATCTATTATAGTTGTATTTTTTGTTATTAGCAATGCTAAAACATTTTATGTCTAGTATTTTAAGCTACTTTCTAATTGCAAATTGAAATTATTTAATTTTTTTTCTGTAGAAATATCACAACTTGATTGCATTTTTTACCTTATTTTATTTTATTTTTTAATAGATTTTTTCCCCCAGAGCTGAGGGGTCTTGTGCTCGCCAGGCAGGCAGGCACTGAGCTGAATCCCCAGCCTCCTGTTTTATTTGTTGTCCATTGTAGGACTTGGGCCTTTGTCCCTGAACTTTTTTGCTCAGGGCTAGTGCTCTATCACTTTAAGCTACAGCTCAAAGTGGTGGTTAGTTGGAGATAAGTCTCAAGGACTTTCTAGGATTACAGGGTTGAGCCCCCAGTGCCAGCAAGTGATTGCACTTTTCTTTCTTTCTTTTTTTTTTGCCAGTCCTGGGTATTGAACTCAGGTCTTGGGCACTGTCCAGGAGCTCCTTTTGCTCAAGGCTAGCACTCTACCACTTGAGCCACAGCGCCATTTCCAGCCTTTTCTGTTTATGTGATATGGAGGAATCAAACCCAGAGCTTCAAGCATGCTAAGGAAGCACTCTATCACTAAGCCACATTCCCAGCCCTAATTGCATGTTCCAAACAAGTTATCCATAAGTAGAATTTGCTTTTTAATCGCAAGTCTTTATTTATTTTTTTTTTTTGGCCAGTCCTGGGCCTTGGATCAGGGCCTGAGCACTGTCCCTGGCTTCTTCTTGCTCAAGGCTAGCACTCTGCCACTTGAGCCACAGCGCCACTTCTGGCCATTTTCTGTATACGTGGTGCTGGGGAATCGAACCCAGGGCCTCATGTATACAAGGCAAGCACTCTTGCCACTAGGCCATATCCCCAGCTTAATCGCAAGTCTTAACACATACTTTGTCATCACTAGGTCCATTGAGAGGTCCTTAATAATATGTTTATTATTTGTATAAATTCTCACCCAATGGGAAAAAGTTTGTATGACTGAAGAGAGGGGGAGGGAGAAACAAAACATTTCGGGTTTATGTAGTAAAAATCTTGAGAATATATTACTGGCTGATTCTAAAGATAATTGTTCCAAAGTAGATGTGGTTTGGGCTGTATTTGGTGATATATGATTATACTTGCTAGTGAGTCTGAATTTAAGGCATTAGCTCTTGCTGCTGAAAAGGATTCTAACAGTTCTCTTATTTGATTGGTTGGAAGGTTCAGAATGGGAATATATGTCATGAAGGAAAGATGCTAGATCTTCTTTAGAATAGTAGAAATGAAAGGCTTAGGAAGACATGTATAAACCAGAGTGTATTTATCATGCTTGTCATGCATACTCATAAAGGCTTAGAGAGGTTCTTTAGTGAGAGAAAGAAGCACCTGCATTTTTGAACAGTTCCTTGCTGTCTTAGGACAAATGGCAGGACTTAATTTTCAAAAACAGGTTGGGCACATTTATTATCATATAAAGCAGAGACAGACACAGTAGTGATCACAGTGTTTTGACCCACAGGGATATTTGCTGAAAGATAATCCTTCCAATGGGCAGGAAGCTATACATTTGGCTGTCCAAATTTTCTGAGTAGAAATTCATTGTTAGTTCATGAGGGGCTAGCATAACAAGGTACTACTCATCACTGGATGGCAAAAAGAAAAAAAAATCCGCACAGTTTCAGTTTTGGGGAGTATTAGCCCCAAATTATTATGTTAGTGCTGCTTTTTTTTCTTCCAAGAATGTTTTCTTTAGCTTGTAGAAGCTCATTTTCTCCATGTTCCTTCACATGGCTTTTACATATGAATCTGCGTCTTATTCTGTCTCTGTTTCTCTCTGTTTCTCTCTCTCTGTCTCTCTCTCTGTCTCTCTCTCTCTGTCTCTCTCTCTCTTTCTCCTATACTGGGGTTTGAAATCAGGTCCTCATGCTTTTGATTGGAATTTGCTGTTGTTTAAAGTCTAGTGCTCTACAACTTGAGCTACAGTTTCATTTCCAGCTTTATATTGGTTGATTACAGATAAGAGTCTCATAGACTTTTTCTATTCAATTTGGATTCTAACCATGATTCTCAGATATCAGCCTCCTGAGCAGCTAGGACTATGGGCCTGACCACCAATTCGTGGCTTAATCTTGTCTTACAAGGAGACTAGTCATACTGGGTTAATGACTACCTATATGACCTCATTTTACAATAATTACCTTTTAATAAAGCCCTATCTCCAAATACATGCATATTGTGAAGTATTGGGACCTAGAATGCCAACAAATGTATTTTGAAGGGACCCATAACAACGACTAATGAGAAATTATTAATGGTTAGATCTTGGGAAGAGGTATGGAGACATACTTTGCAGAATAGTCATGATACAGATTTGTATGTTCCTTATGAAAACATAATTCACTGCAGGGTATACTCAGTATAGACATGGTTAAACTTACCCATTCATTGAATGTTCATTGATAGCTTCCTTTCTTAGTCACCTTAGTGCTTAGGTTGCAAGTGCCCAATGTCACAGGAATGTGAGCTCCTGATTATGAGCTGATCTGATTACCAGTACTGTCCACTGTTCTGTGTACTGATATCAAAGCCAATATTTGAGTCCCTGTAGAGAACCACACACCCTTGTTCTTACTGGGGACTGAGGGATGGGTAAAGATTTTAACCTCACTGAAATAGGAAATAGATTCTGGATATAAATTTACTTTTCTTTTCAGTACTAGCATGCTTGATTGTTTAGAAAGCCTTTATGAAATCTATCATCATAGTATTTTGTAAATTTGTTTGGATCAACAAATTCATTTTGTAGCACAAGAATTGCAAGGATAGACTTAGATCTGGAAGCTCAATGGCCTTACTGTATATGTCGTATCATCTGGAACTATGTGCCTAAATAGAGCAGTGGAACTCTGTTCAGGCCTCAGTTGAGAGACTATGCTGTGAAAGGATGGTGTTTTATCTTGGAGAATGCAAAGATCAAACTATTATGCTTTGTTCCCCATAGAAATATTATATGTGTTTATCAGACTATGGTGCTCACACCTGTAATCCTATTCAGGCTATTCAGGATGCTGAGATCTGAAGATGGAGGTTCAGAGCCAGCCTGAGCAAGTGTATCTGAGAGATTCTTATCTCCAATTAATCAACAAATGAGGCTGAAAGTGAAGATATGACTCAAGCTTTTAAAAACTCAACTTTTAAAAGTTCTACAGAAAAAGTATTTAATGATAAAATATTGGAGAGAAAAACAAGTAAACAAATTCTATCTCTTCTGCTCTGGCAGTATTGGGGTTTGAACTCAGGACCTTACATTTGTTTTACAGTTTCTCTACCAGCTGAGCCATATCTACAGTCCAAAACGAGGGTTCTCTTGGCCAGGGCTCCAATGCACTAAATACTAGATTCTAAATACATGCTAAGGTTACAATCGCGGTTTTCTGTTAAATATTAATGTATATTTTAATATCGAAATAAATGGTTATTCGTATGTTTTCCTTATAAATAGCTGTATGTATTTGGCAAAAGTTGGTAGATAATTTGAATGTACCTAATAATTCAACAAACAAATCAACAAATTGATTCCTAAACCCAGAAATTAAAACAGTAGAATGACTAAAACAAAGTCTGTCTAAAACTATTTTATTCCTTCACAGATACTTATAGACTCATTTTATTCTTTTTCTTTCTTCTCAGCTATTCTTAGGCTATAATGTAGATGGGATAAGGAATAAAAGTGAAAGAATAAAGATTTAGAATCCTTAGATGTTCTATGGTTTCTTGCCATTGGAATTTTAACCTTTAAACCAGACTTTGTTTTGTTATTTTGGTACAAGGCAGAATGTGGAGATCATGAAGCACAATCTGTAGTTTGTACATTCTCCTTTTCAGTAATCTCATACAAATTAATGAATATCCACTTAGATATGACCAAGCATATGTTTTTGTTGAGAAAGAATAATCCAATGCACTGAAAGTGATTCATAAATTTTGAATAATTGAGCTCTTGCTTCTACAACTCTAGTAAGCATTCATTTGCTATTGTAAATGAGGAGGAAAAAGGTTAGTAATACTAAGAGACTTTCTAATGAGGCCTGATAGAGTCAGAATACATTTACAATAGGGAGAATAAATCCGCATGAAGTTTTAGACAAAAATACAAAGGAGGGGTTGCTGAAAAACTACTCAGCAATAGAAATCATGTTAAAGGCGATGTTTTGGCTATTAGGCTTTCTCCAGGTTATCATATATAAAACTAACATTTTTGTAGTTCCTCTGCCCAAGGAAGGCTTTACAGACAGAATGTTGCCTTTAACCTTATTCTATTTTCTACAGAGTATTTTAAAAACTGGAAAAATATTACTGAGACAAAAATGATTGAGGCTCTGAAAGATCAGAAGAAATCTATCATTATTTTCTTTTACATAAGCAGACTCTGGGAACTTCATCCACAAAGTCATTGTGAATTCAGTGTTCTAGATAGCAACTTTTGTAGTCAATAAATAAGACTGACCTAGAGTTCACTGTATTTTTGGATCTGCACATTACTTTCTTTTAGATTGTTGCACTTACAACTTGATCTATTTTTCTATAGTAGTATTATTTACATATTAATGTTAAGTCAAGTACTTAATTATAAAATACATTTAATTTAGACAACTAAGTTATTCAATAGTTTACTTATATATTTATTTAGGTATTCTCTCTCCCCATTTTTTTCTGTTACTGTGGTTTGAACTCAAGTTCTTGCATTTACTCAGCAGACATTCTATTGCTGAGCTACATTTCCAATCCAATTTCTAAATTCTTTCATAACACCTTGAACAAATTGTAACTGGCAGAATATTTTCTAGAAATTATTAAAATCATAACATTTTACTTTTTCCTCAATGAATTACACACACACACACACACACACACACACACTCAGTAAACGTGTCACCAGTTAAAAATAAAAATGACAGAAGTAAAAGCATCACTTCAGGCCTTCACGTTGGTCTTCATGCCTTTCTACTTTTCCAATGAGCTCATTGGAAAAGTTTATCTTTGACAGGTATTGATGGATGCATGCATAGATTAAGACATTTACTGTATAATCTTGTCTTAAAAATTTACAAAGCTGCCATAATCATGTACTATCTTGGTCAGTTATCAATATTTCTATCACATAAAGAAAGTTAATTGCAGCCAGGCACTGGTGGCTCACACTTGTAATCCTAGCTACTCAGGAGATTGAGAACTGAGGATCAGAGTTCAAAGCCAGCCAGGGCAGAAAATTCCATGAGACTCTTATCAACAACTACCCACCAGAAAATGGGAAGTGGTAGAGTGGCAGCCTGGGGCAAAGGAGTTCAGTTACAAGGCGTTGAGTTTAGTCTCCACCACTGGGGAAAAAAAATGAGAGAGAAATGCAAAAAAAGGAAAGTCACTATGGGTGACTAAAAGCTGACTCTGTTCAAGTGTTTTGCATATTCTAGCTCATTTAATCCTTAATAGGTATAAAGCAATGTATCAGTATGTCCCAGGTAGTAAGTGGTCACATTTGGCCTTAGATGCATTTGTTCTAAAAAACCCTTCTTGTTTCTACATAGAACTACCCCTAAAATATATGCCAGGAAATACCTATCATTAATTTGATGGAAAGCAGTAGTTTTTTACCCAAATAATATTCCATCTGTTACCATGAATATTCTTAAGTACTCATGGAAAAGTCATCTATTTATCCCATTGTCTTTTATACTATAAAAGTATTCAAAATTCATACTATGTTTCTTAATATGTCACTATTACATATTTTAAAACCACCTTTCTATGTTCAAGTTGTAATTTTCCGCCTACCAAATAATGTTGATGAGCCTCACCTTATCATATTTTTTTTTTCTGGAAGAAAATGAACTAATGTGACCAAATAACTAAAATAAAGAGTTCTTATACAATCAAGAAATCACTCAGAAGTGGAACTCTCTATTAAAACTTACATACCTTTATGGGAATTATTATCTATTATTAATTTGCTTTTTACTATCTTTAATATTTACAAAGGTTTCTTTGAAATGCCAAAGAAATAATTGTATTTTATGTTTCATTCTCTAATAATAAACCAAGACATAGTAGATGGACTCAAGTTCAAGTAAGATTTTCAAAAGGGTTGTGAAAGTTTTATTTGTTGACATTTTGTAGTATCATAATTCCTAAAGAGCTGTGCAAATTATAAGGACAAAATTTAACACATTTTTCAGCCCTACATATGTTGTAGGGAGTACAGCTGATGCCATCTTGATTAGGGAAACATGGTAGGAAATGTTGAGGGGAGTAGATTAGGTCAACCTGACCCCAAAATTCTGCTTCCGTAAATGGCTTGCTTAACTTGTTTGTTGCTTGCTGTATCCCCTGCATCAACCCCCTACATCTGTGCTAGCTTTTACCTTTATAAACCCCGATTTGAGGACTGCTCGGGGTCACGGTGTCAGTGCCTTAGTCTGCACTGTGTCCCTGGCCAGTCAGCCCGCTTTTCACTGTCACAGTTTCAGCTCTGGAGTCTGTGCTGCATCTCTGGCCGGTCAGTTCGCTTTTTTGCTTCCCCAATAAACCCATCTTTTTGCTTGAGACTGTCTCTCAGTGGTGGACTCTTGGAGGGACGGGGAATCCCCTCCCTTGAACCCCGTAACACATATATAAGGGTTAGGAGTTTATTACTCATCAGCATTTGTGATATGCTGGTCTAAGCTATGAGTATATGGCAAGTATTTTCCTCCTGTGTGGGTTTAGAGTACTTGCTGAGATTCTCTGTTTGAAGGTAGCTATGGGACACTGCTAAAATAATGTGATCTGCAGTTGTCTGAAAACATTTGTACAACAGGCAAAATATACTGATGTACTTTATCTATGTTATTCATGGAAAGACCAAGATGGGGAGGCATTTTGACTTTCAGTGAAGTTCCATGAACACATCACTAGATGTACAGACATCTCTTGGTACCCTTAGGAGATTGCTCCTAGGGACAACCTCCCCCCATACCAGACCCATAGTTGCTCTAGCTCTTCATATAAAATAGTGTAGTATTTGTATCTATATACAAATACTTTCCTAAGCACACCCTCCCACATGCTTTACCTCTCTAGGTAACAGATCATACATAATTCTGTGTAAATACTATGTAAGAGGCTGTTATTTGTGCATTGTGTAAGGAACAATAACAACAAAAATGTCTAAATATATTCAGTACAGATGCATTTTTCCCCGAATTGTATTCTATCTGCAGTGGGTTGAATTCTCATATGCAGAATACACAGATATGGAAAGCTGACTGTATTTTCAACACTTGAGGTTCAAGCTAAGTGAACACACAAAGAATTAATGTAAGAAATCATCACTTACCCTACTTACTTTAGTGCAGACAACACTGTTATAGTTTCAACTTTAGAATTGTAATATTTTCTTTATGGTCACAATCCATAACTGAATGTCAATTTCTCCCCTCCTCTCACTCACACACACCCTCTCTCCCTCCCTTCCTTCCTCCCTTCCCTTCCCTTCCCTTCCCTTCCCTTCCCTTCCCTTCCCTTCCCTTCCCTTCCCTTCCCTTCCCTTCCCCTCCCCTCCCCTTCCTCTCTTCTCCTCTCTTCTCCCCTCCCCTCCCTCTTCCCCTCTCCTTCCTTCCTTCCTTCCTTCCTTCCTTCCTTCCTTCCTTCCTTCCTTCTTTCCTTCCTTCCTTCCTTCCTTCCTTCCTTCCTTCCTTCTTTCCTTCCTTCCTTCCATCCTTCCTTTTTTCCTTCCTTCCTTCCTTTTTTCCTTCCTTCCTTTTTCCTTCCTTCCTTCCTTCCTTCCTTCCTTCCTTCCTTCCTTCCTTCCTTCCTTCCTTCTTTCCTTCCTTCCTCCTTTCCTTCCTAGCTTGCTCAAAGTGAAAATTTGTTTTGGAACGGTAAGGAATTTTCATAATACAGGCTAATTTTTAGGACATTTTGAATAGTTAAAAATTAGCATTCAGAATAAGGTACTACCATGAATGCTGGACCCTGATGGCTCCTTCTTATAATCCTACTTTGTCAGTAGGCTAAGATCTGAAGGATCATATTTCAAAGCCAGCCCAGGCAGAAAAGACTTTGAGATCAAGTCTAAAGACATGACTCAAGCAGTAGTACACCCAGGCAGGAGAAAGATGTATTATTTATTGGAGGTGAGTTCCAACTATGATAATCCCAATGTTTCTGTATGTGATTCAATAAATCATAAGACACTGGCTGTCTATTAAAAGATGATTATAAAACTAATTCAATAAACAACGTTTAAAATAGTCTTTCTTATGATGGATGGTAGAGTAATTGCCACAGTAGTTTCAGGAGAAGGTCAAAAATACTTTTTTTTTTATCAGAAGAAACACTCTTATTAAATCAATACTACTTTAAAATACTCCTTTTCTGCATTTGGAATGGTTCTATAAAGCTGAATTTTTTGACAAAGATTATTTTCAATCATCCTTTGGCAACTAATAGTTTTTAACTTGATAAATGAAGAGAAATGTAGCATACTGCATTGAGTACTCTATTTTGTCTGATTTATTTTCCAAGATTGTGCCATTGTGGGTTGGCAAGAAAGCCACTTGTTTTCTAAAAGCAAAATCAACAATCAATGTAGGAACAAATACTGTTCCTCAAGATATAGTCTCAGTTCCCCCCACCCAATCTTCAGTGACTCAGTTCACCTGTGGAAATGTAGAAGTAGGACTGAGGATGTTTTATTTGAAGAGCAAATTAAGAGGGCCTAAATAGTAAAGCAATGCTCTGAGGTATTGGTGAAGGCTTTTGCATGAAGAAGTAGCAAGGAAAAAAATATGAAATGCATAAAAACTCTGCGCAGCAGTTTTAGAGCTTTGATAAAATATAAAATGTCTTTAACCCCTTTGCTGTTCTTGCAAACGCCTGCAATTCAAGAATTTTATTATTCTGGGGCTAACGTATTTTAAACCTCAATAACTGAATGTTTCCTTTGGGATACCTTCAGGCAAAGTATATATTGATTTTCTCAGAATGCACTGTATTTTTCATTAGTACCAAGGTTTGGTGGATATCTAGTCATTTGTTCACCAAATTCCTCTGAAAATTAAAATGGACTACTCCAGTTTGGCTGTGGAGACTTCAAAGCCTGGGCATCATTTCCCCCAGATTAGACAGTTCCAAAGTAGCTCATTGACATTCATCTTGTCCAGGGCATGAAATACCAAATCACCTCTTTAACCTGAACTGCTCTTTTCTTTTAAATACTATTCCTACTGACTACTTGGATTTGATGGCTCATTTGGCATAACCAAGATCTGACTTTTTTTTCCTGATGTTTCTTTTTGAGTTAGAAAGTAATAAATATGCCTGTGTAGTATAAGTAAAATATGGCCTTCTTTGATTAAACCTTTATTTAAAATATCCAGGAAATTTCAATGTCTTAAAAACAAACCATACTGATTTTGTTCAATAGTCATTGTTTCAGCTCTTGGCAAATGATGTAAATACTGTGGTTCTCACACTTGGAAGTAGTAACTCAAGTGATTTTGGTGCGAATTACAGTGTCCTTCTTGCCAATTTTCTTTTCCTGGTTGAGGAGAACTCTTGCTTTTTTTTACCCCTACCCTGCTCCTCAAAGCAGGCCATGTATTTTTGTCTTGATGTCCAGAATAGTTTTGATTCTATTCATCATCTCTACCCTCAGCCTTCTTCAAGACATGTAATTTGAAGTAGATGTTCAAACCCTTTAGTTTGCCAGTGAGTGAACCAACTTAGCACCCTACACCACGTGTCAACACGCATTTGTGGTTCACATTTTATTCCCATGACACTCTTTTGAAGTAGGTACATAGAAGCCTAGCAGTTTCACAATTTAGGAAGCTAGTGAAATTGTAAGCAATAGATTCGTTATTAATTCAGTGTTTATACAGTAGCTTGTATGGACATGTCAAGCATCTATTATGGAGACAAAAATAAATGAGGAAACCAAGGAAGAGATGATCATGGACCTGTACTGAAGTTTTACTGTTTGCTTCTTAGAACCTTTTGAATGTCTTTTGTTTAGTAGAGTACTATACTAGGAATGGAGGACTTAAAGGGGGCTTTATATACAAAAGATCCCTGCTGTTACAAAGTTTATATCTAACCAAAGAATAAGGAAAGTCAATACAAAGAAAATGAACATGATAATTTGAGGTAAACCATGCGGATCAAGATGGTAAAACTGGGAGATTGCAAAAAGCAGACGAGAAGGGGAGAAGGGTGAAGTTGAACTGGGAGTGTCAATAGTTACTTTAAAGTGATTGATATGGTCTGGCTATAGAAGTGTTTGTGTTTAGACTTAAAATGTCATACAGTTGCTAGTCTTGTGGAGATCTGGTGGCATGGAAAAAACAAGGATAATGATGCAACAGGATCAATGACTTCTGAGTATGCAAGTTATAGTAGGAAGACAGTGTAGCAAGAGAATAGAAAGCAGGGCAGAGAGTCATTATATGACATGAAATTCTTTAACCTGGATCAGCCAAATTTGTAATGTAAAAATGCAACTTCATGGTTCAGAATTTAAAACTTTTAGGTTGAGACTGGTGTTAGCTTACAATGGAATATGATAGGATTTGGGATCAAGTAGCCTTTGAAAACAATCCTTATGAGCAGAAGATATAAAATTCAACTCACAGTAGCAAGGTGAAATCAATTTAATGAAGTATTGAGCATTTTTACGTATCAGATTCTGAGCTTAAAGGAAGGTAGATGTACGAATAAGACATGATCCTACATGAGCCTGTCATAAAAAGAGATTTCTGACAGGTAAAATATAGGTTAAAATTATTTCCTACAAGATATACGAAAAGTCAACCAATCTCAAAAGTTATCCTCACTTCTGAAACTACACTAAAACATTGTTTCAGTTATACTACAGGCTTTTGTCTAGTGTCCACTGTGTTTGAGTGAAATTAAATAAGATTAATTATATGTACTGGATGCCTATTAATTATTGATTCATTAGTTTTATTAACACTTAGAATTCTTTTTGTTAACTAAAATTTTTTCTTAAAATAAGACTTTTCCACAATGAAAAAAACACAAAAAAACAGAATTCAATGCACACAATTTATATAAATTACAACATCAGTGCTATAATTAAAATAAAGTATAAATATAGAATGTTTAATCCATGTCTTCAAAATGTTTTTACATTTCTTACATCTCATCTTCTAAATCTGAATGAAATTATTTTGATTTTTTATTTGATTTACTAAAACTAAATTGTTTTAGTATAAATATGGGTTGAAA
This sequence comes from Perognathus longimembris pacificus, assembly GCF_023159225.1. NCBI lineage: Eukaryota > Metazoa > Chordata > Mammalia > Rodentia > Heteromyidae > Perognathus > Perognathus longimembris. The sequence goes on along the minus strand of NC_063182.1, from coordinate 17,860,991 downwards.
AATTGCTCCCTCTTCTATTGCATTATGCAAAAAGGTATAAAACAAAGTAATACATTTTCACTAGGAGGAGGAATTTTTGGACACAAAAGTCAAAATGCTAATAAATCAACTGCTTCCTCACCTTTCAATCCCAAACTCAAATGAAAGCTACCAAAAATAGTATGGTGCATGTGTTGTGGATATTGTTTTATATTACAGGGTTTATTTGACTTTCTTTGCCTACAAATAGATTGTACTCTACAACATATTCTATTATTCACCTAACATCTTATTAATATTATATTTTCAAATTAATGTATATAAATGAATAAATTTTCTTAGGGAGACAGGGAATTCCAGAGACTATATCATAGTTTCTTGATTTTTTAAAAACTCTTAAAGATTATTTGCATTACAAAATATTGGAGGTCTAGACAATCGTAGAGAATAAATTAGTGAAAAAAGTTAATACCCCCTCAGTATCCATAGTAGCCATCAGTATCATACATTTAACAAGTTCTCTATTGATGGAAATATTTACTATTTCTAGTTCTTCTTTACCCATATTACAATGAAAAACTTTTTGCATAGCAACATTGCATACATATATATGTAATGTTATTATAAAAAATAAGTGCTTAAAAGTATAATTGTGGGGGAAAAATCATCTGCATCTGAAAAAAAAATTCAGAGGCCCAGCAAAATTGCCCTCCAAAATGGTTGTGGTTGTACTTTCACTGATAATAAATAATTTGAGGTCTTTTTCTTAAACATGACACATTTGCATAAAAAAGAATAAAAACAATAGCATGTTAACATAAAAGTAAGATGTTTAGAAAGGTTAAACCTCACAATTTTATTATCAGAGTCAGAACTACTAGAGTATTCTACTTTTATTAACTTACTAATTTTAAATTATTTAATAATAATAAGTTATGAACTTATTAAGTTATTAATCTCTCAGTATATCAAAGTGCGCCTGCATGCTCATATGCTCAGATTTATTTTATGAAGATAGAAATTTTCTTTTTTCTGCAAATAGCAAATGACTTGATTCCCAATGCTTGTCACCTACGGGTTTTATGCCCACACTGTTTGTAAGTGCTAATATATTTCTATTCTTTGAGGTATTATTATTATTATTTTTGCCAGTCCTGGGGCCTGAGCACTGTCCCTGGCTTCTTTTTGCTCAAGGCTAGCACTCTATCTCTTGAGCCACAGCATCATTTCTAACTTTTTCTATATATGTGGTGCTGAGGAATCAAACCCAGGGATTCATGTATATGAGGCAAGCACTCTACCACTAGGCCATATTCCAAGCCCTGGAGGTATTCTTATATGGCAAAACCACCCAATAGAAAAGAATATCAATAAGGATTCTCTTATTATTTATAATTTAGTTATTTAGAATAATTCTAATATTGTCTTTTTACCTTTAGGTAGTAGGTAAAAAATATTTTCCTTGTCCATAATTCATTCCAGTTTCTATTTCACTTATTTAAACCACTGACTGTAAACCTGTATTTCAGTTACAGCAGATTCAAATCAAATTTTAGCTACTCTCTATGTAACCTCACTTCATGAGGTTTGGTCTGAAAATGAAGTACATGTATCTTTTTGGGAGTTTAATTTCCCATACCAACTTGTTTGGGCTAAGGATGCCCAGATAGCTAATAAAATATTTCTGGGTATGTCTATAAGGATTTTTCTGAAAGAGAGAGCATTTGAACAGTGATCTGAGTGAAGATGATCTGCCCTCATTATGAGGATGGATGACGTGTCATACTCTGAAGGCCCAAATAGAACAAACATTAGAGAAAGGATGAACTTACCCTTTCTTTTTGATCTAAGATAGCTACGTCTGTCACTCTGATATTGGGGCATCCACTCTTAGAAGTTTAGTCTCTACACTTGCCTATCAGCACCTTGGTTTTCAGGCATTTGAGTTTGAAATGGAACTAGACTTGCTTTCCTGGGTCTCTGTCTTAGAGATTGGAAGTTGCTGTATGTGTCTTGAACTAATCTCTCATAATAAATCTCTGACCTTGTTTTTTTTTTCCTGGAAAACCATGACTAAATAATCTCATATATATACACACACATATATGTGTGTATATATACATACACATATCATAAGAAGATACACAAAATAAAGATAACTCTCTTCTAAAATTTTATTTATGGAACTTAGATTTTTTTGAACTAAGGGGTTTGTCCATTTTTATATAAAGTTCATGTAAAGCTATTCTTGAAAAATTTCAGAGACACAAGAAAAGTTTCCTACAATACAAGGATCATACATTTCAGTCCAAATACAGGCTTTGGGCTTCATTATAGGTGGAGCGTAGTTATACATTTTCTACACTTAAAAAAATTTTTTTATTATCAAACTGATATACAGAGAGGTTACAGTTTCATACGTTAGGCGTTGGATACATTTCTTGTACTGTTTGTTACCTTACAAATTGATTAGCCCAGTACTTAATACTAGGTTAAAATAAACTATACAATTATCCTGTGGACCATTTGAATTCCAGAGGAAACTTTCTGTTGAGATGATGAGAGTTGGGAAGCTTTACTTTCAGTGTAGATGGAAGTCCAGAGTATGACAGGTTGTTCGCTGATCAACATCCTTATGGATTACAGTATTTCCAAGATTGGATTAAAGATGGAGAAAAAATATGGCAATATTGATTATGCATATTTTGATGAATTATCAGCTAGATGGTTAAGTGCATGGCTATGATTCCCATCTTCTTATTGTTAAAACCATGTATTTGATATTATTTCATTTGCAGGGAATTGGATGGACCTAGAAAAAATACGTAAAGTGAATTAAGTCAGGCTTACAAATGGAGCATGTTTCCTCTCATATGTGTAAGTTAGAGCTAAAACACACACGGGATCACATAAACAGGATTATATGCATATATACAAAAGCAAATTGACTTAAGGATGGTATTATTACTGGAGGCATCCAGTAGCATAACTCTTTTGAACAACTAACAAAGATTTTAATACAATGAATACCAGGAATCTGAAACATGTTCTGGGAGAAGGAGTGAGAACATAGAAGTGAGGATACACAAATGGTGGGAGGGTGAGTGAGCAAATACAGTCATGATATCCAATGTGCACTATGCAAAAACTGAACTGCATAACTGGATGGTAGGAATAGGATGAGGAAATATGGGAACAAAGGATGAAAGAGGTGACATTGATCAAGATGCATTGTACTCCTAACTGACTTTGGGAATTGAAACCCCTTTGTAAAACTACATACTTAATAAAAATAAATACATACTTTAAAACATGTATTCATTCTCATCTACTTATAGAAATAGGATTGGCAGCAACACAAACAAAAGCCAAAACCCAAGTCTCTCAAATTTGCACTGTGGTGGGGAACCTTTTTCTGCCAAGGGTCCATTTGTATATTCATAACAGTATTTGAAGTCCACATAAAATTATCAATATATGCAGAGCACCAGAGGTAACTGATAAGAAGCATATTTGTCTCTTGAGTAAAGTACCAAATTATTTAAAGGCATTATATGGCCACAAATGTGAGGTATTAGCCTACCCCAGCTGTAAATAGGCTCAGTGATTTCAGAGTCAGAGAATAAACTTGTATGAATTAAATACATTTCCTTGAGTTCCAAATGCCATTTGTCATAATAACATTATTTTCTAAATGATATAAAATAATAGAGAGATGAGGTTGGAGTCATGGCTCAGTTGGTAGAGTGCTAGCCAATGAGCAAAAGTGTGTCAGGTATTGAGTTTGAGTCCCAATCTCAGACACACACACACACAAAGAATAAAGTGAAACTAGGTCCTAGAGTAACTCAAAGTTTCTCTGGAACCAGTATGTCTTCATAGTTATGTCACTCCCATGAGTGTTGCGCTCAATATTTTTTTTTTTTGCCAGAATGTGTAATTTTATACCGCATCCTCAACATAATGTGTACTAGGCGAGAGATTCTGGGTCTTCTATTTTAGCAACGATTCAGTCTGTTTATATTAAGAATGCACATTTTAGCCTAACTTTGGGGGTTGTGACTTAAATATAAATTTAAATTTTAAAGTCTTTGCAGTGTTACTGTGAGACAGTCTAGTCAAGTTATGTGCTTCCCAGAGACCACAGTCATAATTTTTGGATATGTTCTAGAGATGCTCAGTTCTCAAACACTTTGCCATGCCATGTCTGGTGTTACATACATGAACTACTTAGGAGTTTGTACTTGGAATGAGAAAGAATGCTGTCTCATTATAACCTGCGTGTCCTGTTGAGCTTCCCATCATTTTGTCCTTTGACTACAAAGTGTGTTTTTCTTTTCTGTGAGAGGGAGCTGTAGGGTGTGTGTGTGTGTGTGTGTGTGTGTGTGTGTGTGTGTGTGTGTGTGTGTGTGTGTGTGTGTGAGAGAGAGAGAGAGAGAGAGAGATTGAGAGAGAGAGATGCTTTCTGGTGTCTGAGTTTTAGATTGTGTCCCTTTTCAGAGTCCAGACTAGGAGCTGGGGCACAGAAAACAAGGCTGAAGAGAACTTCACTGCATCATTCTTCAAGTCCTTGAGATCTATCTGCATTGGTTGCTTCTATCTACTTTTCTCCTTCCTTAGCTGTTTTATGAATTTTGTGTATGTTCATTTTAGTTTGTTTTGTAATTAGTGGGAGGAACTATAAAATGGATGGAATATGTGGAATTTATTTTTGCCATCTTTACAGTCTGAAAGCCCAGTTTTCAGTCCTATTCTTTGTGTAATGGGCCAAATATTTGGATAAATTTGAGTGAGTGTGGGGCATCATCTAATTCATATATTGGAAATATGCTGGCTGTTGTTTAGCAAATAGGTGGCAAAGGGACTGTAAAATCAGAGAACATTGGCTGTAGATGGATACAAAAATCCATGTGCAAAATAAGATGAATTTGACTACAGGGAACAGTAGAAGTAGAGAAATGAGAGGAATTAACAGAATTTTCACAAATCTTCTGTTGGTAAGAGAAAGAGTAATGGATGTTTTTTGAATTTATTTGTTTAGTTAGTTAGTTAAGGAATGAAGTCAATGACTGTGGCATTTACCAAGATAGGGCATAACAAGAAAGAAGTGGGTTTAAGATTAAGGATGGAAATATAATGCCCCAAATTCATATGTGTTGAGCTCTGAATTTGTATGTGTTGCTTGCTCTGCTCAACATTTAAATGGAGATATACTTGCAGTGGGCTCTTAAAGTCAAAATATTAAGGAAGAGATCATAGCTGGCTATACATAGCTTTGTAAGCTATAAATCAGAAGAAGACATGTTAAGCCAAAAGAATGACTCCATCTTTTGAGGAGTGAGTGGGAAAAGAGAAGAGAGTTGTTCTAAATATTGAGCCCTCATGTTTCCAAATCTCAGTAGATATGATGCAACACACTACTGACTTGTCTTAAAATATGCTCTTCCCTTCATTTTATTGAAATTAAATGTTTTCTTATGATGTCCTTTCTCAGTCTTGCTGTCAGGCCTCCCTCCTGATCTATGCCTTTTAAACATTGTTCATATGTTTTCTCTTCTATTACTTTGTTGTCTAAATGATACCACACAGAGAAATGGCTCATTCAAGATATGAGGCAGGAGATATATGTAAAAGAAACCAGAAATACGTTTTATGCTAATAAATATGAAAGCTTCTGATGATTCCTGGGGTTATGTTAAAGGAATGCAGGACCCAACAACAGAAGGGCTCTAACTAATAAAATTAGGGACAAGTTGATCGTCAAAATAGGCAATAATCCCAATAATTAAAACACAATAGTTATAGTAAAGTTGTTATAATGATAGTATCCAACTGCAATGGCCATTTGTCAAGAGTGCTAGGCAATAAGTTCATTATGATAAGAGGTAAACAAGAGAGAAGGGTGGAATCATTATTTTGTCTTTCATATAATCCAAAAAGAAATTATTTGTTTGGTTGTACAATCCAAGGGCCCGGTTATCATATAGCTGTTACACTGTATTTTCCAAATTTTCTTTTCTCTCCATGTTGCCTTATTTTTTAGTAGATTCTTTAGAAATTATGATCAATCTCTTTCTCTCTTTCCCTCCCTCTTCTCCCTGTCTCTCTCTTTTTCTTACTGGGCTTTGAATTTGGCCTTCCACTTACTAGCAGTTAGCAAGATATTGTGCAGTAAGCCATGAGGTGATAATGGCTGGAAGCCAACTAGGGGCAACTGAAATAGATAGTGAGTGCTACTGAGAAATCTGGATGTGTTCTAAGTATAGCCAACATGTCTTGGTAGTGGGTTCATTAAAAAATGAGCAAAAGAGAGTAGCTCCATATGAGTCAGAAAATTTTGCCTTACTACTATAAAGTTGGCATTAGAATTTTTCTGAATGGGGCCAGTGGGTGAAGCAATTAGAGGGGGTGAGAAACCAGAAGTTTGGATTTTCAACATAGTGAACTATTTGTTTATAGTGTGACTTGAAATATGCTTTTGTGATATGTTGAAAATTAACTGTAAAACTTTGGGGGAGGGCTAGAGGAGAGGGCAAGTGGGAGAAAAATGAGGGAAGGGGTAACAAGTTTGACAAGAAATGTACTCACTACTATACTATGTAACTAACTTTTCTGTATATCACCTTGACAATAAAATTAAATTAAAAAATGAAATATTCTTGTGTGTACATTTGTGTTAAAAGTCAGATCTCTTAAATACTTCAAATAAATTTGCTATCTGTTTTTCCCTAAAGATCCACCAGAAGCTTTATTTTTTTATTTAGAAAAGATAATAGAAGATTAGGCAAATATTTCTTTATAGTGCTTAGTATTTACATTTACATGGAAAGATACATACTTTATGCAACCTTCCTTCCCTTTTGACTTACCTTTTAACTTACCCAAAATATCAAGAAAATATTTAAATGTATGGTTATCAGGAGTAAATGAGGGCAACAGATTCAGCTAAGTGTTAATGTTTTAACTTTAGTTAACTATAGTGTGATTTTAAGGCATATTCCAGGTACTATGTCTTTTTACTCACAAATGATTTTGTAAAACTTTTTATACAGAAAGAATATGTTTATTTACTTCTTTTTGTCACTACAGCTCCCAATCAGAACCCATGCATTACTATGTAGAAGGTATAATCTATCAACAGTGTGGAAAGAAGCGATCATTAGAGCAACTTCTCATGGTTGCTGTAAGCAACAATAATAAGGTTTTAACTTCTTCAGTAAGATTACCTTACACATATTAAAATAAAACATTCCTTCCTTTATTCAATCTTGCACGATTGTTTAGGTTTTTTATAGGAATATTTGTGTAGATATAAGTTATATGCCTCTTTAAGAAAGTATAGTTACTGCACATCTAATTGAAATGCAGCTCAGTCAGTGTCTGCAAATGAACTGAACTGAGAACTTTCCAAGGAGATTAAAATATTTTAATATTCTGCTTAAACAAGCAAGAGGTTTTAAGCAATCCAAATAGAAGTTTCTAGATCAGCTATATTTTGAAATATTTAAGTGAAAATGAACTTTCTGCTGTTATACAACATTGAAGCATTAAGAGATTATCTGAGAAATATTTTGCATAATAGATTGATTAATGTGTATTTGTCTCTCAGCTGTTTCTGGAATTCAGTTGAACCGATTACCATCCCATTTTTAAAGCTTACAGTAGAAATTTATTTTAGCCAAGAATATTCCAAAAGACACTGAAAGAAAGGCATAGATTTCATCTATTCTCAGATACTTCAAAATGATCTTTGTGGCACATCAAGGATTTATTTTGGAAAGGACATCATAAGCCTGAAGGACTGGGAGTGCCCGTAAGGGTTCATCTGGTTCATCATGTCACCCAAAGGATTATTAAAATCACCAGATGCAAAACCTGGTATAATAGGCTGGTTTTCCAACCTGTGAACTCCGGAGAACTCTTCTAAAGGCACAATCTCCTTTTCAAAGATATTAAAAATAGGGTTCCTCCTCATTTTACTTTAGCCAAGTCCCCAACAGTGGTGGTGTGTTTTAAAGGGTCTCGTCATAATACTTTAAACCCTTAAAAGAGTTTAGAACTTAAACTTCAAATAATCTCTTTGTCATGGTCTTTTGGTGTTCTTCAAATAATAGTCCTTTGTTTAAAGAAAATCAGACTTAAACTTGTGTATTAGGTGATTAAAGTAAAAGCTCATTATTATGTTTTCCCTGTTACTTCACCTCTGATCTTTCAACTATGACCTCTGCTTTTGATCCATTTCCAAAGTATGGAAACCTAACCTCCGTAAAGAGCCTTTATAATAGCGCAATCACCAACATGGCCCTTGGCGATTTCCGATTATTCAGGCCTTTTTCTTCAGTTCTGATTCAACCTAGTTGGTTTTCTTTTTTTAGGTTCATTTTGTTTCATTAGTTACACAGTTTCTCTTTCAATGAACACTCAGAAGCTAATTACTTTGAATATTAAAAATATTATATGGAAAATCTATTATTTGCTCATAGGAGAAAATAAGAAAAAATTGTAAAACTGTGTTAGGGTAGAGGATGATAGTTGATTATTTCCAAAAATATTCTTTGACATTGTTGCTATGCTAACAGTAAATAAGACACAGATTTATATACAAATATGTGAAATATTATGTATCAGTTATGTTAATATGAATTAATAATACTATTTTCAAGGACTACTTCCTTGGTCACTCTTGAGAACAAAGTCATTATTCTGCAAAATGATTAATAAAGATAATGAATTAAAAAATTCTACTTTCAAAATATTTAAATACGCCTTCTTTCAGTTTCTACCACATAGTTGTAAACTTCTTTTCTCTCCATCTTTCACATCCAGATATATTTCTCATCTGTGACTGGTGTAGTATGCTGGAGTGCCAGATTTTAGTGGACCAAATAAGTAAAATATTCTTGTCAGTGATGTATTTAAAATGAAAAAAAAAATAGTGGTGCTATTTAAGTGAGAAAAAAAGAAATGATTTTCCTTTGGAAACCATTAGAGGTACAAGTGGATAAAAAAGTGGGCCAATGAAGACAGTCGGGATTTTACAGGTACTTGCTACTTAGCTCATGAAATTCTCTCAAGGCCTTCTTCATTTCTAGAAGCCTGCTGCTATTTAAAAAAAGAAAAAGAGATCCTTAGCATCTTATGGAGGAAAAGATTTTAATTTAATCCTAAAAGAAACAGCTTGAAACTTCCAAGGCCCTAAGTCATTACTCTGAGTTCTTTCACTTAGGTAGGTGGGTACTTAGTGATGTTAAGAACAACTCTAAAGAGTCCATGTTTCTTTGGGTCTGGCTCACTTCACTAAATATAACTTTTTCCAAGTCCTTCCATTTCCTTACAAATGGGGCAATGTCATTCTTTCTGATAGAGACATAAAATTCCATTGTGTATATGTACCACATTTTCCTGATCCATTCCTCTACTGAGGGGCATCTGGGTTGGTTCCAGATTCTAGCTATGACAAATTGTGCTGTGATGAACATTGTTTTGCTGGTGGCTTTAGTGTGATTATGTTTATGGTCTTTTGGATAGATACCCAAAAGTGGGGCTGCTGGGTCCTAGGGGAATTCTATGTTTAGCCTTCTGAGGAATCTCCATACTGCTTGCCAGAGTGGCTGAACCAGTTTACATTCCCACCAACAATGAAGTAGGGTTCCCTTTTGGCCACATCCCCTCCAACAATTGTTATTGTTAGTTTTCTTGATATAGGACATTCTTACTGGGGTGAGATGGAATCTCAATGTTGTTTTGATTTGCATTTCTTTTATGGCCAGTGATGTAGAGCACTTTTTCATATGTCTCTTGGCCATTCTCAGTTCCTCATCAGCTAAGTCTCTTTTTAAGTCTCTAGCCCACTTGATGAGGGGACTATTGGTTCTTTGCGGTTTTGTTTTGGAGGAAGGCAATTTTTTTAGTTCTGCATATATTTTAGATATGAGGCCTTTGTCTGTTGAATGGCCAGTAAAGATCTTCTCCCAATCTGTGGGCTTTCTGTTTATCTTGCGAACTATGTCCTTTGCCCTACAGAAGCTTAGTACAGGATTAGGCAAGTCACAGCAGAGGATCATAGGAGCCCAATAGCTATACCCTTATGAACACATAAGATAATGCTAAGTCAAATGAACTCCATGTTATGAAAACGATTGTTATATCACAGTTGTAACTACTTTCAATGTGCCATATGTAAATGTAGCCTTTATTATTGATGATATTCCTGTATCCCCTTCCTGTGGTTGTACCTACACTATTTCTGTATCTTATCTGAGTATATTGGAAACCGGGTATACTGGTATTCGAACTAGGAAATTAGAAGGGAATACTAAAATCGAGAGACTCAGGGTAAAAAAAGACAAACAACTACAAAAGCAATACTTACAAACTGTTTGGTGAAAATGAACTAAACAACTGAACAACTCATGGCGGGGGGGAGAAGGAAAAGGGGGGGGAGGGGGGAATGAGGGATGAGGTAACAGTACAAGAAATGTATCCAATGCCTAATGTATGAAACTGTAACTTCTCTGTAATTCAGTTTGATTATATATATATATATATATATATATATATATATATATATATAAAATCAAATATAAGAACAACTCTAAAATCAAATCCACTTTAGGGTGAATACTCATCCCAAACATTTCTCTACTCTTCTTCACTCAACTGCCTCTAATTTCCCCTTATGTTCTTTTTTCTGGGTTTTGGCTCTTATATCAACTGGACATACAAGGGCAAATGTGTCCTGGTAATTTCCAATACACATTTCTTTTCCTTAAAAAAGAAAAAAGTTCTACCAAACTTTCTTTGACTTTCAGCATTTGTCCTTGACTTTAAACATACTCACTCAAAATCATTAAACAAACTATGTTTAAAAACATTCACTGCTGCAAACAAGTCTCTTTCTTGAAGAAGTCTTCATAGTTACCTGCTCCAGTCTCTTGTCTGGTTTAGAACTTCATTCTAACATTTCCTGTGTCCTTTAGATTTTTGTTCATTTCATTTCATGGATCTTACCGAGTGTGAAGTTTTAGGAGCAGAGGACATGTCTTATTTATCTTTCTCTCTACAATAGTTACTGACCATTTATAAATATTCAATAAATATCTGTTGAAACAGCAAAAGAATTAATGAACAAATAAACAGATGAATGGCCAATCTGCCAAACTATTCTTGCTTATGTTATGACATTGCTCATTTTCATGGATACTATGTTTTTACATTTGTTAAATGAAAATTTGGTCTTAAACTGGAGTAAGCAGTCCTAATTCTTAATTTCCTTTTAAGTTCAACTTGAGCAATCCATGCATTAATAAAGCACAGTGGGGAAGTTGTTTTATATTTGTCTATAATGGCAAATGCTGTCTGAATTTCTCTAAAAGACAAGAATAGGGTTAGCCAATGGAACAACCATATAGTTTGTTTTGTATTATCAGAGCTTACTATCAACATCAACATTTGTTTTCTAATTTACTGGCAGCAGTTTTTCTTCCCTCTTACTACACAACTGCTAGCAGAGGGAATGCAGCAACATTGTAAATAACAAAAATTTGGAAATGTTTTCCAACTTGATTGTATGGAAGTCTTCAGACAAATGACGATAATGGTACTGTGATGCCCTCCTTGTTATCCTACATCCCTATTCACCCTGACTATACTTTACACAGCTCTTGTTTCTATTCCTCCCTATTCCAAATAGTCTTGACTTGGTCTACTGGATAGTGTGGGATAGAATGTGTCATCAGGTATATGAATCAGCTTGATCACATTTTGAAAGGGCTATTCAGTATTTATTCTTAGCAATTTGTTTCATGCATAATAGGTGCTCCATAAACGAACCTTAAATGAAGGAAACATGAAACTGCATATCTTTAAAGCGACTTGATGTATACTGTGTCCATTTTTTGACCTGTCGGTAGATGTGGTTATCACCCGACTTTCGAAAGTATAAAATTAATTTTCAGTTTCTTTTTTTTTTTTTTTTTTTTTTTTTTTTGCCAGTCCTGGGCCTTGGACTCAGGGCCTGAGCACTGTCCCTGGCTTCTTCCCGCTCAAGGCTAGCACTACGCCACTTGAGCCACAGCGCCGCTTCTGGCCGTTTTCTGTATATGTGGTGCTGGGGAATCGAACCTAGGGCCTCGTGTATCCGAGGCAGGCACTCTTGCCACTAGGCTATATCCCCAGCCCAATTTTCAGTTTCTTGCAGTGTCTGCCAAGTAAAGATGAGAGTTATGACTAAAATTAGTTCATATTTACAAAATCACAGTAATGCCACCAGCACAACAATGTTCATCGCAGCACAATTTGTCATAGCGAGAATCTGGAACCAACCCAGATGCCCCTCAGTAGACGAATGGATCAGGAAAATGTGGTACATATACACAATGGAATTTTATGCCTCTATCAGAAAGAATGACATTGCCCCATTTGTAAGGAAATGGAAGGACTTGGAAAAAATTATACTAAGTGAAGTGAGCCAGACCCAAAGAAACATGGACTCTATGGTCTCCCTTATTGGGAATAATTAGTACAGGTTTAGGCAATTCATAACAGAGCATCACAAGGCCCAATAGATATATCCTTATGAACACATAAGATGATGCTAAGAGAAATGAAATCCATGTTGTGGAAACAATTGTTATATCACAGTTGTAACTACTTTCAACATCCTATGTTTATCTGTAGCTTCTATTATTGATGATGTTCTTGTATCACCTTCCTGTGGTTGTACCTACACTATCGCTGTAATCTTATCTGAGTATATTGGAAACAGTGTTTATGGATATTGGAAGTAGGAAATTCAAAGGGAATACCAAATTTGAGAGACAAAGGGTAAAAAAAGAGAAACAACTACAAAAGCAATACTTGCAAAAATGTTTGGTGTAAGTGAACTGAACACCTGGGGGGGGGGAAGGGAAAGGGGGGGAGGGAGGGGGGCATGATGGACAAGGTAACAAACAGTACAAGAAATGTATCCAATAACTAACGTATGAAACTGTAACCTCTATGTACATCAGTTTTATAATAAAAACTTAAAAAAATTAGTTCATATTTTTAAACCCAGGGTAGGGTATTGTTTGGTCTCAGAAGAGACAGACCCATGTGTTTGTGGCCACCTCATCCTCTCTTCCTCTTTTCCTCCCACTGGTCCCTCTCCCCACCAGCCCCCTGATTTCACCTCCTACTGCTTACCTCCTTATCACTCCATGTCAGTTACAACACTCTCCTGGTTGTGCCCTAAATGCTACAATCATGCTCTTACTCAGAGCTTTCTCATAAGCTGTTTCTCCTGCTACAGCACCCACCCAAGTACCTGCTGATTTATCTTTCTCATCATTCTTTCTCATACTGAATACTCTAGTAGATCATTACCATTCACCCCAAACCAGTTCTCTGTCATGAGGCAGATGATATTTCCTTTCTCCTTTAAGTTGGTTATGACCATGTAATTTTCTTTAGCCAAAAAAATATGCGCACAAGTGTCACATAACACTTAACGGTGGGTAGTGTTTAAGAGTATTTGGTTTTCCAAGCTTCCATCCCTACAAGTGGGATCTGCATTAGCCTGGGTGTCTGAATGAGTATTGTCTGGGCCAAGTGCCTATCAGGAGACAAGTTGCATGAGCTAGAAGTAAGCCTTTAATGCTTTAGAACTATTGATGAGATTTGGGAGACATTTGTTACTGCAAAATAACCTTACAACTGAGAATATTACCATCACTATTCAGCATGAGAACCTGTCTTCATCTCCATCCCAGAGCACTTCTGTGATCCTTTAACCTGTTTTATCTTTCATAGCGCTTATCTTTTTTTCCCTCAAATTTTTATTATCAAACTGATGTACAGAGAGGTTACAGAATCATACATTGGGCATTGGATACATTTCTTATACTCTTAGTTGCCTTGTCCCTCATGCCCCCCACCCTCCCCCCTTTCCCTCCCCCCCAGGTGTTCAGTTCACTTACACCAAACAGTTTTGCAAGTATTGCTTTTGTAGTTATTTCTCTTTTTCTTACCCTGTGTCTCTCAAATTTGGTATTCCCTTTGAATTTTCTACTTCCAATACCAGTAAACACGGTTTCCAATATACTCAGATAAGATTACAGAGATAGTGTAGGTACAACCATAGGAAGGTGATACAAGAACATCATCAATAATAGAAACTACACATACACATAGGACGTTGAAAGTAGTTACAACTGTGATATATCAATTGTTTCCATAACATGGAGTTCATTTCACTTAGCATCATCTTATGTGTTCCTAAGGGTATAGCTATTGGGCCTTGTGATGCTCTGCTATGGCTTGCCTAAACCTGTACTAATTATTCCCAATAAGGGAGGCCATAGAGTCCATGTTTCTTTGGGTCTGGCTCACTTCACTTAGTATAACTTTTTCCAAGTCCTTCCATTTCCTTACAAATGGAACAATGTCATTCTTTCTGATAGAGGCATAAAATTCCATTGTGTATATGTACCACGTTTTCCTGATCCATTCATCTATGGAGGGGCATCTGGGTTGGTTCCAGATTCTCGCTATGACAAATTGTGCTGCGATGAACATTGTTGTGCTGGTGGCATTACTGTGATTTTGTTTGTGGGCTTTTGGATAGATACCCAAAAGTGGGGCTGCTAGGTCATAGGGGAGTTCTATATTTAGCCTTCTGAGGAATCTCCATACTGCTTGCCAGAGTGGCTGAACCAGTTTACATTCCCACCAACAATGAAGTAGGGTTCCCTTTTGGCCACATCCCCTCCAACAATTGTTATTATTAGTTTTCTTTTTTTTTTTTTTTTTTTTTTTTGGCCAGTCCTGGGCCTTGGACTCAGGGCCTGAGCACTGTCCCTGGCTTCTTCCCGCTCAAGGCTAGCACTCTGCCACTTGAGCCACAGCGCCGCTTCTGGCCGTTTTCTGTATATGTGGTGCTGGGGAATCGAACCTAGGGCCTCGTGTATCCGAGGCAGGCACTCTTGCCACTAGGCTATATCCCCAGCCCTAGTTTTCTTGATATATGACATTCTTGCTGGGGTGAGATGGAATCTCAATGTTGTTTTGATTTGCATTTCCTTTATGGCCAGTGATGTAGAGCATTTTTTCATATGTCTATTGGCCATTCTCATTTCCTCACCAGAGAAGTTTCTTTGTAAGTCTTTAGCCCACTTGATGAGGGGGCTATTGGTTCTTTGCGGTTTTGTTTTGGAAGAAGGTAATTTTTTTAGTTCTGCATATATTTTAGAGATGCGGCCTTTGTCTGTTGAATGTCCGGTAAAGATCTTCTCCCAGTCTGTGGGCTTTCTGTTTATCTTGAGAGCTATGTCCTTTGCCGTGCAGAAGCTCTGGAGTTTGATGCAGTCCCATTTGTCCAACCTTTCTTTGATTTGTACCCTTTCAGGGTCTTTGTTAAGGAAGTTCTGTCCTGTGCCAAGGAGCCCAAGTGTTTCTCCTACTCCTTCCTTTAGTGTTTTCAGGGTGCCTGTTTTGATTTCAAGGTCTTTAATCCATTTGGAATTGATTTTGGTGCAGGGTGATATATAAGGATCTAGTTTTAGTTTGTTGCATGTGTTGAGCCAGTTTTGCCAGCACCACTTGTTAAAGAGGCTATCTTTCTTCCATACTATTGTTTTAGCTCCTTTATCAAAGATTAAGTAGGTCATAGCACTTATCTTCTAACCAGATACTACATCATTTGCCTACTTTGTTTATTTTCTATTTTCTTTATCATCTCACCCTCTCCCCTCCTCTAGAATGTAACCCTATGGTCAAGGCTGTTATTTCGTTCAATTATGTGAACACAAGCATTTCAATAAATATTTATTGAAAGAATTAGAGAACAAATGAATATTAAGCAGCCCCATGTATTGTGCTAGGTGTTGGGGATTCAGAGTTGAATAGAATATCTTCCGGACCTGTGAAAATATTATGACTGACACATAATTACTTGAGTAATGCATTGAAAGACCAAAGGGGCAGTCATGGCACAATTGGGGGACCTTAGTAGCCAAAGTTCAAGGTTAACAAGGAAAACCAGAGAGAGTAGATCTCCTAACACTAAGATTGGAGAATGTCCAGGGTTTAAAATGTCAAATTCTACATGGAGGTCCATCATTTGAAAAACAGCCACTGGATTTCATTTATTGGGTATTGGGGGCTTAATGAGGAGAAGTTTTTGAACATGGTTTTACTTATACAAATGTAAGGAAATCCTTAAAATCTGCTCAATGACTTTGCACTCTGTGAAGAAGCTGAGGAATCCAGAGTGGCATGCTCAGTATCACACAGATAATGCATAGCAGAACTGGGATGAAATGTTTTCTGCATTTCTTGTTCTTTCTAAGACTGAGTGTTAAATGTTTGAATGACTCCAGTAAGTCAAACCTAGTAAAGTAGAATTAGGCTTCATTCTAACGTGTTTTCTCTCTTCTGACCATCTTTAATGTTGACTTTTCCTCGGAAATCTGTATTATTTCTGATAATCATCTCTACAACCACTACCTCTACAACCACTGCTCAAGCCAGCGATCATCTTCTCTTGCTCATGTTACTGCAGTAGCAGTAAGTCATTTCAGTGCTTCTACTGTGCTTGGCTGTGGCCTGACATTATCCATTCTCCTTAAAAAAACAGGTCATCACTTTGCACAACACCTTGTCAATAAAATTTAATTAAAAAAATCATGTTATCACATGATTATACTTAAACATTCCAAAAGGTGTCTTACAACTCTAAGAATACAACCCAGTATCTTTAAATGTCTAACAAGGTCTCCTACACTGAATCTATCTCATGACATTCTGTCATGCTACCCTCTATTTTCTGTCTGATTATTGTTACACCATCTGTCCTTTCTTCCTGTTCTTTATACAAGACAATTCTTGCCTGTGATCTTAGTAGTCTGTGATCTCTTCCTGGATTCTCTGCTCCTAGATGCCCCTTTCCTTTCCTTTCCTTTCCTTTCCTTTCCTTTCCTTTCCTTTCCTTTCCTTTCCTTTCCTTTCCTTTCCTTTCCTTTCCTTTCCTTTCCTTTCCTTTCTTCCTCCCTTCCCTTCCCTTCCCTTCCCTTCCCTTCCCTTCCCTTCCCTTCCCTTCCCTTCCCTTCCCTTCCCTTCCCTTCCCTTCCCTTCCCTTCCCTTCCCTTCCCTTCCCTTCCCTTCCCTTCCCTTTCCTTTCCTTTCCTTTCCTTCTGTCTGTATGTATGACTTTCTCCTCACTTAACTCTCATCTTAAAGATCAATTACTGACAGAAGTCTCTTTTCTTAATTAAAAAAACCTCACTCATTTTTTCCTTATTACAAAAAATCTACCAGACTTATATCACTGTTTGAAATAATATTATTTATTTGTTCATGTCATCTGTCTTGCCATTGGGAGAAAGGATCATATCTAACTTGTTTACCTCAGTATTCCAAGGACCTAACATAGTGCTTGGGTTACAAATAATAGATATCAAAATATAAAAAATAAAGAAAACAAATAATGTATGACTAACTTGTCATCTGTATGACTGTTTTCAGCTCTTTGAGATATTAACTGATGTATCTTCTCATCAGCACAAGAATTAGGTTATTAAGGCTCTTGCTGGAATTAGTAAATGGCAATGTTTATAGTAGCACTTCTCCAACCTCAGCATTGATTAGAATTCATTTGGGGACTTTTAAAAACTGAAGTTGCTGGTCATAACATTTCTGTTTCAGATGATCAGAATGAGCATTGAGAATTTTCATTTCCTACAAGTTCCCCAAGGATGCTCTTGATGTTGATCCAGGAACTGCCTTTGAGAAGTAGTTCAAGAGGATAGAATAAAAATTGCAAAACATGTCCCCATAGATCCATAGCAAAACTCACATTCCCATGATCAGCTAATGCTCCCACATTGTAGATAAAAAAACTGAGACTCCAAAAAGTTAATTTTTTTTTCTTGACTACAGACAGAGGCAGCAAGTGAAAGCATTACTTGGCCCCAAGTCTACTCACTATAAGGCAAATGATCTTGGCATTTCCTCTACATAACACCAAATTTTTCATAGAGATACTTTAGTCGATAAACTGTAAAAACTTCATACCATTGATAGATAAAGGTGCCTCATGAGAACAGAACACATTTACATCTTCTACTTTGCTTTGACTAATTATCTTAACTGACCAAGATGTAGACAAGCTGACTCAATTGTAATTTATTTTTAGTCTAGTCTAGACTAAAAATGCCATAAATATGGGCAAACCACTTTCCCTTTTTGTTTAATGTAACCTGGAGTGTATGATAGCATTGCAAATGACATTTCTCTGTCCTATGGATATTAAAGACCTTTCCTGTAAAATAAAGGAGAAAATTAAGAGTACTTATGGAAAGTTTACATTTTCATATTGTCATTGAACCCTTTTGTAAACAAGGCACTTGTTCTGAAAGGATTTAAAAATATTTAAGGCACAAATTTTCACTAAAATTTCTGAGGAAGTTCAACTTTTTTCTTAGGTAGCAACACTACTGAACACCAGAATTGTAGCTACAAAACTTCATTTTCCTCAGGTTCTCTCTGGCATTAACATTCTGATGCCATATTCTTACAACAAAGACTAATAAGAAGAGAAAATGGCACATCCTGGATCTATTTTAGTGATAGAGACAAAGTGGAGAGAGCTAAACATTGCCTTTGTTCTCATTACTACAGTGCTAAAACTGTCATCAATTATCGTCACTCACCATATCCCTAATGCAAGACTTTGTGGTTAACTTCTCTTCAGCACAAACTCAGTCTCCTTTAATCCAGTTTGTATGTGAAATTGATATGGAAATATATTGATAGTGCTTACACGGATGGCATTTCTTCCACTTATGAAAGCATGTGTTGAAAAAGACGTGATGTCAGCACATAATAGAAAGTTTCTACAAGACAGTTATTTCTGTTTTATTGCCCATCATCTTATAGGCAAAATAGAAAACATTCCAAGCTTTTACCATAACCTATATTTCATAGTCATAGTTGATAGGCAGAATGTTTCTTTTGTCTTTGCCAAATGTGCAAAATGGCCAGTACATGTCCCTCAACTTTTGCCAGTGGCTTATATTCATTTTTCATTTTTAAGTTTGGCTCAACTCATTTGTGTCCTTCCTTCTTTAGTGTACCCTCCTTTGACCCTTTCTTTATTTCCCATAAGATTATTGTTCCATAATGCTATCGATTTGAGTAGTAAAGATATGAAAAGTATAAAGTGGTCTCATGGTTCAAGATGATGTATCACATGAAAAATGAAAAAAATGCACATGAGAAATGGCAAACATTTGGTAGGGATAGATGTCTCTGTGGGACTGCCATTTTTTTTGTGATGGTTTCTCATGAAAAATAAAAGCTTTAGGTATCTATTGCTGCATCATAAGCCCCCCACATCTTGGTTTAAAGCAGTCATCATCTCTGATTGTCTTAATGATGCTGCCTGGAGTAGGCTCAGCTGTGCTCTGCTTCAGCTGTTGCCTGCCCAGGGTGCAGCATCAGGATAGCTTCTGCGCTCCTGTGACTTCTCAGAATGTTTGTAAGTGGTGGCAGCTGGCTGGGCCTGTCGAGTCTCCTGAGTTAAGTAGCTAGAATTCTTGGCATGGTGGCTCAGGCTCCATGGGAAAGCATTTTCAGAGTCAGAGTGAGAAGTTACACAAGAGAGGTATTTTAGATAGGAGAAATCTGAGAAGAAAATACCCAGGAAATAAAGAATAGCTACTGGAATAAAGACATGAACCCAAACCTGAAGTTCTAAACTTTGGAGTCACATGCTGAATGTCAGTAGTTAAAGCTGTGTGAGTTCTAAGAAAAACAGAGCTTCATTAGCGAACTTTGAAGTATGTTTTAGTTAGAAGTTTTCTGAGGATTGGGAGGGTGGCTTAGCGGTAGAGTGCTGGCCTTGCATGTGTGAAGCCCTGGGTTTGATTCCTCAGCACCGTATACACAGAAAAAGCGGCAAGTGGTGCTGTGCCTCAGCTGGTAGAGTGTTAGCTTTGAGCAAAAAGAAGCCAGGGACAGTGCTCTTGCTGGAAGACTGGCAAAAAACAAAAACAAAAACAAACCCCTCCCCCCCCCCCAAAATCAATTCAGAAGTTTCCTGAAAGACAGGAGCAGGATTAGGAGACAAAGTTACCAATGATATTTCTCTTGTATATTGTGATGGTGTTAGAATTCCTGTATTTCTAGTTGAATTTATCTCTCACTTATACGTATTTGTGAGCAGAGCTTAATTAAAAATTATTTTATTTTATTTTAGCTACTTTTATTGTTGTTTATTTACAGCACTTTGAATTACTGAGTTGAAAATGCATGTTTACTGGTGACAGTTTTTCATCTTCCTTTTATGCTATCTGCTTTTGGAAACAAAAAAATTGTACAAAAGCTTGGTTTCAATCATGACTCAATTTTTTTTTTCTTTTGAAATGGACTTGATCTTAAGGCAGGATCAACACAAGCCCAGGAAATTAAAGTTTTAGTTTCTTGGAACCCACTGATACAGCGAAGTCAATTTTCAGGGTAAATAAGTAGCATTCTAAGAACCCATTGGATAATAAATGAGAACCGTTGCTTCAGAAACTACTCTCAGAAATTCCCTGAGCGGGTATGAGGAAAACATGTGTTTATAAACGTGGATAGATCTTGTTTCTGAGAGGTACACAGCCACCAAGTTCAATGAGACAGGCAGCTATGCACACCTGTGGGCTGACCACGGCACTACACCCACAGCGGAGGGAAGAGCCTGCCCCCCAGAAGCCTTATGAAATGTAGTGCCTTTACTCCTCTGCTTTTAGACATGTTTGCCAGAGATAAGAACTCTATAGAAGCTAAACCAAATAATTGTCTTGAATTATTCTGTGGTATCGCTTATTTGCTCTTTTTCTTCCACTTTTTCAATTTTTATTTTTACTTTTGTCCAGTCCTGAGACTTGGACGCAGGCCTAGGTGCTGTCCTTGAGCTTTTTTGCTCAAGGCTAGTGATGTACCTCACAAGCCACAGCTCCACTGTCAGCTTTTTGGTCTTTAATTGGGGTTAAGAATCTCACGGACTTTCCCGCCCCATCTGGCTTTGAACGGGGATCTTCAGATCTCAGCTTCATGGGTGGTTAGGATTGAAGGTGTGAGCCACAACCTCTGTCTTCCACTTTTAAAACATTTAGGAGTGTGGAAAAAACCTATGCATTCTTGCTTATCTGCAAGATGAAATGGGAACGCTATAAAATGAAGCTATAAGTTTACATATACTTTGTAATCAATTTATTAGGTAGGTTACTTATTTCCTTTCACTTAAAATGTTTTTAATGGTAATACAGATATGAGCTATATAGAGTTAAGCCTTCATTAATGTACTACATTGTGACAAGAGAAGTAGATGACATTTATTGAGCTTCTATTATTTTCTAAGTGCTTTCTGTGTAGTGTTTCATTTGATCCTCAGCACAGCCTATATACTCAGCACTAGTATTACCCTTCCTTTGAGGATCAGTGGACTGAAGCACAGAGAGGTTATGTAATTTATCCAAAGCAACACAGCAGGATTTAAACACACCTTTCAGAGTGTACAGTCAGAGCTTTTAACTATTGTCTGGACATTTTATGATCTTTCTGTTACTGTGTTGCTATTCCTTCATTTTTCTACCTTTTAAAAACCTGAGTTGTACAATTTGATGACAAATTGGCCAATGGAGAAAAGACATTCATTGTAATACTTTCCTTCTGTGCTCTCATTATATCACAAGCAGCCACATCTGTAATCAAGTAGTCATTATGGGTAGTAATGACTTGCTGTATGTCAGTCTGTTTGAAGTGTGTTTCATGTTTTAACTTGTTTAATTTTCATAGCACCTCTGAGAGATAGGCATTTCTATTAACTCTCCTTTGCAGATGAGAAAACAGACAGGTAACTTACCCAAGATTACCCAACTGCTATATGGCATCGCCAGGCTCAGATCCAATCAGGCAAACCTCAAAAATGTATGTGGTTAGCCACCATACACAGTGCTCTTTAGTTTTCATTTTGTTTCCTTAAAAGCTGCATATTCATTTTATGATCATTTTGACAGCACATTCAAAATTAATTTAGCTTGTATAAAACTGTATTTCATCACTCTGTCTTCATAACTTCTGTTGAAAGCTGCATGATTTAGATGAAGACAAGGACATTATTGCATTTATTTGCTTCTCTTTTTCTCTCTAACACTCTTTTACTTATTATGTGTGTGTTTATGTAACCAACTAACGACATTATATACAAACCTAACCTCACTTGCAAACAATACTAGAATTAGAATATTCCAAGTTCATTTTCTTTACCAACAGAGACAAGTGGAATCCTTTGATCTTTACATGCCATTGTGTACTAGAAGTTTCCTGCCAGTCCCAAAGTCACATTTCTTTCCTTTTCTTATTCTGCTTTTATCTATCTATAGGTCTGCCTGTCTATCTAGCTATCTCTTGTAAAGGTGATGTAAAGAACTGTATGGTTACACAAGTAAGGACATGGGTAGAATTCTCGTGGAACACTGTTACCCACTCCCTCATTTCCTCCCACTTTCCCTCCCTCCAGGATCCCCTCCCTGCAACGTTGTAAAGTACATTTCCAACACAGTGACTAATGAGTATCACTGTTGCATTGGGTCACCCTTGTCCTTTGTCTCACCTTTTCATAGTCCCCTTCCAACCCCCAAATCAGATCCCTTCTGTAAAGCTAACATGGGAGTGTTGAAAAAGTGTCATGGGCATTCTGTCCCCTAAATTTGTCCAGGTGACACTATGTTGCTAGTGTCCATCCAGCAAAAGATCTAATGTCTGAAACCCAGGGTCTGAGAAGGGTTCGTTCAGTTTTCGGATATATTGCGGCAGAACATTGTGAGCACCAACCTGTGAAAAGAAACTCGGTACTGGAAACTGAATTTTTTTTTTTTTTTTGGCCAGTCCTGGGCCTTGGACTCAGGGCCTGAGCACTGTCCCTGGCTTCTTCCCGCTCAAGGCTAGCACTCTGCCACTTGAGCCACAGCGCCGCTTCTGTCCGTTTTCTGTATATGTGGTGCTGGGGAATCGAACCTAGGGCCTCGTGTATCCGAGGCAGGCACTCTTGCCACTAGGCTATATCCCCAGCCCTGGAACCTGAATTTTGATATCAAGAGTTCTGGTTTCTCTCATAGTCTCACAGGACAGAATAGTTTGATGACTGGTTATGGACTGCCATCATACTGATAATTCTTCATTGTAAAACACAAAGGAAATAAAGTTTCAGTGGATTTCTTAACAAATAATGTCTGGTCATATGTTACAATTGGGCCATTTCTTTTCCTTTTATTGTATTGCTGGATTTTGGAAGTTTTTCAGCTTTCAGAATAAGTTAATAAAGTATTTTTTATCAGAAAAATGGAGATCTATATACAGATATAGTGATTTTCATCTTAAAATCATTATAATAGACTTTAAATTCATAGGTGTGAAAACACAATGGAACATGGTAGCGTCACTTAAAATCCTATGGTTGCAAAATTTCTTCCACTCTAAGTAAATTGGAGCATCCAATTGTAAGGTCCTATGGGGAAGGCTGTGCAGGTACCTCTCCACTCCAGTCTAAGTCTCTGCCCAGTACTTGCATTATCTAGGTAACTGGCACACCTGGAGGCAGTCATCACCCCCTGCTCTGAGGTCACATCACATCTGCATCTGGTGTGGCCACACCTGGCCACATCTTCTCCCCTCCTTTTCCCTGGATAAACCCTGGCTAGACAGTGGCTGGACCCTTACTACAGCCGCATGTGTCTCCACTATGCAGGATGGAGCAGCAGTTTGGAATAAAGTTCTCTCTCCTGCCTCAATACTATGAGGTGTTCTTTTCTCAGTAACCTAATTAAACCAAACACCAATCAACTTCTTTTTGTGGTTTTTTTCTGTTCCGTGTTAAATGTTTTTTCTTAGTACACATTAATTGTGCAAAAGGGTTTCACTGTCATAGCTCCATACATGCCTATAACATGCTTTGATCAAACTCACTCTAATGTTCTTTCCTATTCAACCCTCTACTACTACATTTTACAAGATTTCATTATTCACTTTTCAAACATGTATGTAAAGTATTTTAATCCAACAAACATTTAACATGGAAATAACTTTGAATAAATCTTTGATTTTATTGTTTTAAATAACATTTAAAAATTACTCTGTGTGTGTGTGTGTGTGTGTGCGCGCATGTGCGCACGCGTGTCTGAGATGTTGTTGTTTGTGCTCATGGCTTGCACTCTACCACTTGAGCCACTCCTTCGCTTTTGGCTTTTTTGTTCATTAATAGGAGATAAGAATCGCACAGACTTTTTCTACCTGGTCTGTCTTGGAAACATGATCCTTAGATCTTAACCTCCTGAGTAGCTGGGATTAACAGGAGCCTGCCTTTTGAAATTTTAAAAGCATTTTGAATAGAACTATGTAATGTACAATAATTGATGGCGTATATGCACAATGTGTAGAAATATTCTAACAATGCAGGAAGGAATAATAACAAATGTATATATATATTATACTATTGGATGTATTTCCTGTTTGTAAGAGGAATTATAATTTGTACAGCCTTTTAACATTATAACTTTGAGAAGACCTGGGGATTTGAGGTCTACCTGAATTAATGAATAACTAAATATTCTTCTGTCATGGTTTTCATTCAGTGAATATAGAGTTTAGGGAACATTCTATAAAGTCTTATAAATCATAAAGAAGAAAGATTTCTAGCTAGCTACTTGTATCCCCACAGTGAACGCAGGTATTAAATGAAGCTCGAAGGATATTCCTTACTTTTATATATTCTTTAGATAATTTTAAACCACCTAAAGTCTTCGAGCTTGATTTTCATGTATTTCAATAACCGTAGGCTCTGTTTTGAATTGTGTCATCACAGGATATGTGATTTTAGATTTTTATATTTAAATAATAAGATACAATAACTATTGCCTGACTTTGGGTTTAACATGAGTCAGAGTTCTCTTAACTAACAGCCTTGTTAGAATAGGTCTCTGCCTAAATCACAAAAGCTGAGATGTATGTTTTATATAAGATGCTAATAAAGGTTCCTACAATGGGGGAAGGGTTTGTTCTTTCATGGCATATTCTAAGAGAGGAGAAATGATGAGCTACCATCAAGTTAGACTGGGAAATTAATGATACACATTGAACTGTTAGCTGCACCTGAAGAAAAATACAAGTTGTTCATGGTTATTTGAAGATTTGATCAATGAAAGGACAGTTTTATTCTGAGTTAATGACTTAGTTCCCCACCTAAGTTAGTGCACAAATTAAGCAAATATATACTATTGTTTGCTTTTTTATTAGATAATAGCAAAATTATATGTACACTAAAATTTTTATTTTGCTAGCAGTGGTTAGGGGAGACTTGTGTGTAAACCTATTTATTTCTTCACTCGTCTGTTTCCTCACTTATTCATTGATAAACATTTGTTGCTGTCTTATGCATTGCAAGGTGTAATAGCCTTAAGCACATTGATTTATTTGCTCTGTTATCTAATTTTTTGAGTTTTTCTGTACTTTAGCTACCAATCCTTTGCTAGATGAGAATCTGGAATACATGTGCTGTCATTTTACAGTCTGTTTCTTCACTCTCTGCTCACCACTTTATTAATTGCTCTTGTTGCCGTGTAGAAGACTTTGAATTTATGCGCAATTGTATTTTCAATTCTTGCTCCTATTTCTTGAGCTACTGGAGTCCTATTCAGAACATTATTGCCTATAACTGGATATTTTCCTCTGGTACTTTCAAGTTTTACATTATGGTCTTTGGTTATTTTCAGTTGATTTTTGTACAGAATATGACACAGGATCAAGTTATAGTCTTCTATAAACAAATATCCAGTTTTCTCCTCACCACTTGGCGAACAGTTTATCTTCCCCGGCCCCCAGTATATGTTGTTTGGTACCTTTGTCAACAATCGGATGGTTGTATCTGTTTAGACATTGCTCTGGAATGTCAGTTGGTGTACATATCTATTTTTGTGCCAGTGCCATACAATATTTTTATAGTTTGAATTTGGGGATGTGATGCCACCAGCTTTACTTTTTTGCTTAGTATTGCTTTGGCAGTTAGGTGTCTGTTGTGTTATTGCATTAATTTTAAGATTTTTTTCAAGGTCTGTGAAGAATATCACTAGATTTATAATTGGGATTACATTCAATTTGTGCATTACTTTTAGTAATTGGATTATTTTATCTTACTTTGTTCCAGTCCTGGAACTTGAACTCGGAGCCTGGGCATTGACCTTGAGCTTTTTCTTTTCTTTCCTTTGTTTCCTCAAGACTAGTGCTGTTACACTTGAGCCAAAGCTCCACTTTTGGATTTTTCAGTGTTTATTTAAATACAAGTCTCATGGATTTTTTTTGCTTGAGTCGTTTTTGAACTGCAGTCCTCAGATATCAGCTTCCTGAGTAGCTGGGATTACAGGCTTGATATACTGGGTTCCCAGCATGTGATTGGATTATTTTAATAAAATTCTGTTAATCAATGTGGTCTTTCCATTTTTCAGTATCTTTTATTGTTTCTTTCATTGGTGTTTTATAGTTTTCGTTATAAGACTTCCTTATACTTGTGTTTTTATGGTTTTAGCTTCTGATTTTATTATTATGTCTTTATTAAATTGAGACATGTTCTTTTTTTTTTTTTTGCCAGTCCTGGGGTTTGAACTTAGGGCCTGAGCCCTGTCTTTGGCTTCTTTTTGCTCAAGGCTAGCAATCTACCACTTCTGGCTTTTTCTATATATGTGGTGCTGAGGAATCGAACCCAGGGCTTCATGTATACGAGGATGTTCTTTTAAAAATTATTTATTGTTATTGTAAAGGTGATATACAGAGGACTTGCAATTACATAAATCAGATTAAAAAGTACATTTCTTTTTGGGCAGTGTCACCTCTTTCCCAGTTTTTTCCTCTCCTCACCACCCACAAGTTATATAGATTTTTTTTGTTTGCTTTTTGTGGTTGTTTTAAATGAGATTATTTTATTGACCTTCCTTTCACAGAATCCCTCCTCCGTACTTTTCAGAAAGTATTCATCACATCCAAGAGTTTTCTGATGAAGTCCATAAGCTCATTTAAGTACAGGATTATAAAAGTTATTTTTAAAAATAGGCAATATTTTCTCTTTTGCTATTTGTATTTCTTTTATTTTTTTCTTCTTGTCTTCTTTCTCTAGCTAAGATTTCAAGCATTGTGTTGAATAAAAGCAGAGAAAATTGATAACCTTGTTGTATTTAAATTTTAGAGGAAATGCTTTCAGTCAGAGTAAGTAATTCAATCAATATATAGGTAACTAAGTTGAACAAACACTTCAAAAAAAGAAGTAGAAATGTCCAGCAAGTGCACAAAAACATGTTCAATATTGTTACCAATCAAAGAAGTGTAGAACTAACCTACAATGAGATTCTACCTCACCCCAGTGACAATCACTTTCACATCAAGAAAGTAAATAACAATAAATACTGACAAAGATATGGGAAAAAAGAAACTTTTGTCATTATTGTGGAAAAAAATTAGTCCAGGCAGTATGGAAAGAAATTATTATGACCATTTTTCAGAAACTTAGTCATATTACATCTGTTTGTATGTGTACATACATACATACATACATACACACTTGTGTGTATATTTGTGTGTGTACCAAAGATTCAGACAGCTTACTATATAGAGTTACCTTCATAGCCATATTTATTACATCATTATTTATATTCAAGGTATAAAATCAGCATAGATGTCCATCAACTGATGAATGGATAAAAAAAAGTCTGTGGCATATATACACAATGGAGTTTTACCCAGCCATAAAGAAGAATGAAAGTGTGTCATTTTCATGAAAATAGATGCACCTGGAGACTGTCCTGTGTCATGAAATAAGTCAGTCTACAAAGTCATGTGCCACATATTTTCTCTCAAATATAGAATCTAGGTGCAAGGGGAGGGGACATGAAATATATAGAGGAGTAATATTGCTGAGAAATAGGAAAGGAGAAATGGGAGGAGTATAAGAAAGAGCAATAGAAGGAAGACTATGATCGCTTTCATATCTGGAATACAGAACTAATAAAAGTATATTAGGAACAAGAGTTTAAACAGGGCAACTATTTCCAGTGAAACCCAGTGGGAGCGGGGGAGATATGTAGAAAAAGGAGGTGAACATGATTTAAATACTTCATGTGCATGTATAGAAACAGAATAATTAAACTAATTAAAATTGCTTAAGAGGGAGACAAAAGGCTAATAAGAGGAATAGAGAAGGTGAGTTTGATCAGAGTATATTATATGCATATATAGGAATGTTACAACAAATCTCTTTGTAAATTAATAATTCTAATAACAAGAGAAATATGCTCACAGGAACATCATATTGTGCTTAAAATAATACCACATTACTAAAACTTTTTGTAAGGTATTAAACATCTGTTAATTTACCATGCTTATTTCAAATCTACCTTAATTGTAAATTCAGGTATAAAAGAAATGTGTTCTTTCAAGTTACTGCTTTTCTAGATGAGTCTTCAGTGCTTTCTGAAAGTTATATTTTGCTTTAATTTCATAAAAGTATTGTTCAGTAAAGAATTTACTTAACTAAGGACTAAATATTAACTTAAGGCAATTGAAGAATTACCATACCAAACTCCTCAGAATAACTATCTAGAGTGGGTTCTTTCTATCCTGAGGTTCAATGTCTCTAGATTTAACTAAATGTAGACTCAAGTATTTGAGAAAATAAGAAGGTCCTTCCAGAAGGTTCTCAAAAGAAAAACTAAAGTTTGAGCTTTTCTTTGAACCATGTCCTATGCTGAATGTACTTGTGTAAGGCATGTGTGGATCCTCTCTTCTATAGCATCATGCCATCTCACAGAACTGCATTTATTTCCAGAATGCAGGCATGGTCCCCCCTTGAATCTCCTTCATGTTTGTATAGAAAGGTCTGGGATGGCTGTGTCTGTGTACAATGCACAGGTACTTAAAAGAATCATATTCTCCAAACAATATAGAACAACAGCTTTTATATAACATTGACATTGTATTAAGCATCAAAAGTAACCCGTGGGTGGATTTGGAGTAGATGAGAGGATGTGTATGTATAGGTAATACATAAACACTGTCACATATTACACAAGGGACTTGGGCATCTGTGGATTATGGTCTCAGCAGGGGGCCCGGGACCAATCCGCTATGGTTATAGAGGGACAACTGTATTTCAGTTAAGATCCATTTATTTTAAACTATGCTTGAAAGTCACCAAACCAGATTTGTATTTTCTCCCATTTTATCTGAGAAGTGCACAGTTTATTTGTAAGATGGAAATGAATTTTAATATTGTACTTCTTATTGCTGTGGGGTGTAGAGTTGACTTCCTATCATTAAATGCATGGATGAATTAGTTTATTTATTTGCATGTATGATATATCTGTATTTCAAAGCAAACATTTCAAAAGATCACCAAAATATGTATGAAAAGTTTGTATTTGCCTCCTAGTAATGCTTGCTCATAAGGAGGGGATGCACTACATAGACCTGCCTTTGTAGGAAAAAAAAATGGACTTCTTGGAACTCTGTTACTCAATTTTCATGGGCATGGATGTAGGTAGACTTAAATATGCAAATTCTGCAAGTGTTTATGACATAATTGTAAAATCTGAAAATAAATAGGTAAAACCCAATTCTACCCACAGGTGACAATATTGGTCAAAACAGTGCATTTGCTGTTCTGTATTTGTAACAGAATCAAGACATACAGGGTAGAGTGGAGTTTATGAGACAGTGAACTCACACACATCGCATTTTATAATAGGAGTGCTTTACAGTAAATAACCTGAGATGGAGCATATATTGGAAACAGGGCCGGTGGTGGTGTGCTACTTTCATTATCCATGAATGTAAACTCCTTTAATTAAGCACAACATGATCTTATTTTTCTTACACATTCTTCTAGATTTTAGTTCTCACTTTTTAATTTTTTAAAAATAGATTTTCATCATGCTTTAAACATATGAGAACCAGGTTTCACTTTGATATGTGTGTATCCGATTGCCATGGAAGTTAATGGGGGTTATGGATACAGACAGAGAGGAGAAGGCACCCACAGCTTCGAAAACAAATTTAGAACAATTTAAAATGCCCTGCAGTAATAGAGAGCTAGTTTAAAGGGTCAATAAGAGGGTAAATATATGTTTTAAAGATTATTTTTGTGAAAACTTCTTGTGGCCTTAAAGCCCAAGGGAGGAATAGATGGGTGTGAACAGAAAAAAAAGATAAACTAACAATTATGCCTAGGGTAAAAGTGTAAATTACGGTTTACCTTGGCAGAAAGCATGTGCACTATAATGTTTTTTTTTTATGAGTGCTATTTATATTTCCAAGAGCTGAGTAACCATTGTTTATCTTCAGAATGTCCTTGTGAGATGTGCACTTTCTACCAATCAGCCTTATGTGACAGTGACATGGAGACATATTTATCATTCAGTTTC
Organism: Perognathus longimembris pacificus; assembly: GCF_023159225.1. Taxonomy (NCBI): domain Eukaryota; kingdom Metazoa; phylum Chordata; class Mammalia; order Rodentia; family Heteromyidae; genus Perognathus; species Perognathus longimembris. The sequence goes on along the minus strand of NC_063182.1, from coordinate 17,830,530 downwards.
CAGGATCTAACATTTTAAGTGATCTACTGAGCTACCATCAGTAGGCCCTTGTGCAAATGAAAAAACTGAGAGTTAATGGAGGTTAGGAGCTTTCCTCACATACTCAAGTGGCAGCACACAGACTGGATTTCACAAGGAACCCCTCTGTTGTGTTATCTCAAAAACACAGGCACATTTGTAGCAGTGTGCCACACCTGCCAGCCCGTCTTTCCATTCTCTCTGTTCCCTTCCAGTCAGCATCAAAGGACCAGGAAAATAAGTGATCAGACTTGAATGCTATTTAGATGTTGGCTATCTTACTTTCTTAAAAACCATCAGCAAATATTAATTAGATCAGTGAAACCAAAGACAAACTTGATCCCTAATCCTTTAAGGCAATGTAACATAAATAAGCTAATTCTAACACCAATTGGGTCATGTAATAATATAGACCACCCATGTGATTTGACATTACATAAAAACTGTTGAACTAAAATCACAGCACCTGGCTTCTAATTCAATGCTTACAACTCTGAGTGCTCCTTGGATAGAAAAAAATGCTGGTGAACTTAAAAAAATAGAGACACTACTTAGACACAATCTATTTGATTGTTTTGAAGTGAGGAGGGGACATCTCTATTTTTATGAATGTATCAGCCATGTCCATTGTTCTCCTGTCCATTTTACAACATCTAACTTTTGTGAAAGAGTCAAGAAAACAACCTCCTTTAAGTTTTCAATTTTGCATATCTGTTTTACACAGGTGTAATCAAGTGGAGAATGATTTAAAATGTTGTGAAAATATCACATGTGATATAAACATGAGATGGAATCATACTAGTCAGGAAAGCTTCTTTAAAATTTAAAGGGTAAAACTGAAAGACAGTTCATGCTTGTAACCCTTTCTTCTCCTGATGCTGAGATCTGAGGTCCGAGGTTCAAAGTCAGTCAAGGCAGAAAAGTCTTCATGGGATCCAGTTACCCAGGAAGAACTCCAGAGTAGAGATGAGGGTCAAGCCTTGATCAGAAGAGAAGCCAAGCACAAATGAGAAGCCCAGAACTCAAGCTCCAGCACACACACACACACACACACACACACACACACACACACACACACACACACACTGGAAGTAAACTTTTTTGTTCCAACCTCCAATTTAGCTTATTTTGGTATTATGCATGAATGTTTCATTCCAAGGATACCACTGGGGAGGTGGTACCCAGACACAGAATTTGGCACCCTTGAGTGTCCAGACACAGAATTTGGCTCTATATTGCAAAAATGTGACTCATTTTTCCTCTAATGCTGTTCAACTTCCACTGGAGCTATGTGGCCTTACAATAAACCTAACATTTTCATGGTATCACTTGAGTTAAGCACATGAACTTTCACCTGGTGTTTGGGGCACCATTTGCTTTAGGGGATGCATGTTTCTCTGATAATAAAAGCAACCAAAATTCAGCTGATCACACCATGATTTAAACATAACTAATGATAATGGGGGATTGAATGTTTCTGGGCATGAACTAAGCTGAATAATGTGTGTATGGAATTTTTTTCTTTTTCCCCTCCTTCCCTCCTCTCTCTCTCTCTCTCTCTCTCTCTCTCTCTCTCTCTCTCACTCTTTCTCTTTCCTTTCTTTCCTTTCTTTTGGTTATGCGGCTTGAACTCAGGGCCATTGTCCCTGAGCTTTATTGCTCAAGGTTAGTGCTCTACCACTTTGAGCCACAGTGCTACTTCGAGTTTTCTGGTGGTTCATTGGAGACAAGAGTCTCACGGGGGCTGGGGATATGGCCTAGTGGCAAGAGTGCTTGCCTCATATACATGAGGCCCTGGGTTCAATTCCCCAGAACCACATATACAGAAAACGGCCAGAAGTGGCGCTGTGGCTCAAGTGGCAGAGTGCTAGCCTTGAGCAAAAAGAAGCCAGGGACAGTGCTCAGGCCCTGAGTCCAAGCCCCAGGACTGGCAAAAAAAAAAAAAAAAAAAAAAGAAAGAAAGAAAGGAAAAAAAAAAGAGTCTCAAGGACTTTCCTGCTCAATCTGGCTTTGAACTGCAAACCTCAGATTTTAGCTTCCTCAGTAGCTAGGATTATAGGTGTAAGATACACACATATGCCTAAAACAATACTTTTGTGTGTGAAATTCCTTTTTCTGTAACAAGTTTTGAATAAGGTTGGCTTACTGTATTTTATTATGTATTTGGTTTTATATATTTACTGATTTTTTCAACTTAATAGTAAGAATAAACAATAGGTACTGGATGTGCTCCTGATAGTGTGTGTGTGTGTGTGTGTGTGTGTGTGTGTGTGTGTGTGTGTGTGTTTATGTAGGTTTTTCCCCAAAGCTATCTTGGAGACATCTCTTGACAAATTTAAAGGAAGGTTAGGACAAATATATAAAAGTGGCTTGGCAAAGCAAGCCATTGTTTACTTATTCCTCCCAAAAATACTCTTGTGAGGGATAAATTTGCACCAGTCCTCTATTGAGACACAAGAACAGATCACATTTTTGTTTTGTACAGGGAATTGTTTTGTACAGGGAATTCATAGGAATCAGCAACAGAGATAAGTAATCCAACATTGATCATACAAGGTCACGGCTGCAGCATCTAATGATTTTCAAGCATTCTGAAGAAGCCTGTAGGTCAGAAGTGAAGGTCATGAGCATGTGATCAGGGTAGGCAGAGGAGAGAACACAAAGCAGGAATGAAAGAGTCTTGAGAGACACAGAAGTTGGTCAGACAGAGGGAAGGAGTAGTCTTCTAGGCAGAGGAAAGTGCAAGAACACAAGTGCAAGACATTGCTCATTCAGTATGAAGTTCATATCATGACATGTGAGAGAGTACATTTTGGGAATTGGTAGCAGATGAAGAAGAAGTGGGGTAGCCAAGGGCTAAATACAAGTGGGTTCGTAATTTATTCTCAAAGCCTTGAGATACAATTTATTATATAGGGCAGTAACAGATTGAATTATATTTTCAAAAATCCACTGAAGTAACCATGGGAGACAGAATGAGACAGAATAATAGGTCAGAGAACAGAGTAGTTCCCTACAAATGCATTTCAGGCAAAATGATATGAAAAAGCAATGAAAGATTGAATTTAGGCTGGGATTAATTTGGTTGAATAAGCTGAGAGTAGAATCAATGAAGTTCAGTGTCAGATTAATAGTAATTAAATTGGTATTTATTTGTTCATTTATTTGTTTATATTTTGGCTACCAGGGTTTGCATTCAGAGCCTTGTACTTCTTTGGCTTACTTACTTGGCTAGTGCTCTACCACCTGAGTCACAGCTCCAGCTCAGATTTTTGCTTAATTATTTTGGAGTTAAGTCTTGAGGATTTCAAAAACAATCTGGTCTGGCTTTAAGTATAATTTTTTCTGATCTCTGTCTCCTGAATATCTAGGATTATAGGCAAGAGCCATGGGAGCTTGCCTCACATTAATTAAAAAACAAACAAACATCAATACATTGAAAAGAAGATATTAAAATAGGGATGTGATAGGCTTAATAATGAGAAAATGGTATTGGGACTTGAAGTCAGAGCATATAGTTGGCCATCAGGCAGTCTACCACTTGAGCCATACCTTTATCCTGCTTTGTTATTTTTGAGATAGGGTCTCACTTTTTGCCGAGACCAGCCTAGACCATGGTCTTTCTATTTATACTTGCTTCCACACCTGACATGAGAAGATGTGTGCCACTGCCCTCGGCTTCTTCTATAGAGAAGGAGTTTACTCATATTTTTGACTTGAACTGCAGTCCTCTAGATCTCAACTTCTTGAGTAACTATGATTAAAGGCTTAAGTCACTACAGTTACTCTATTTTTAATTTTTTGAGGATCCTCCATTCTTATTTCCACAATTGTTGAGTTAACTTACATTTTTGCCATAAGCAAGAGTTCCTTTCACCCCCATATCTTTACTAGTATTTGTTTTTCTTTTCTTGATGAAGCCCAAGGGTTTCTTTCCACTTGATTCTTGACAAAGGTGCCAAAAAATGATTAGCAAGGAGACAGTCTCTTTAACAAGAGGAGGACAACTGGACACACACATAGAGAAGATAAGCACTATATCCCCATCTCTCTCCTTGTACAAAAAATGAACTCAAAATTGATCAAAGGCTATCATATAATGCAAGACCTAAAACTGTGAAATTTCTAGAGAAAGACATGGAGAACACTGCGAGATACACACATAGGGAATGAATTCCTGAGTATGAATGCAATTGCACAGGAAATACAGGTAGAATTGGCAAATGGGGCCACATCAAATTAATAAACTTTTGTACTGCAAAAGAGTCAAGACACAGTTCCCAGCATGGGAGAAAACCTTTGTCTGGCAGATTAATATCCAGAATATACAAAGAACGCAAAAAATAAACACCTCAAAACAAATAGGCCAATTAATAAGTGGGCAAATAAACCGAACAGAAATTTTTAAAAAGATGAAAATCAAATATCCAATAAATATATGGAAAAAGTACAATATCCTCAGTCATCAGTGGAATGCAAATCAAAACTATGGTGGGACTCTCCTCTGTCAGAGTGGCTTCTTAATTTATATATGTATCACAATCTAAAAATCTCCCTGAGGGCTGGGAATATGGCCTAGTGGTAAAGTGCTCGCCTCATATACATGAAGCCCTGGGTTCGATTCCTCAGCATCACATATATAGAAAAAAGCTGGAAGTAGCTCTGTGGCTCAAGAGGTAGAGTGCTAGACTTGAGCAAAAAGAAGGCAGGGACAGTGCTCAGGCCCTGAGCACTGGGGCATGGGCCCCAGGACTGGCAACAAAAACAAAACAAATAAACAAAATAAAATCTCCCTGAACATATCAAATACATTTCTTCTACTTACTGAAATAAGCTCTTATTGAAGAATAGCATGTGGGAGGTTTGCTAGGAAGCATTGTGATCAATGCCCAAGGAAAGGAAAGGAAAAGAAAATATATACAATTGGGTACAGAAGAAACTGAGCTCCAATGGAAACTCAGCAGAGTTTTCAGGCTGCATTTGGATGAGTTCTGGAGCTGAGATTGTGAAGCAGGTTTACTGTGCCCAGGTTGTCTCCTAATCTGAGTCCAGTGAGACAGAACATGTTCTCGTGCAGCAAGTTATACAAAGTGCAGTTTTAAAAAACCTTTTGCAAGGGACTACAGCATTCATCAGGAGCCTTTGCCCCAAATTACACACCTGTCTGAGGAGAATGGATCTCAACTTGCATGTGTTCTTGAATGGAAGATAAAGGACTCCAGAAAGTAATCCACTGTGGGTTTTATATCTTTGGATCATGTGATTCCTAAACATTGAGAGAGAGACTGATCTGAGGCAGACTGATAAGGAGACTGGCTGTTTAGTCCACGCTCCTTACTCCATCTAAGAAGTTTGTATTCCCACAAGTAATAAAGTAGGAGGAAATAGGTCTATCTAAGGCAACTTGGAGAACTCTCCTTCAGTCCACTTCAATTTCCCCAGGTTGGAGTAAGGGATCTTTGCTAATGAGGCCTTGGGTGTGAGCCTTAATAGGAAGCAGCCTGGTCAGCAGTGAAGTAGCTGTCCCCAGCCAATGGAATTTCCTTAGGATATTTTGCTGTCAGTTCTAGCAAGTGGAGATTCAATCATCCATTTCTGAATGGGTTGTCTCTGTAGCTCATCTCAACATTTGTTTTTTTTTTTTTGGATAAGTTCTACTTGTTCATTTTTCCTTTTGAATGCTGTTGATTTTCTATCAAATTGTTTGCTGAGTTTAGGGTTTCATTTCTGTGGAGGCATGAAAAGCTAGTCAATGAATGTTGCTAACTACTTGTTTCCCTCCTTTCTATTGTTGGGGTGGAGTACTGATGGAGAGCTTGTGTATAAAGCTGGGCCATGTATCCACAGGACTCACTTTAAGATGCTCAGGCAGAGAATGATCTGGTATATCTAGATGGCAGCCTTATTTGGGCTCAACTCCCTTTCCTAGTTAGATGTGAAATATCCTTAGAAATGAATGATTTGATCTGGGAGAGGAATGCTAATCCTGGGTGCCACAATAGATCTGTGTGGGGAGTTGAGACTGAGTTTTTGTATGAAGAGCTGTCCACATTGCAATGTTGCCCCAACTGGTTTGTTATAAATACCACATTGGTTATATGGCCACACTCACTGGGCCAGATTCCTCAGGGAAGGCTTGTGATGTTCCTTGTGGTAACTAATTTAATCTTAAAATCAGTCAAGGTGGTAACACTATCTTCAAGTTCTCTTTCCCATCCACTTCTACACTTTCTACTCTGAGTCTCTCTGGGGCTTCCAAGTCAGAAACAGGCTTCTCTTTCTGCTAGTGCTCTCTCCTGTGTTTGTTCAGATGGAGACCTTCCACTTTTGTTTGCCTATTAATATGACAGCTTCCACCTGCTTCTCTGGTTACAGAAAGTCATTAAACTCTCTGATCTTCCTTTCCTCAGAGGTATTATGAATTTTTTCCTTTTGTACTTTCTTGTTTTTCTCAATGGGTCTTTAGCAAAGAAGGAAGGTAAACATGTACACTCAAAATACCCACTTGAATCAAACTTTAATCATCACATTTTAGAAAAAAATCTCCAGAGTTATTGTGTTGGTAGTATGCAACATGACAGATTGGATATGGGGATAAGGGAGATAAGGACGTCTTAGGTAATCTTCAATTGTGTGGCTTTATAAATTGGGTAAAATTTTTATGTGTTTCAGTGAAAAGAAAAGCAAAAGGCAAAAAGTCATTTTGTTCCCATGTCTAGTTTGATATGAAGGCTGAAAAAAGAAGGTCTGGTCTGGAAGCATTCCTCTGTGAGCCATTCAATCATCAGTTCACTCGTCAAATTGCTTATATGAAGCATCTTTAGCTATATTGGCCTACCTTGTAGGGGATAGAAGCAACTATCAAGTTAAGTATTACAAAGTGTGTTGAGTGCAATGATGAGAGACATCCAGTGTCTATGGGAAGAGCCATGAAACACAGACAGAGGTAATCAAGGGAGGAGGTGACATTCAGGTTGTGACTTAAGGATGAACTGGAGCCTAGTCCAGGAGCCCAAAGAAGGATATTATTTTGGGGAGAATGAAGAGTTTGTAGGAAAACTAAATGAAAACTAGTTAAATGCTAGGAGTTTCTGAATGACTGGTTTGTTGTAGGAAGGCAAGAGAGAAGACTAGGAAGGCAAAAATTGGTAAATGGACATATAGGCTTATATAATGGGACTTGTTGGAGAGTTTAAAATGCTTAACTTAAGGTGGATTTGAAATTTTGAGAGTAGATGACTTTTTTCAGTGCTCCATGAGCTGTGTTTTGTATCAGAATCACTCAAGAAATCTGTTAAAAATAAACCACTGTGTGTAGTATTGTGTTACATATATACATACATATACACATGTATACAGAAAGATATACATGTGTATGTATATATACATATAGACATACATATATACCTTTATATACATATTCTCTGTGTGTATGTATATATATATATATAAACAGGTATATATACAAATTATGTCTATCTTTCTTTTCTCTTATGTAAATTATCTCTTAAATCTCACCATCAAGAAAAACATGTTTATATTCTCTAGGTCAAGTCACTGAGACTTGAACCCCAGCAAACTGTAAAGTCTCTGCTACTTTCCTGCTTTGTAATGACTCAGATACAACTACTGTATGAAAAAGACTGTGAATTTCACAGAGAATATAAAATGAGGCCTTTGAGAATTCTTAGAAACAATTTCGTCTCCTCCATATCCAGAAATCTTAATATAGGAGAACATAAACAGCCCTATGAATCTGAATTTTAGTAAGCATTAAAGATGTTGCTTTCATTGCATATGGACTCCTGGTCTTGCTGGGAGTAACTTGAGAAGAAGTTAGAATACAGCCTTTGCTAGCAGAATCTATGTCAATAAGGAAGAAAATGATGGAAGAAATAAGTGATAAATGTCAAATAACTGTTACCTCAGAACAGGAGAGAATTTGGAGGTCAGAATGTGACATGGACCTACAAGACAAGTTAGATAAAAGCTAGAAATTGCCCATTTGTCATGGTTATCATGTCACCAAAAATTGGAACCTTTCCCTCCAAGGCTTGCATTCCCATGTGAGAAGACCTGGTTGTAGTTGTAGATGCTTCATGGACCTAAGCGTAAAGATATTTCCATTTCCCCCACAGTTCTCCCCTTCCTTCAGAAGAGCAGGTAAAAAATAAACTTTCTCTCCAGTTGATGTTATAAGTTGAGTTTGAATCTCAGGATAACTGTGAAGGACAGATTTAATTAAATCTTAAATTCTCATACATATACTTGAATTTGACCATTTATAGAAAGGTTCTCTAATTGTTTTTTTCAGTTTCTGTTCAAGTGGCAGTTCCATTACATTGAGGATGCCACCACGAATGAAAATTTATCAAAGAATTCAGCTACAATTAGAAAGTCCCGGCCTGTTTTTAAATAATGACAAAGAATTTTCTAGCAATTCTAGTTTAGATAGGAGGTGCATAACTCATTTTTTTTTGAGTAGTTAATGCTTACAAAATAAAAATAACTGGGCTGGAAATGTGGGTTAGTGGTAGAGTGCTTGCCTAGCATGCATGAAGCCTTGGGTTCTATTCTTCTTGTACCACATAAATAACAACAACAAAAAACAGAAGTGGCGCTGTGGCTCAAATAGTAGAATGCTAGCCTTGAGCAAAATTAGCTTAGGGAACAGTGTTCAGGCCCTGAGTTCAAGCCCCAGGACTGACAAAACAAAAAACAAACAAACAAACAACAACATTAACAAAATACCACTCAGTACTGAAGTAATTCTGACAACTTAGTCACCAACTAAAATAGTAACTCTTTTCTTTTTTTTTTTTAAAGGTGATGTACAGAGGGGTTGTGTTACCTTAGTAATTAGTAATGAGTACATTTCTTTTTGAACAGTGTCACCCAATCCCTTCTTTTCTCCCAATTTTTCCCCACCCACCCCTTGACCCCTCAGGTTATAGAGTTAATTTCCAACAGAGAAACTCTTATATTCAGTGTGCTACAATATATGTGCCTGACTTCTGGCTTTATTGAAGTTGAATCTTCCAGTACAGAACTACTTAATACAAAAGTGTTAAAGTATTCACATAATTTATTCTCAATTATAGATGTATAGATTCTAATTTTGAACAGTTCCAATTTGTCCCTGTAGTGTAAAGCATTTCTTCAGCGATGATTTTTTTTTGTTTTATCTTTTTAAGAATAAAGTTGAATTCTAAACCTAGTTAACATTTCTTTAACCACTATTTATTGTACATTAGCTAATGTATTATCTTCAATTTGAGGCCTAAACTCATCAGGTCTAGAGATGATTTAAAATTCTTAGGATGATAACAGTAACTAAAAGTTACTGAACAATTATGCGAGGCATTGTGTTATGTTCTTTACACATACTACTTTCTTTAAGTTTTACAATTTCTAGAAGTGATTGATACTTCTGTTTCCAAGGCCATATCGCCAGTAAGTGCAGAGATGACCCTTGAGCTCAAACTGTCTAATGATACAGCCTCTGCCCTGACTTCTGCCTGATGCTGCCTCTAAATAGAAGCAATGCATACAAATTTCACCAAAGATATAGAAGAGAGTTTTGAGAATTCTTGGTATTATCATTTTACCACAAGAAGCTATTTGCTTTCTGAATAGCAAGTGATTTCCTAAACTAATCCAAGACCTTGCTGAGTCTCCTACAGACAAACTTCAACAAGCATTAAGTTTGAATCTGTACCTAGTGACATTGTAGAGTGTATATTACAAACCATTGAGTTCATTGACTGTGTTTAATTCATTAACATGTTTCTTCTCTTTGCATATTCTATGAGATACTGCGATTCAGGGACCACAAAAAATAAATCTATAAATATAGCAAGAGTAGTACTTTTGTGTTTTTTTTTAATACATGTAAATGTGGTTCAAGTTTTGGGGACCATTCAAACAAGTAAGCTTTTGTTTAGGATATGAGAAGAGGTTAATGTAGGAATTTACTCAAGATTTATGGGCTTTTTTTGGAATGACTTGAGAGCAATCATCTTAAGCAAGTAATAAGTACCAGTGGGAAATGTTCCTTAGAAGAAAACAAAGAAGTCATATCAGTGAGATATCAATGTGTTGTAAATTTTGTTGAGATATAATTATAAAGAAAATCACATTTGGACTACCAAATTTTTGTTTCCAGATTGTTGTCATATAAGACTTAAGAGTTTCCTGATAGGTGTGGAACATTTCTATAGTAATCTGGGGTACTATTTTGAACTTCTAGAGAAGAAGGAGAATAAGTAGTAGTATTTTACGGATGCTGTGTTCACCTACCCTTCCAAGGCTTGTCCTGTGATGCTGTTTAAGCCTTCTGAAATGGCCTTTGGAGTTTGAGTGTTCGCTGTGTTTTGTTAAAAATATCAATATAGATGAATGACAAGAGCTTATGCTTATAAGATATTGCCATTAGAAACAAGGATAAAATATTTTTCTATTTCTTTGCTCTTATTAATCATGGTTTAGAGATTATTGTTTGCTTCTAATTTTAAATTACTACATGTTGTAGATCTGGAGTAGGATTTTAAACTGAGATCGTCAAGAATTTTCATGGATAAAAATCATTTTAAATTATTTATCAGAAAAATCCTAGGGACTGGGGATCTGGCTCAGTGGAAGAGCGCCTTCCTGGCACGCAAGGCCCTGAGTTTGGTCCAAAACAAACTATAAAAGACCAGAAAAATCCTAATGAGTGATAGATTATTTTTGTTGTTTGACTTCTGTGTGGTGGTCTGTGTTGTATTACATTTTTTATATGTGTTATCTCCTTTAAGCCTGAAAATACAGAATTAATATTGTGTTAATAAAAACTATCAGCCAACACACTGGAATGTTCCTTTATTGTTTTAATTGGAAGAATACCATCATGTCATTTCCATAGCAATCTATTTGAACTACTTGGTACTTATATTTGTACTTGTAAAATGGAATAGTTTTCAAAAGAAGAAAAGTTAGTATGGGATAGGATAAAGATCTGGATAAAAAAATAAACACTTGGAATTTTAGAAAAATTCCACATAATTCCAACCTACACTTACAACAGAAATATTCCCCTTTGTCCTCACTCACTTGAGCTGTGGAGAGACAATTGGTTTGTCTAATAAAATTTAGAAATCATTTGAGGGAATGAATACAGTCTTTCTTATAAGAATAAGAATAAACTGTTGTGTTAGGTTTACTTCTGAATAATTTAAAATGTTCTGACTCTGAAATTTGATTCTAAGTTTAAATTCCCTTTTGAGCACTTACTAGCTATACCTTTATACCTAGAACAGCTCCTGTTTCTTATATATAAAATAAGAGTGCGCAATACATTGTGAGAGATCAGATAAGGTAATAGATACATTAAAAATAATGTATACAACCTAGAAAATCCTATACAAATACATGCCCTTAAAACTTCATTTAGACAGTTTGACTGGATTTGTATGGAAGAATCTAATGAATTGGTAATTGTAGAAGAAATAGTTCTTGTTATAAGACAAACTTCTCTAAAAGTTTCTACAACTAGGTGACACAAGAAGGGAATCAAGTACAATGAAAATAAATTTCCTGAAGTTAAAAGAGAGCATGACTAAGTTAGAAATTAAATTCTGGATAGAAGGAAATTTTCTGGCTTATGCAGGACTTAGGCTGGATGGCAGGAGAATTTCTTCCATGTTGATAAATTCAATAGAAGGTGTTACCATTGTCTTTAAGGAGCTTATGATCTTGCTTGTGAAATGCACATTCACATTTCAGGCCAGAGAAAACATGTTTATTTACCAACATGCCAGAAACAGTATATTGACAAAGTAATGGCTATTTCAGAGGAGACAAAGGACTCAAACATTTTAAAGTCACATTGTGTTCCTCTTGAGGGTAGTCTGTTGAGGACAAGTAGGATGTCTCTGAACAGTATCAAATGTATGATTTGAATCTTTCTAATTTCACAACTCAATTCCTTTTTTTTACTTGCTGTCCTATATGCTTGCCCTAAAATTTGGACAAATTTTACTTTTAAAGAGTGGTTTATAGTTCACTATACAAATTTTCACACTTACTGTATGATGCTTTATACAGACTAAAGAGGAAAATTGACTCTGTCAAGATAGTTTATGATGTCTAGACTAATTATTATAGTAAATGCAATAAGCAATAATTATTCTTTTGTTATACAATGTGAAATTTTCCACTTGGTCCTGTTAAGTGACTAAATAATGTAATGTGATTGGCGGTGACCATACATTATGGATTCTTTCTAGAGAGTTACAGAAATCACCAGGCCAAACTAGTTCTGATGAGGTCTTTCTAGTAGGACTTTTGACATCAGTCAAGATAGGCCATGACATATCTCAAATTTGGGACCTTTTGTCTTTTTACATTAAAAGTTATTGAGAACTCCTAAATAGCATTTATTAATGCAAATATATCAATTAATTTTTAATGAAAATGAAATAACATTTGAAATATTTAATGGAAAGCTAGCAATAGTAAATATATTATGGGTTAAAATCAAGAACATGTTTAAAAATAAAAATGACTAGATTTTACAGCAAAAATTTGGTAAAAATAGTGATTCCATTTTATATTTTACAAATCTCTTTAACTTGCTTTTGTGGGTTGCTATTGCAAAATATTATAAGCTGGGAGCTTCAAACAACACACATTTTTTTCCTTATAGTTTGGAGACTGAAAATCCACCTTCGTGCTATATCCTCTCATGGACAAGAGCATGTATGCATGTCTTTTTTTAAAAATGAGCTTATATTCTACTTATATTCATGTCCACTGAGAAACCAAATTATGTCCCAAAGAGTTACTAATGTCCATATTACATTTAGGAAACAGTGTTAAAATTTGGGACATTTTCTCTGTATACCTAAATAACTACCTAAATTGTATCATTTAATAAATTCTAACATCAGAGATGCATTTTTTCAATACTAAAAGTTTTAGAATTCAAAATTAAAATTATATATATATGCATATATATATAACTCCAAATACTAGTTAAAGTGGAAGGGTGCTATTATACTATTAAATATGTATCCAATGAAACTGGGAGAATTTAGGTGAGGGGCTGGGTAGAGAGGGATTGGGGGAGAAAGATGAAAGGGGCGACATCGTTCAAGATGCATGTGTACTTAGGAAATGATTTGTTGAATTGTTATCCTTTTGTACAACTACTTAAAGATAATAAAATATATTTAAAAACTTTCAAATGCCAAGCTACTGGGGAGTAGAAGTTCAATGAATGAATGTGGGGACACAACCATTCAGTCCATACAACTACTCGATTCTGTCATCAGCCTGTGTGTTGCCTGTTGCAACATCCCATAATGTGTAGTTAAGTGGAGAAAACTCTACTTAACATTTGTGAGAGAATTAAAACAAAAAGAGACATTCACATCATAAAAATATTACTTTACAGTGTTTTAAGAAGCCCAAAGCACATTCCAAATATTTCTGGGCTAAATTTATCTATGAAAATATTAAATCCTCATAGCACAGACACTTAGTTTTTTTATTTTCTCCTTTTTGATATTTATTAGAGATGAGTTGCATATTATACACCAAATTACTTTAGCCCTCACCCAGGTACCTTGTTTGGTAGGTCAGAACATTACTGTCAATTTCCGCAAAGAAGAAAAAAAAACATGGCAAAGTATGGACTGATGGTGAAAGCTTCCTCCAGACCTGGCAAGACAGCTTCATTCCTGCTTTCATCCCACTAGGTAGATGGTTCTCATGTCTTAGCTTGACTTCATGGAGTTAGAAGGTATTTCACGCCTATGAGGAGGAGATACCTTTTTATTTACCTATCCTAATGATATTTTAAAGCTCATTTAGCTCCTGTTGGGTCAAATGTTTAGATGGTTGTAGACACTGATTCTGGTCAGGTTAGTAAGATTATCTTTGTCGTTCCCTCCAAACCTGCTCCATCTCCAGTTTTCAAGAATTTAATAAATATCTGACATATATTCAGTATTTAAAAAGACTCATAATAAAAAGACAAAGGTTTAACGATTTATAAAATACTGCTTAAATATTTTATACTATAATATGTATATACTTCAGATTCCAAGATTTCCAAGTCCAAATACTAGCTAGCCTTAATATTGTTCTGGGATGAATAATAATCTAGCTTAAACTCATTATTTAACAGATTGTCGAAGAACAAAGATATTAAATCACACCAAATCTTAAAGATGGAAATTTGGCTTCTTATGTCTAGCTTATATTTTGGCAGTAGCTTTGAGTTTAGGATACCTTCTACTTTAGTCTAGGTGAACACATGCTGCCAATTCATACTCAATATTTTTAAGGTTCAAAAAGTGTTAAGATACTTTCAAGAACTTTTATTTACTGTTTCCCCTGAGAGTCCACTGGAGTAAGGATTTTTTTTTCTTTTTGAATTTCTGGTCTTCCTACAAGTTTCTACTCATTTTAAATAGTACTATGTTAATTAATTTTACTGCAGATGCCATTTATGCTCATATAAATATCTTGTAGAAGCTAATAAGATTACATAATGTAAATTGCTATGATGTGGGTTGTCACTTCCACATCCAAGAAATCTAAGCATTTGTATTTTTTATTTTTATTAAGCATACAAGTAAAGCTCCCAAACATAGGATAGTTCCTTTCTAGAAGCAATATTTTAACCTAATTATACTCTGCAGTAATTCAGTAGGGTAGATAGTGGACAAACACTCCATTTTCACAGGTAAAGAAATTCAAGGCACAAACAGGTTAAGAGAGAAGCCAGAGATCACACAATGAGCCATTACCAGATCCAAGAAGAATAATGATTTTTTCCCTCCCAAGATGGTGCCTCAGACATGTAGCCATTGTCACCATGATTGTATACTCTTACACATAACAAAAATTAGTAAAGTGTCTAGGCCAAAATACATAGAATAAGGTACTATTTTACATATGGCAATTATCTTGGTAGGAAACAACAAATTATTCCTTTTGCAAAAACATGCCCCCCAATATTTAATGTTTCCCATTTTCTTTGTATTCAGAAATATCTATTGTTCAACTACAAATAAATGCAAACTATAACTGTGATGCAAAGTAACATTCATGCCACTAGTACCATTAAAAACCCTCATGTGTGAATGGGTGTTTAATTAGGCTGTATTAGATTAATCCCATGTCTCCATTGGTTGTAACAAATGAAAGACAGTGCGCACTGTCCTGGGGATCGTCATTTAAGCTCAATGCAACTTTCATATTTTCCTGTGTGATCAGTCAGCTAGGACCTCCCTTTAATTTAATGAAAATTTGGTTTGTAAATCAGAAAACCTTGTTAATTGCAAGAAATGCAAAGCAGGATTTCTTTTTAAAGGATTGACATTACCTTTGTTGTTTGATACATTAAAATAAGGCCCATAAGGGACAGCTCTAAACAATGAACTTCATATAAAATAGATAAAAGCTTGCTTCTTGGGCCTACATAGTAATGCAGAAAGAGACCAGAAAAGAACATCCTAATACTTCTAATATGATAATATTGCCTAGGTAGCAGTAGGATATTTGTTATAAAAGGTCTTAAATGTCATTTCTTAATGACATTTTGAGGTAATTCTAACCACTTTTAAAATAATTACATATAGATTACAGTTATTGTATAAGATGACTTGCCTCCAATTTAAACATTGTTGGGAAGTGAAATGTAAATTTAATAGTGAAACCTAATTTTTAAATCAGAAGAATATTCCACCCGACATGTAAGTTTTGCTTTGTCACTGTACTGTATTCCGTTCAGTAGAACAAAGACTGGGTGCATAATGAGCCAATGTAAATGAAGTCAAATCAGCAAAAACATAGTGGGGGAGGGGAAGGTGTAAAAAATGACAGGCTAGATATAATGACCGGGGAGTAGAGAATTTAAATGTTTAATGCCTACATATTCAGATTCATTTTTCTGTCATGCATTGAGTGGGTAGACTGAGGTGCTTGAAAGTCCAGAATGAAAACATCATCCTGTGGACCAAAAGAATTATTAATATTACTTAATGGCATGAGCTGTACTTATAACCATGTTTTTTCCCCCATAGCATTTCTCGCTTCCCTCTCTTCTCTGTGAATAGTAGGGTAAGAAAGGTGGATAATTAGAGATAATTAGAAACAATGCTGTAAGTATTTATTTGGGGCTTTCTGTCTTGCCCTCCCGCACTGCATGGCAGCTTCTCATCTCCCAGCCATGATGGAAGCTAGGAACACAATAGAAACACAGCAACAATATGAATTGCAAATGCATATATATCTTTATGCACAACCTATCTTATTGACTCTTAATAAAATGAGTATCTTCTAAAAAATATCTTGAGCTGTAAATTGCTTTACTATTGATAGTGGGCATTGGAAAAATACTACACCACTATGCCTTAAAATCAACTAGACAGAGTTGTGTTAAACAGAATTGCTTAGCTCTTGTCTGTAAATTAATCCCCTCCCTCTCCAATAAAGGAATGAATCTTGCTTAATAATCAGTGCTGCTTAGCATGTGTTATAACTGTATATGTGAAAATCGGAGTATTTTATATACCCTACACTTTAGGACCATAATAAGCTTTTATCCTAATGTTCCCATATTTAACATTTTCCTATACAGAATGTGCATTCCCAAGAAAATTGGCATGAAGGCCATTTAATTCAATGCCCCCCCCACCACTTCATTTTCTCTCAGATGTAGTTGCAAAATATTGCTGCCTGGAAAAATATTCATAAATTCATTTCACTGTCTAGGGCAGTTTAACACATAGTAATTAAACTGGAGCTATAAACAACAAAGCATTCTCAGAGATCTCTAATTTCAATCTTATGTAAAACTAGTGAATATTAATTCTTAAAAATAAGTGCATTAATAATTTGAAAGTGGATTTCTTAAGGAGGAAGATGGGTAGATGGAAACTTAGTTGAAAAATTATCGTAAGTTAAGTTAAATTTCTAATTTAGGTGTGTATTGAATTATTCAGAAGACATTTTCTTCATACCTTTGAGAAGGGGAAAATATTTCCTTGGCACTGAAGATGTGTACTTGAAGGCTTCTGCTAAACTAGCTGTATGTATGGGAGGGATGTGAGTGACTTGGGGGCTGAATGTAGGAGCTGAATACTTGCTTTGTAAATATTTAAGCTTTTTGCAGTCTAGTATCTATGGAAGAAATAAAATATTAACCTTCTACCTTTGAACTCTTTTCTGAAATATCTTAATGTTGCCAAATGTGAATATAATGAACTTAATCAGTAAATTTGACCAAGATTTATGAACTTTTTGTCCTAAATACATTTACGTATACATAAGCACATATATGTGCATAAATTTACTTTATTATATCAATTTTACACAAACTGAACCTAAAGCAGCTGAAGTACTAAAAAAAGCCAATCAAAGTGCTCTTCATATATCCTTAAGTCCATAAACCTCTTTAAATTGTCTCTTTCTAAAAAAAAAACACAGCTAAATTATGGAAATGCAGACAGAATTACAGAATATTTGCCAGTTATATCTTGATTCTTATTTGAAATTCCCACAAGAATATAGGCATGGCAGTAATGTAAACCATAGAAACAGAAAAAAAAGTAGAACACAGGGACTTGTAAATAAATCCATGAATATCAAGAAGCACAGATGCTAAGATTATGCATTTTTACCAGTACAGTTCTGTGCTTGTAAACTATAAGGCCAGACATTTGTAAGATGCAGTGTAGCAGGAACTGGTGAGGAAGGAACAGAAAGGGGAGACTGGGAAAAAGGTGAGCAGAAGGAGGAAAGAAGAGAGGGAAAGGGAGAGAGAGATGGAGAGAGAGAAAGGGGGGGGGGGCGGCACATAGCCAGACACAATAACGCATAATAATGTTAACATTCCTGCATGTCTAATGGCTTAAATATGCTGTGTGCCTCACTCTAGCCCCACGTTGCAGTTGATGTCAAAGAACCATTTAATATTTTATCAACAGTCCTTTGAATAAATTTTTTTCCCTGTTGAAAACATTCAGGGTTTCCAAACATGCAAAACAAAATAATCTCTTGAATGGCAAAATTTTAAGACATAAGAATATTTGTGACTACCTCATGTTCAGCAAGATTCACACCATTCTCCAAAGCATCATACATTATTTACATTTTTGCAATGTCAACATGTCTTATTTGCCAAGGAAACATAAAGTCATGTTTTAGCTGCTTAAAAAATTAGGATTATAGTGTTATTTTTAATGCAAAAGAAACTCATTGAGTTATGATTATAATATCAATTGAACTTCTAGGTTTTTTTTAGTGGAAAATATTGTTTTCTCATTTGATGCATACTATGTCTGTAACAAAGAGAGACTGGATTGTCTTAACAAAGAAGATGAAGGCTGTATGTGTTGGTTACAATAGAATAACCACCTTCCAGATCTCTTAAATCCACAATATATGTAGTGTGAGTCCTGAGTGGCTTTTGTTTTCAATGTCTTTTGTAAGCTTTTAGGGTTTTTTCTGCATCAAATGTCAAGTTAATTTACAGGGCGCTATTACTGATATGTTTCCTTGGTTTGTGGTTTTCTGTGAAAGGCAGGCAGCTGAGACCAAGTCTCAGGCTAGGGGGAGGGGCAGCTGGAGCCCATAACACATACTCTGTGCCAGGGTCTGTAAATTGGCTGCCTGTATGACAGCAGGGCCAGGGAAACCTCTAGTCTTCATTTGCATGCTGAAGAGTATCCAGGATTAAACTGGACTGATTTTCATACAGGATTTAGACCTGACATTTATTATTCGGTTCACAGACCTCTTGAAGGAAAGTTTGTTTTCCACTCATAGATGAAAAATCTGCTAAGATAAATAAATACTGGCTTAGCAGTAACAGTAAATAAATATCTTTCTCTGTATTTCTTATGAATTTATCATATATGATTAACAGACAGATGTTTGCTAGCAAATTATTATATTTTGTTCTTCAGCAATTCTTAAGGAAAAATATATATCAAGGCTCCACTCAACATTTATTTTAAAAGTATGCAGTTAATTCTAGAAGTTTATTTTTCATAAATAAAATTTGGGGACATACTTGATCTTTAGGACAAATTGAAACAATTTAGAGGCAGTAAAATAATCCAAAATGCTTAATTTTGCATCTTCTCTATGTGATTATGTAAGGACAAAGAAAATTTTGGTGATACTCTTAAGCATTAATCACATAATTTTTATATAATACATGAAAATCCTAAATGAATACCACACATGAACCGTATCTACCATATTTACAGTATAGGTAGTTCATTTTCATTGCCAAATATACCTATAAAATGCTCTGATGTCTTTTAACCTTTAGGAATTAATTACTTGCCCATACACTTTTAATTTAGCACTGTGGTGGCATTCTCACTAAACCAAGACTTGATTTCTTGAATTTGAGCAAAACACGTTTTGACAGAGCACCAGGATGAAGAAATGTGACAGAGCTGCTTTGCACTTTCTAGAACATGTTTGCTACATAGGCCAGAATAAAGACTGTAACAGTGATTAAGCAGCACAGAAGAAATTTAGGAGTCCTCATGTATTAATAAACAGAACAGAGTTTTCAACTGAATTGAAAATACATTTTATACATTTAATAAACATAAGGTAAAATAATACAAATGTCAGCAATTAAATATATTATTGCAACTGTCAGTGCATATGGAGAAAACTGTCTAAAATCTGCTACATATTTGAATTTTTAATGTGTCAATGGAACTTTTGAAAATTTGTTCTGGTATTTGATTTCTTTATGAATATTAACATACTTATAACAAATCTTAAACATGTACAATTTAGGACATAGTCCTTGGAAATATTTCTTTGTTTCAGTACTGCCTTTTATTATAAATGTACTCATGAATCACATTTACTTCTCCAAATCAATTATGGTTATACTCAGGAGTATATATAACTGAAGTTTTAGACAGACTATATCAATAACTTTTATGATGAGCTATCATTACCATATATACAAATCTTTTTATTAACCAAGCATTTAATAAATGAACTTAATGAGTCTGTCTAGTTTTGCTTAGAGACAATTACCATACATAACATGCACACCAATGATGTGGCCCTAGCAAAAACTAGGTAAAACCAAAGTGTAGAAATTATTGATGTAAGAACGTTTTGGTTATCCTTCATATGGAAATATTTTTGATTCATCTATGTGTAATTTGCAAATGTTAATATAAACATTATTATAAAGTATGCCTGCATATGTAAAGTATAAAGGATCAAGTCAATTATTTGAACAATTCAAGCTAAAGCCTTCCCTTTTGCTTGCAGTGGATAATTGCGGCAAAAGTGTCTCTCCCTTGAATTATCTGGATGGTTGCCTCAATTCTTCACTTTGCTTTCCCCATGTACATAGACACAGAAATTGTGTTTCTTTAGAAATCATTGCTTCAAAAACCACACAAGTATAGAATATATTCACTGATGACATTGCTACCTATGGGTTTAATATATTACTGAATTTGTTTTCAATCAAGTTGGGACTTGGAAAAAAGGGAAGGTTAAATAGAGTTTCCTCAATTTTTTTTTCTAAAGGAACATAGAGTGATAGTAAGATGCAATATACAGTTCTCCATACATCACCCTAGGTTTCTCCAACCATTTCTGGCATCCTAATGTCCCAGTGTCTTTTATTATTATTTCTATTAGCAGTATACTTTCACAGTAGCTCTTCTAATTGTATTGAGAATATTCATGATGGTGTGTTACCAATATAGTTCTGGAGACAATTTAAGTGTGAAGGACCCTCAACCTGAAACTGTGTAAGTATACACTTGAGAAAAAAGAATTTTAAATCTGGAATTGATTGGAATGGGAAGGTCATTTTCAATCAAGTCACTTTCTGGTAACTTTATTGTGGATACACTTAAAAAGATGGCCAACATGTAATGACTGGAATGGACATATTTGATTCACCTTTTATTGGGATGTGAGGACATGAGAAAAAAGTGTTAATTGCCCCATGACTAAAGATTCTTGATATAATTCAGATATAGATATCTCTCCATCAAATTGCTGGACTCTTTATATCTTCAGTGTAATTAGTATTGTACAGTATTCATGGTGAAAATACAAAACAAGGAGAAGGATTCCTACTTGATAATCATTGTAAATTTGAAATTGTCAGGCTACTACTAATTAGTCACTGAGATAAAGATAATATGCAAGACTCTAAGAGGTGCAACAGACTTAGAACAAAATTCAAAGATGCCACAATAAGATTATTGTTTCAAATGCCTATTCTTTAATAAAGTTGGTGGACCATGTTTGCCAAATAACTCTGTCAGGCAAGCAGTCATAGTTTAAAAGTAATTAAGCAATTTATCCTCATCTTAAAATGGCATAAGCTAATGGCTTTGCTTTTGATGCTTTGGAAATGTGTAAGATGCTTATGTAAAGAATTATCTAGGAAGAAAATCAGTGTATTATACTTTTAAAACTTCAACAGGTAAAGAATAAATTTAAAACTTGCCTTTAAAAGGCATTCTAGTAAAGCATTTGATTATTTAACATCTTTACTATTCAAGTTCTTACCATTTCATACTACTCCCTGGAGAGGGGCAAGGAAATATTAAAAATACTATAGAAATACAAAGGATAAGATATTTGTCACTCTCGTTTAAATTGATGTATGCTGCTGTCCTATAAACGTCACATCGGATAACCCTGAAAAATTACCATGAATCTCCATAATTACGCATATTCATGATGGTATTTTGCATACTGCTAACAGCAGACTGCATGTGGGGTGGGATATGAGGGGGGGCAGGAATGATATGACAGATTAAAATTATTACCAGTATCATAGAAATAGACATAGCAACAGTTCCAGTTTGTTATGGCTTAGAAATTGAAAGCACATCATGAAATCAGATAATAATTAATAACTAGAGATTTTTCTCCTATAGATTTCATCATAACAAGTCAACAGTGATAAAATGACTAGCACTGTCATTGTTACATGAAATGTGTTTGTGTTTACCATAGGCTCCTGGGTAGAGGAGTGTATCAAATGGAAGGGGTATACTTTGAAACTTTTTTGAGGGAGAAGAGAAGACATGGTGATGGTGAATTTTCAAGCTTGCTAAAGTACATGAGATGAAAGCTTTTGATGATCTGTGCTAGTTACACTTCTTCTGATGAATATGAATCATACTTAGTAAATGGTTAAAAGGCTCTAAGAGACAGAAAAGTTGTCTGGTTTGTACCTCAATACGTTTTTGTGCTGAGGCAGAGAGCAGAGTTAATCAGGGACTCTAGAAGTAATTATGGACAGAGTTTGGGTAATACAAATGCTTGGGTAAACAGCGATTGTTCTTTCCACAAGATTGCCAGTAGAAACAACAATACTGGTATTGTCCTCCACTTCTCATTAGGGGGACTTGAGGAGGGACTGCTGTACTGGGAGGCGGATGGGAAACTGACAGGCAAACTGTGTTGGGAACGACTCTCTCCTGATCCCACTACCACAAGCACTAGCTTTTGGCATCAGGAGTGCCAGCTGCATTGGGAGAAGCCAAGCCTGTCATACCACCTTCACATCAAATCTTCAGGGTATAAGAGCCAGACCAGAGTTTGGAGCTTAATGAAGAAACAAATACAAAAGAGAAGATTAGGCCTTGTTAACACTTTGCATTCATTTGTTCTTAGAGAGCCTGTACTGGAAGGGTTGATTTATAGAACTCATTCCTTTTTCTCTCAAGCAGAAAAGTTACATTGAGGATGCATTTTTAGTCATATAAACACACAGGGAAAAACATCTTTGAAGTTTTCTCTGTAACTATTTGCAAACAATAAAATAATTTTTTAAAAAAAGGCTACTGGAACCAGTGATGTCCCTGACACCTGTCAAAATCAGTAAATAAATCCTATCATTTTCATATTAATAATAGTGTATTTTTGTTACATAAAGCATTTTCTAACTCACTGAAGAGGTATCATTGCCTTTTTGAAAAAAAAAAGCTGGGTTGAAAAACTTTATCTATTGTTACGGAATAACAATCTCCTGGGGGAGGGGTGGTGGTGAAACATTTATATTTCATGATACTGCATCACTTTCATCTTCAAATTAATTGCATTTGAGCAAAAGAAAGTGTATTTTTGAAGTTCAGTATAAACTCTCTAGAAAGTTTGACAGTAGAATGCTACAATTATTTTTTATTGTTGTAAGCAATCAGTCAATGATAGAAGGACACATTGTGTAGAGTTGTGAAGTAAAACCTATTTTGGCTTATGCTATCTGTCAACCACTTAATATGAAAGGTGAATTTTAAATAGTTTTACTCCAAAGGAAACAAGAAACAAGAACAATGTACTATCCCACACTGCATAGGGTCCACTCAAGTTTTCATTATATATCTGTACCTCTTTAGACATACAGTGCATTGAAAGAAGACATACTATTTGTTAGACTCTAAAAAAGGAAGGTGCAATACTTCTGAATTACTTGAGTTTTTTTCTACAAGTTCTTAACCATTTTAGATGCAAGCTCTTTGAGGAGAACTTTATGCATCTAGTCTTGACTATACTGCTTCTGAAAGTTACTTTCTGTTCACATATGAAAAATAAAACATATAGCCAAGCTGAATGCCTCTTAATCAATGAACAAAATCATTCTATGAAACAGTCACTACTTAAAAGATCAAATCATTTTTTATAAAAATTGAGTTAATTTAGCATAAACTTGTACTTGTGTTCACATAATGATAACTGAGAAAAACAGTCTAAATTAGATTTTATGCTGTAGAGGCAAACTACTTAGTTTTAGTTGGAGCAAGATTTTATATCTCAGACACTACTGCCAACTTTTCTCTTAATTTGAGGGAATATTAGTTGAATTTTATTGGCCTAATATAAATGAGTCCTCAGTTCTAATGGGGAGAGGGGGAGGGAGGGAATGAGGGAGGAGGTAACAAACAGTACAAGAAATGTACCCAAGGCCTAACATATGAAACTAACCTCTCTGTACATCACTTTGACAATAAATAAGAAAAAAAAAAAGAAACCAATAGTTTGGGTATTACTGGTGAGTTCCCTTTAT
This sequence comes from Perognathus longimembris pacificus, assembly GCF_023159225.1. Taxonomy (NCBI): domain Eukaryota; kingdom Metazoa; phylum Chordata; class Mammalia; order Rodentia; family Heteromyidae; genus Perognathus; species Perognathus longimembris. Next base: position 17,806,436 of record NC_063182.1, on the reverse strand, counting down.
ATTGTTTGTATTTGAGGATGATTGTGTTAGAATTATGTGCAAAGATCTACTATAGTTTTACTGTTTATGGTCTTTATAATTGCAGAGCATGATTTATTATTAACATATACAACCAATGATGAGCCTTGAGATACTCATATGTAGCTCACATCTCCTTGTCCACATATTTCTGGGCAGTAGGGTCGTGTTGCAGAGAGCTATACTTCTCAGAAAACTTGTTGAAATGAAATAATTGATTATTGAAATGGAATTTTGTATGTATGTGGTGAGTCTCTTATGTTTTCAAATCAAGAGGAGTTAAATGTTGCTATTGTTTTAGTTAACTTTGTTAGCAATCTTCTCAGTAGTTCATAAGTAAATATGACAGAGAGATTTTCATAGTGTCTCCAAATGCTCTTAGCTGTGCAAAAGTATTCATTAACTTTGGATACAGGTAAAATTAAACTACATTATTTTTCTTTTTGAGCAGAACTTCTGGTTAGACTTTTGGAATAAATTATCTCAACATTTATACGAATATACTTAACATTCTTTTGTAGAACTTCCTAATAAACATTAAGCAACACTGCGAATTAAGTAGAAGCAGGACAAAACCCACAGTTGAGTATTGGCCAGAAAATTTTTACTCCTGTAATTCACTATACATTAAGCAGCACCTTATAAAACACATGTTTATGTGGGTTATTTAAAAATAACAGAATGATCAAAAACAATAAAATGTTCACATTGAGAAGAAAAAAGTCTCATAAGCAAATTTATACCCATTGGTTTATTGTTCTGTAATTAACACATGTATATATTTCATTGTATTGCAATACTGTGCTCACAAAAATGAGTAAAGCACATTTTTCTGCTTGAAAATATATTGCTGGCTTGGAACAGTAGAGTTTAGGTGAGACAGTAGATAATGAGTATTAATAGTACACGCATTTAATTAATAGTGATCTGGCCACCTTTTGGATTACACAACATTATGTAAAGAAGAACACATTTTTAATAAAGTTGGATGTTAATTTGCTCAAATTCATAACTTAGATGAATAAAAATAAAACGATAAAATGTACTTTCATTTAGATCAGGAGGTATCTATCATGAATTTAATTAAATTTTCCTTTGAAATGAGATGATTTTATGTGAAACATTTGCTTCCCTATGAAAAAAATCAAGTTTTTTTTAAAGTGCTCCAAAATTTGTTTAGGAAGAATAAAAGAATTCAAATATAACTAAAATTAAATGGGTAGTAATAGTTCATATTTACGCAATGGGTAATTCTTTTCAACTTGATCTTTAAAAAAAATCAGAAATAATATCCTTGACCACAGCTCTAAGAAGAATGAAATTGCTACATTACTTCTGTCTACCCCCTTCACCTGGAAGGTTATGGAACTGTTTGCTAGGGAAGGAAACCTTTAGAGGAATGGAATTCTGGCTATATTCAATAGCCACATATTTGTGCTAAAGCATTTGAATGTCAAGTTTTACTAAAGTTAGAGGCAGAATTCCACATCTCCTCTGGCGTCTCCTCTTACCACAGAGTTCTTTTGAGCTCAGTCCATGCTTGCACCTACCAAATATGTGATCTCTGTTCACTCCTTTTCCATAGGCTACTTAGCCAAAATCTATTATGGATCATATTTCCCTCAGTGTGGAAGCTGTGTGGCTTTGTGAGTGGTTATTTTGGCACAGTGAGTCCCTAGGAGGTCTGACTTAGGAGTGAGGAGATATGGAACAGAACTTCGACTTATCTTCCCATGGAACCAGTTGCATCATGTTTCTGAGCTTCAGGGATTTCTTCCTTGTATAGTGACCCTAAAGACGACATCAAATATCCTATGACAAAATAACTAGTAGTGGGTCTGGAACATCATAGATGTCAGCTTAGTGTCTGAATCTGTATTTCAAGTGTAGATAGATGGAGTTCAGGACATGTTCAGAGATGAGGGTTCTTTAAGATAATTTTTTTAAAAGGCTGGTTGCGGGTGGGCTCACTCCTGTAATCCTAGCTACTCAAGAGGCTGAGATCTGAGGATTGTCAGCCAGAGTAGAAATAATCCCTGTGAGACTGTTATCTCCACCTAACCACTCAAAACCCAGAAGTGGCACTGTGGCACGAGTGGTAGAGTGCTAGCTTTGAGACTTGAGGCTCAGGGAAAGCACCCAGATCCTGAGTTCAAGCCCAACAACCAACAACAACAAGAAAAGAGACAGAGACAGAGAGACAGAGAGAGACAGAGACAGAGAGACAGAGAGAGACAGTGTGAGAGAGAGAGACTTTTTTTTTTAAATCCTGAAAGGTATGTATGTATTAGGTGGGGGAAATCTCTTGATCATCTGCAAAAAGTTATAGGGTACTGTGTAGGATCAATGTCTGATTCTTAGTGTAGGCATACATATTATCAGACCATACAGATCTTTACTACAGTGTGCACAAGACTTGAAGAAACACTAAAAACAAACAAGCAGGAAGTTTGCATACATACCCAGTGTTTTTTTTCTCTTTTCTTTTGTGATGTGCAAGCATAGAAACTTATACCTCATAAACTGGTCAGTTGCTGAACAATTGAAGATAAATTTTCTTTCTTTCTTTCTTTTTTAAATTTGGTCGTGGTATTTGAACTCTGGGCCTGGACGCTGTACCTGAGCTCTTGAGCTCAAGGCTAGTGCTCTACCAATTGAGCCACAGCGCCACTTCCTGAAGATAACTTTTAACTACAGATACACTGGAATTTGAAAATAGTTACTTCTGAGTTCGCTTCACTGTTCATTTGCTTTTGAAAAAAAATTCAAGAGGTTGTGACAGTGAAAAAAATAGTACTTATTTTCTTCTGTGTTGTAAGAAGAATTATTTGGTCCAGATATTAACAGACTATTCCTCAAAGTACAAAAATCAAATGCACAAGGATAAATGCTTCCTACCTAACTTTGTTTTAAGCTACAAATTCTATGATGGTCACATTCTCATTTATAAAACGACCTATCACTTTTTAAAAGTACAAACTATTTCTTCAGAATGTTTCCTTTAATAACATAGTTGGGTGTTTACTAAATATATCAGTTAACTCTTTCATGAGGAAGAACACATTTTCAGATGTCACTACCTATCTTCGAGTTTAATCAAGACTGATGATATATGTAGGCCATAGAAATGAGTGGCTCAGCTGTAGGTATATATTGGCCTGTTAACCTGAATTTCATCTCTGATGATTTTTTGTGTTTAAACTTAAATTTCATAACCTACATATGAATGAGGGATTGATTTTCATCTGAGAATTACCATACTACTTTAATTGTAATAGCAAAAGTAGGTGTTCATTCCATCCATTAACTTTTAAAAAACTTTTAGAAAAGATTTTTGAATTGTCTTCTGGAAAGCTCTTCCACAAAACAGGCTGAAGGGTGGTGCCAAAAGGTAAACAGTTCAGAGACTGCTTTATTGGCAAGAGGTGAATGCCCTTCAGTTTCTGTCATTCATGAACATAGTAATATATCTATATACATTTTAAGTGTCAATATCAATATCAAAATTTTCTTAAGGATATTTTTTCAAATGAATGTAACTCATAAATCACCATTATTCAAAATAAAATGTTGATGCTAATATTTTCTTTCTGTTATATTGTTTACATATTAGAAATGTATTAAATTACAGGCTTGCTTTAATTTAAAAATAAACATTTGATGCAGATTTTTTATAGCTTCTCACACTGGTGGCAATTGAACATTGATAAGTGGTGACACTAATGTACAAGAGTGCACATGAATGTTTAACTTCTCAAATACATTTATAAGAATTAGAATTATTTCTTAATATATTCTAAACAAGACTCCCTTGGTTAACACATCTATAAAAGTTACTATTTTGCCATTTTTCTTATTGTAGACTGATTTAAAGTCTCCAAAGAACCTCTCTGTTAAGTTTAATTTTGTCCATTTTCTTGTCCTTGGGAGGTTTTATAATTTTTTGTTCTTATTTGAACATTTAATACTCAGTTAATTATTTTTGATACTCTAGTGACCCTTTTAACATGATTAACATATAATGAACATATAAACTGAAAAAGGAAATCAAGGTGATATATTTACATTTGTTTCTTTGGTGCTATATGAGCTGGTAAAGTACATTTATAATAGCTATGATACTAAGTAAATATGAAAGTTAAATTTTTGTGGCCAGTGATTTTTAATAAACATAGACAATAAACATATCTCAGAGCCAGAGTTTTTTTTGTTGTAGGAACCTTTATTACTGTATTAATAAAACAACATATGTGATCTTATTGTTTTAGAAAGTTAAAGAAAAATATTTTCTAGCTTCAGCCTTTTTGAGTAAAAGATACAAATGCTTTGTTCAGGCATTTTTTTCTCTGAAGCCATGGGGGCTTACATAAAAACTTAAGCTAAAAATAGACAAAGAAGAAGATAGTTGTATCCCAGTTTTGTTTATTGTGAAAAGTAATATATAACACACACAGCTTAAAAAATGATAATTGGGACTCAGATTTACTATCTAAAGTATGTGTGTAATAATACTTCAGATCAGTCCAGAAAGATATTCTAATAATAAATTTGTATTTATATATCTTGATCATTACAAAGTTTATTTTTCATCATCTTGTCCACCTTTAGCAAATGCTACATTTTCTTTAGAAGGAATTGTGATAAATTTATAGGATTACAACCTCAACAATGTATTTTACGGCCAAAAATATATTAGTTACCTTTCCCACAATACTTATAGGTCAATTTTCCCTGTTTCTGCTCTGTTACATACATATGGTTACATGTTTCTCACAAATGACTCTCTCTCTCTTTCTATCTCTGTCTCTTCAGTTCTATCTTGCTTTTCTTCTCTATTTCTCCTTCCTTTCCTTCTCTCCAGCCAGTTGCCTCCCTCCCTGCCCTCAGTTTCTCACAGCAGAATACAGTAAACAACAGATTAAGAACATTCAGTTGTGGTAGAGCTTCTAACCTTGCTCAACTCCAGCATTAGCAAAGGGATTCTGCTTCTTGAATTCATTAATAGTGTTTTGCCACAAAAGGCTTTGTAGTTCTCTCCTGAATATTGAGCCTAGCTTAATAACATTCCATTTATGTTAAAGACACATTTAATCTGTAAATGTGACCTTTAGAAGAATTCTCTTGTTTTTCATTAAAGAAACACTGCATTACAAATATTAATTATTCCTTGATGTCGTATTTTAATTAACTAATCATGTGCTATTTGCAGCAATAAGGAGTGTAGTAATGTATGTGCAGTAATGCTATGTAATGCAAGATCAATATCAAAGAATCCATTGCTGCAGAAAAGACATGTTTGGGGTATTTTCTCTGGATGAATTTTCTTATATGAATGATAAGAATAATGCTTGGTTTTCTTTGGTGTTTTGTATTTTTAAATGCCAATGCAAGTCTGATTAAAATGCTGAATGTATCGTTAGTCCCATCACTAATAAGTGAACGCTCACTGATGCATATTAGCAGGGTCTAGCAATGTGGTGAAATTGTCACTTAAGTGTTTGGAATCTGAACACAGAAAATGACAGGCAATGCCGAAGGTCCGGCTCCAGTGCATATCTTCACTGTAGCTGGAGTCACTGGAATGGTGAAACCAGTTTAGGTTCAAGGTCGCTGCTGACATTCAGCTGTCATGGCTTCATTGTCTGCAGGCCTTCTCTCCATTGACACATTCAAGAGTACTTTATAGCAACCACAAAGAGCCAGTCAATTGATACCATTACACTTCATGCACACACAAACCACAAGCCTGTTCAGGACTGTTGATACAGTCTAACATTTATTCATTAAGGGATCTATTGAAAATGCAACTTGCCCAGCCCCACTCTTAACAACATAGACTTACTTGTTTAGTCCAAACATTTAGCTATGTCTTTTTCAAGTTTTGCACAGCATTCTCTAATTGAGGTAACATTATCTGCATTTTAATGCTACACCATTTATGTCCAATGAAAGATTACCTGAAGAACCCTGCCATTACCATGCTAGTTTAAATACGGGCAGTTGTATAGAAAAAATATACACAAAAGATGTAAGCAGGGGGAGAGAGAGATATTTATTTGTTCTGTGAGTGCCACGGAAATCCAATTGCTCAGAAATGAAATAAGAGTCTGGAGTGAAAGGAGGGAAAACCTAAGCTTGGGTCAGGGAAGAGGCCATGATTAGCTCCATTGTTGGGAGCTCTTTGAGCTTCATTGGTTGTAAAGAAAAACCCACTAATGAAGCTATTGAGGCTTGCCAGAACTTTGTGAGGAAGACAACTTAAGTTATGGTGCTTATCTACAAACTAGTAGTAAAACATGTGGTGATATAAGACAGCACATATGTCTCTTTATTAACAGCTTGCTCATAAAAAAGTTATTTAAAGAGTGTATGTTGTATAAATGACCTATTTAAAATGCATATGTTTGATTCAATAGTCACAGGTCTTGAAAAAATTACCTACATGGTGATAAGTTGTAACAAAATAGGTGCTATGTAGTGGTTAAAAGACTGGGAAAGAGGTAGAAATACAATGGAACTAATGTCTTCTTGGGTTTCCACCAATATTTGCAAAGAAAGACAGGTTTAAAAGTTAAATTAGAGAGCTGTTTACTGGTTGGCAAGGAAAAAGCATTTCATTGAAGAATGTAATCAACTGACATTAAAAGTAATAGACTGAAAATAAAAGAAACTCATATTCCCAGGTACTGTGCACAGGAATAAATGTTCGTTATTCTTGTATCATATATGGCATTTCTAAAAGAATTGAGTCTGATTTTTCAGTTTGATATAGTAATATAAGTTTAATTGGATGAGCCTATTTAACTCTACAAAATAGTATACTAAATAAGTAGTCTAGGATAAGACTATTATTAATGTAACAATTCATCTAGTCAATAGTACACTAGAAGGAATAATTTCAACTGACAGCTTGAGCAATACTATCACAAGTAGCTAGAAAATGTATGTTGTATAATAAGTAGTGGAAGGACATAGTTCAAGGACAGTGTTATGTTAGGTTTTGCAAAAGTTCAGTCAACAAAGTTCCAACAATACAGGAGGAGAAACTTCCATACTGCCAATGCTCACCATCAAGCATGTTCATGTGATGTCAATGAATTTCTTCATTTATTTCATGAGCAAATAAGCATTCCTTCCCAGCATACTATTTCGGGTCAATAGAACCAATTGCTAAACAGAATTCTTTCTTTCCATGTCAAGGATATATTTACTTTGAAATCTCAGATTTCTAACTGAGGCCCTATGAGATTTTTATGGAAATTTTCTTGTTATAGTGAAATTAAAATTGTCCCCTTAAACCCATAGCCACATGAGACAAATTATCAGTGGCACAGATGATATGAGCAACCTTTCTTCGGGTACTTGTTAATTTGCTCCAGTGATCAAACTAGCACGAACAAAGGCTGAGTGTGACCAAATAAAAAACCAGTTACATGGTTCTAATGTTTCTCAGGTTAAACCATCAGGAATCTATTATGTCTGGACTTGTGGCCAGCAATCTTTTTGTCTATGAGATTATAGGGCAGACCTGTTACTTCAACTTATTAACAGAGAAACATTAGGATTCTAGTTAGAAGACCTCTAACAAGTTACTTCAGTGATTAAAGGGAATTAATATTTATAGTCTATCTATTACATTGAGATCTTGTTGTATTGTTGTATTGCTGATTAATTTTTTCAATAATCCTATGTATCCTGGGAATATTATTATTTATTTTTATGGATAAGGAGACAGAAGACCTTGGGTCTTTGAGAACTTTACTTGAGGCTACAAAGCAAAAAAAAATGTGAGAAAGCAGCAATATAAATAAAGGTCACATTCTTCTAAGGGCTTATGGTATCCTGATCACCTGTTTCAGACAAAGGAACTAAAAGATCTTGGTAAACTTTGGCCAGTGTTGCAGATGTTGCTTATGGGGAATACTTCTCTCTTACTTTTTTTACCTTTACATTGTGTTACTTTTTTGTGTGTGTATGTGTGCCACTTATCTTCAAGTTATTTTTCTGTAATGAGTTTTTCATTTTGCCATTCTCTTCCTTTTGCTCCTAGAGAACACTGAAGATTGATCATGGTCTTAATGGGTCTCCTTCCATATAAGTCATCTTCCCTATCAGCTTAATCCAAGTAACTTCATTAATAACTAAGATGATCTACAGTTAATAGTAGTTTCTGTTAGACTTCCTCTCCCCCGCCCTTCATATGAAGAGTATGAATATAAATCTGTCAGCCCAACATTCAGGGTCTCTGTATAGATTATGTAAAATTATTATGCTGTGTCTTTAAATATTTCATTCAAAATTATTTCTATTGATTTAGCATTCTTCTAGGAAATCTCTTTGGAGCTGAGGAAACAAACTTGTGAGTTCCTCATTTCCACTGGAGATTCCAGAGGAAACCATGTGTGCTAAGTGATACATCCTGTAGCATACTATCTGTACATGGGCTGTGTATTAATATGCAGATGAAATTCAGGAGTACCCTTTCTGTCTAACACCTAAACATTCTCTGTTTGCCCCACAGTTGTATGGAGGAATTTTTATGTGCTTCTGACATATTTCTTCAGGAAAAAAAAGACTGTTGAAGTGCACATTATCAGTTAAATAGCTTGGTCAATTTTTGGAGTATTCATTCATTTGAATAGCAAAGAAATTATCCCATTTGAAAATTAGAAAGGGTATAGTGCTTTTATCACAGACACATTTATTGTCTGTCATAATGCAATTCTTCTTTGTCCAGCTGTACTTCTAAAACCTATTCAAAATGGGGACTTGAAAAATGCCTTACTAAAAATGACATCAAATAATAGAAGCAGGAGAGACATGATCAAGGCAAACAAGTGACCTCCTTACTGAAACTTTACTGAAATTAGATACCAATTTCTAGTTTTCGTGATGTAACTTGAAAAAATGATTTTGGAATTGTCTTGCATTTTATGTTAAGAAAATAAAATTATTTGGGAGAAATTGTCTCCATGTATAATTTTATTTTTTAAAACTATTCTTCACCAAAACACAGTTTAAACAAATACCATACAACGTAATCAGTATTAGTCTTTCACTCTTTTTAGTAAAAAAACAGAACCTAAGTACTACAAATAATTTACAGAAAAATAATTACCTCTTTTCAGGATGGGAAATGAGCTTCCAGGATATGCTTTCAGCGAATTTCTAATCTAGAAAGAGGCTTACTGGATGGTGGTATACTATAATTAGTGAGATCAGTAATCAAGATAAATGTGATTTATTTTTCTAGAAGAGCTAAGAGACTGGAGACATCTGGCTTAGATGAGTATGATGTTTAGACTCTAAGTAAACCTCAATTTGCTCTGTTACATGGCTGCCTTCAGAATGGCAAGGGACAATGTTATATCCTCTCTACATAAGAATAATTCTGCAGTATCAAAATCCACTAATATTTGCTTCAAGGCAGCAGAATTTTATGTCATATTTCTAAAGAGCAAGTACTTGGGTGAACATCAATGAGTACTAAACACTAATTGATGTGATATATCCATATGCACACACAAACAAGTACACATGGTGGCTTATAATAGTTGAAAAATGACGTTTTGGTTCTATTAAAAGATCTGTCACTTTCAGGTCACAGAGGGATTTTGCAGAAGTATTCTCCAGCAATAGAAAACTATCTTGACAACGGTGGTGTTTTAGGGGTTGTTTGTTGTTTGGCTTGTTGATGATGCTTAGTCAAGAAGACACTTCCTTTCAGAGTCTGTCTTCCAAACCCCAAGGCTCTGTTGTGGGGCAGTTCAGACTAATGGAATTAAGCCTGACATGTTTCAACTCTATTTCTTTATAAAATACACATAAAACAATGGTTTAGATTCCAAATAAAACTATTGAAGCATGCGGGACTCCGAGTTTCCCTGTGCTTTACACATCTGTAAATAAAGCACATAAAAGAGGAAGACAACGGGATAAATCAACATAAATTTGAAATCCACCGCAGCATATTAAATGGTGCAGACTCAGTCAAAGAGAGGCTGACCCCGAGGCTTCGTGCAGTTTGAAGCTAATTGTGTTCGTCAGGATGGGAACGTCTGGAAGTCCATGGCTGTGTCCCACCAGTAAGGTTCCAGTAACTGAGCTGGCCCACAGAGAATGGACCCACTTTGTAGCGACACAGCGGGCTCAGACACCACCTATTCTGCTCTCCAAACTGTCATGCATAACAACTTTATTGTGCTAAATTGAACTTGAAAGCAACCAAAGGCTATGAGAAGGAGAGGCTATGAGAAAAGCGTGCTGTCAGCGCTGGCAAAGGCTGACCTGGAAAGTAGGCTCAGAGACAGGGGAATAAAAGACCAGGCCCCATGAACACAGCATATTGTTTCATTTTAAAGTATGATTCCCATACCAGAGAAAGTAGCAAATGTGATGTAAATTTATTTAAATAGATTCGACCGCTTAAAAGTTTGCCAGCCGCTCTTATCCAACTTTCCCAGCTCTCTGATTCGTTACTTACAGTGGGAATATAATGACATATAGTCATCATTGTAACAGCTTCTTTGCAGGGGCACAATGATGATTAATAGCCAGCAGCAAATTTTCACATGGGCTCTGAGGCACTATGGCATTAGCAGCCAAACAGTCCCAAATCCCCCTTTTCTGTTCCGCTGAAAAGTCCCCTCCTTGTACCTTGCAGATAGGAACAAAGCCTATCTTAATTCCAATCAGCTTTTCCTCATTCAAAGGGACCTTCTCTTTTTCATAATTGATTCATGTGCATTTTTTAGTGTTCTGCTGAGCTGAGGCTACTTTTCTCTTTTTCTCTCTTCCATGCCCACACTCTTACCCCTCTTGTTTTTTGTTTTTTTTTTTTTGTTTGTTTGTTGTTATTGTTTTTTTTTAAGGAGTGAGGAGTGAGGAAACATTCGGCAACAATAAAAATTTGGGTTTTTTTTCCTCCCCAAATATTTACTAAATTGATTTCTCAATTAGTATCAGGTTATGCTACTTGTAGATTACTTCAGCCTTTGGAAATGGTGTTCGTTATCAAAAGTATGAATTTACTGAATTGACTCTGACGGGAGCCTTGCTTGGGCGCCCTGTGACATGAGGGGAGATTGAAATGCTCTTCATTCCTCCTTGAGACACTCACAGCTGGGAGTGGCGAAGTTTCTGGCTCCAAACGGATTCTTTCTTTCTCTCACCCCCCTCCCCTTCTGTGCTGGTAGCCATCAAAAAAGGAACAAGTGACCAAAATAGAAGGCAGCAAATTGAAACCTTCTAACCCACTTTATCCTTCTTAAGTATCATTTCACCCCATAGTAATCTTACATCATAATTATTACCAGAAGCTTCGGTGCTATTTGTAGAAGTGGTCACTCATCCACAGTTCTACCTCCTGTGATAACCACACAAATGACATCAACCAGGGCTGTCTTGGAGGGGGATTTCCACAGGACAACTCATTCTTGTTTCTATGACAATATAATCGCCACAAAATGAAGAGTTTTAGGAGCTCTACTTTGCATATTTGTTTACTTTTCAGAACACCCTCCTTTCATTTTTCTGTAGGCAGGATGAACATAGGCCTCTGTTTGCCTGGGACACAACTCAACTATATTCTTCTTATGGAATGGTTGATAATGGTATGTCACTGCTGAAAGTAGGCCCATCTGAACAATTCAAAAGCTCTTACATATTTTGCTTTTAAAATGGCTCCAAGGGACTTGTACAAATCTCAAAGGTGAAAAGATACATACCTGACTGACTATAGATTGTCTTATGTTATCCTAGTGCAAGAAGAAGCAAACTTGGAAATCCTGCTGCTCATATAGTAGCACCAACTTTTGTCTCACCAACTTTTTCAGTTGATTCATAGGTTTCTTTGCTATGTAGCAGAAAGAAGGTTGTTTGCTAAAACAAAAGACATGGTATAAACTAGATTTTAAGTGTGACACCCTCCTTTGCCTGAGTTTTCACTGTAAAGCAACACACTTTACTGGAAAATATTGTATTTTATTTATTTATGTAGTTTTGTTTATTTGTTTGCTTTTTTGTGGTACTGTGGTTTTGAATTCAGTGTCTCACGCTTACTAGACCAGCGTGTGCCACTTGAATCACACCCACCTGCACCTTTCTCCTAATTATTCTAGATAGGATCTTGAATTTGTTTCCAGGCCATCCTTGGATTGCAATTTTTCTACCTATGACTTCTGCATAGTTTGGATTATAGGAAAAAGCTACTATGCTCAGTAAATTGTGGCCTTTCTTATGCTTTGATGCCTCCAAGTGATTAAAATGTTATATCTGAATATGAGGTATTATGTTCATAATTTTTAATTATAATTTTAATTATATTCTTTTTATTAAAAATAACATGTGAAAGTGGCATCATATATTCCATCTTGTACTTTTCACTTCAAAAGTCTCATGCAGGTAAGTGTAATCTAGTCTTCGAGATCTAGCATCAAGATGCATCAAAAATCCACAAGGCAATGTTCCTAAAGGCTAAATATTGGATGTGTATGAGACGTATGTAACAGTTTCTGCAATTAGAAAACTCTTTACTGACCGTCATGGAAAAGGTTCATTTATGTTTCTGAAAGTATATGGAATAAATGAATTCCTGATGTACTGGTATCAGAATAACTACACAAACCTCCCAAATACCTGCTCATTAGAGGAATACCTGGGGCTTAGAAACACATAGTGATTTCTCAAAGTTGGACTTCAGTGGTGACTCATTCTGTCATCCTACAGAAGAGGAGAGCTTATATCATCAAAGAAGGGCAGAATAGGATAATTCTGCCTCCTATATCCCATATTCAAGTATTGCAAGAATAAATATTTAAGAATTACAGCTGTACAAATAGCCCCTTTGGAAGAACACAGTCCCATGGTGAACCCATCCTCCTAAGTCAAATCTGGGCCTAGCCAATAAGTACTAGCATGTTTTATCTCTTTTATAAGGCAATTCTTTCAGAAATAAAGTGAGTGGAATAAGTAAAATATGTTATCTGATAGAATCTTCTTTAAAAGAAAAAGTCAACTGTCTTTTGGTTATGAGTTTATTTGTAAGGAGAGTGTTTGGATAACCTTAAAACAAGTGCTATTACTCTGTCTTTCTTTGATGATGATATCAAGTATTCTCTTGAGAAGGATGATCGGAGTTCAACTTTTGGAAATTATTGAGTGTAAGCCCCAGATGTTTATAAGTCTTGGGAAATCTAACTACAATTCTTGACTCATCGAACAATTCTTTTTAATGACCTAGATTTGACTGTTATCAATCCTCAATAGGGTCTGGCTCATTTTGTTAGGTCTTTTACAAAGATGAAGATATTTCTTGAAATGAAAGGTCAAAGAGGTTTTTGTGCCTATGTACTAGAACAAGCTTGTGTTCTCTTAAATCAGATTGGAACATACTGAAAAAAAAAGAGAGATGTGTGTATGGGGGGTGGGAGTGTCTCACATCTCACAATGCAGCACAGGCTGGCCTTGAACTCTTGGTCTTTCTGTCATAGTTTTGCATTTCCTGGGATTATAGATGTGCACCACTATACCTGGCTCTGATGCATTCTTACGCCCATATTTTCATGTAATGTGACCCATATAAAAAGTGTAATAAGACATTAATATGAGCCATTACAGTCCAATTAATGTTTTAGTGACATCGGTTTTGTTATAGCACAATGATAGATATGGCTGTGTAAATTCTACATTCATGAAAGACTGCTTTTTTATTAACCAAGAACAGGAGTTTTTAAATGCAATAACCTTTAGGACTTTCATTCAGTTGTGTTTTCCAGCTTGTTCAATAAATTGCTAGGCTCACACAGAAGGAAGGATTCACAAATATTATGCTTATTTTGTCTACCAGAACCATATGAGAAACTAAAACCAAGGTGCCCCTTCAGACTTTGGTTTGAAATTGGAATGTTACCTCTTGTTTTACTCTAATATCTTTATCCATTCTATCATTGTTCCAATGCCATAAATACCTGTAGCACTTTTTCCTCACAGTAAAAAAGTCTCTTTATGTAAACTGTGTAAACTGAGGCCAATTATCTGTACAGGGGTAGAATCCTTTTACACCCAGGCCTAATTCTGCTTGGATGACAACTATCCATATGGAGATAGGGTCCTTTCACACCCAGTGTAATTCTGCTTGGGGATCAAAGTATGTGCTTATATAAGATCATTATCTTTTTAAAAATTTCCAAATCAGGTGTGACACAACTGTGTCACAACAAATGTGATTATTTTTATATAGTGCTTATATTTCTACATATCAGATCTCTTAATTACAGAAGTGTAGTTTGATGGGAAAAATCTGAATGTTTTGTGGAACAGTAGGATAACTATAGTTGTCAAAAAATAATTGAATGTTTGCAAATAGCTAGTCAAGAGGATTTTGATTGATTCCAATATTCATGAAATAGTATGACTGAGATTATGTACCAATTACCCTGGTCTTATCACTATATATAGTGATATATATATATATATATATATAGTGATATATATATATAGTGATATATATATCACTATATATATCATATACTTACATTGGACGGTCATACTGTACCTATACATATATGAATCAATTAAAATACAAATGTAGAAAAAAACAAACTAACTTAAAAATTCCTTACCTGATTTTTGCTTAGCTACTTGATGTGTTCAAGGTTTTCAAGTTTTTACTCTGCCTTTACGTGTTTTTCTCTTTTTAAAATATTTTTCTTTCTCTTTTTTAAACTTCTATCAAATTCTTATTTATTTTTCAGATGTCACATAGAAATAGGCTGAGATGGTGAGTTCATCTCCACAAGATGAACCATAATAGAGCTACATCTTTTATCATTATGCCATTTTCTGGGAATGAGTTTGGGAAGAGGCATATGATTCATCCATGTATGGAAGAGATACTGGGAAATACTGGGAAAGTAGAGTCAACTCATGGGATCCCATGTTCTTCCTTATTTTTAGATGTTCATTAATGAGGACAGAGACTTGGAATTGTGACATTTTCCACATTGCTTTTTTGGGACCTACATTTTTTTTGCTTCCCCTAGCCACCATAATATAATGATTGAATATTTTAGCTTGATGTGTAATAGAGACCATCTGACCTAACATCATTTATTCTTCTGTAGAGATTAATGTAGTAATTTACTTTCCCATAGAAGGCACCAAGATCCACAAAGCAACAACAATCTAAGGTTGTACAGGAAACTAAACAGAAGACTATAATTCTGGTTAAATCTTCTCTCTATAACAATTTTGTCCAACATTCCCCATTCTTTGTACTTTCTCAATTCATCTGTAGTCCATTAAAATTAGTTTTAGTATTCAGGGGAAGCTACACTGATTTCTGTAAACAAGACCACAGTAAAAATATAGAGCTATTCCATCATCACTTCTGTGTTTTTATTGTGCTATAATGTTTTCTTTTTTAAATTACTTTTTTACTTTGTGTTTTCATTGCATGTTTTCAAGTCTATCAATATTGTCTTCTTGAATATCTCTCCTTGATATTATAGTTTTTCTGGGGATAAGTCTTTTGTTTCTCTACCTATCTTTGGAATATTGAAATACAATTATAATACCTGAAAACACATCTTGTCTTGAGGGAGTGGAGCCTAAAAGAACAGGGGACTATGAATAGAAAAAGGAATGGTGAATGAATACAATCACAATAATATATGGAAATACAACTAGGAAACTGGATGAGATAAAAGAGGAGAAGATAGGTGGGAGGTAGGAGAATGATGAAAGGGAAGATAATCAAGACGATTTGTATATGTAAGTGAATCTGTTAAACTGGAACAACATTGTACAACTATTTGAACAAATAATGGTGAACTACTTTCCAAATTTGATTAAAATTATCCAAGAATCTTGGTTAACTCTAAACAGAAGAAACGAAGGAGACGACTGTGATGCATATTATAGTAAAATTGCTCAAAAACATTGGCAAAGGAAATTGCTCTTCAAACAGCCACAGGAATAATCTTTCTTTGCAGTAGAGGAGAAATGAGAATGACAGTAGATTTCTCATTGAAGACAATGCAAGTGAGTAAACAGTGGAGCTGCATTTTATAATACTAAATGATGTAAAAATAGGAATCTAGGTTTTATTAAAATAACCTTTAAATACAAAGATGTTTTAGGTATACAAAACAGAGAATTTATCAACCATATTAAGAAAGTTAAAGAAGCCAGGCACAGTAAAATATGCCAGTAATATCAACACTTAGGAGGCTGAGGTATGACTTAGAGGCTTGTCTAGACTACATTGTCAATTGAGAGCCAGATTGGGTTAAATGAAAGACTGTAAAAAAAGTTCAAGAAATTGTTTAAGAGAGAAGAAAAATAAGATCATATTGAAATCAATAGTTCTGCAAATTACTATTTTATGAATAAATGTTTATGTATTTTAAAATGTAATAGAGATAAAGAATATGCTAAATTAAGAGCTTTTAAGACTCAGGAATACAATTTGTCATTGCTAAAATATGGAACCAACCCAGATGCCCCTTAGTAGAGGAATGGATCAATAAAATGTGGTACATCTACACAATGGAATTCTATGCCACCATAAGAAAGGATGGCATTACCCCATTCATAAGGAAATGGAAGGACTTGGAAAAAATTGTACTAAGTGAAGTGAGCCCAACCCAAAGAAACATAGACTCTATGGTTTCCCTCATCAGGAATAATTAGTGTATGTCTAGGATAGTTCTTGCAAAAGGTCACAATAGCTCAATAGCTATGTCCATAAGAACACATAAGATGATGCTAAGCAAAATGAACTCTAAGTTATGGAAACAAGTGGCATATCATTTTTGTTGTTATTTTCAACATGTCATGTGAAATTATGCCCTTTTTGTTTTGTATTTCTTTCCCATGTTTTTACCCTTGATATCACTGTAACTGATTTCAGTACCCTGGACATTGTATATACGTGTACTGGAGCCAAAGAAGGGAAAGGGAATACGATAATCAAGAGACAAAGGATAAAAAGACAAACCAATGCAACAGCAATACTTATAAAACTATATGGTGTAAGCCAACTATACAACTCATGGGGGGGAAGGGAAATGAGGAGGCTGGGGGGAAATGAGGGAGGAGTTAACAAGTTGGATAAGAAATGTACTCACTGCCTTACATATGAAACTATAACCCCTCTGTACATCACTATGACAATAAAGAAATGAAAACAAAAACAACTTAGTATAACAAAAAATCTTTACGCATAAAAATAGCAAATGGTTGAAAAGATAGAAATTATTATTATCATGATTTTGCTAGTAAAAATTTTTGGATTACCATAATGTACCCCCCAAATGAGCAAATATCGTATCTTAATAAAAGTTATTTAAAAAATAACAGTAATGAAAATCTGCAGAAAATGTGCAAAAGACATTAAAAGACTTCACTAAGGAAGAAATAGGAAAATAAAAAAAAGATGTTTAACATGATTAGCCATTGGAGAACTACAAATCAAAACCACAGCAAGCACATTACAATGGCTACAATGAAAATATTACCAAACGATGGTAGAAATACAAAGAAATTGGTTATTTATCTATTCCCTGTAGAAATGTAAAATGGTGTAACCACTTTAGTGGTTGTATGACTAAATAGTGTAGAACTTTATTAAAAATTCAACAATTACTTATCATACAACCCTGGGTGCTTATTCCAGAAAAGCAAAAATGTGTACTCACACCAAAACCTATATCTGGTGATATAGCAGCTTTCTTTATAATAATCTTCAAATAGAATCAACAAAAATATTCTTAAATAAATGGGTAGTTTAATAAATTTGGTAATTCACATAATAGAATACTAGCCAGCAAAGAAGGGACAATACTACTGATACACATAACAGTTAGATGCCTCAAGGGAATTATACTGAGAGTAAAAGGCAATCTTTTAAATGTCACTTACAGAATGGTTCCATTAATATAAAATTCTCAAATGACAAAGTCATGAAATGGAGAATAGATGGATGGTTTCTAGAGGCAAGGGGTGATGAAGAAAGGTGGGTAAAGGGATGGGCATATGACTAAAAAATTGTAGCACAATGAGAGCACAGTTGTGATGATGAAATAGTTATATGTTTCCACTGTGGTCTTGTTTACAGGGATATATGTGTTGGATAATATGGCATAGAACTATAGACGTCACATTTTGGATTGTGATATTTTATTATGCTTCCATAAACTACAGTCATGGAGTGAACTTGAGGGAAGGACTGTGTATTATTTATACAACTTCTAATGAATTCATGATCCTATAAAAATTGTAAGTTAAAAAAAAGCTGTTAAGAGTATAAAACCAAAAACTACAGACTAAAAGAAAATCTTTGTAAACTGTGGATTTGATAAAGGATTTACATACTGAATGTTTAAGATTTCTTGAAACTTAATAATAAAATAAGGACCTAAATCTAAAACCAGGCAAGATTCAAACAGACATTTCATGGAAGAAAATATACTGCTGGCACTAAAGCATACAAAAAGATGCGATTATTAGTCATGAAGGAATTGTAAAATAAAACTATAATGAAATACTAAGAAACTGGATTATCAATCTATTGCTTTTAGAATGGTAGATGGTACTGTCACTCTAGTAGTTGTAGAACTAGATAGTTTAAAACTTTAAGAATCAGCTATCACTTACATACAACTATAGGCACTTATTCCAGAGAAGTGAAAATGTATATTCATACCAAAACTTGTACCTTATCATGTAGCAGTACACAATTCTTATACATTCTTCCCTTGAGATTACTTCATGATTATACCTTATATACACAATAAAATATCACAACATGAAACATAACATACAGTTGTATGTCATTTTATCAAACACATATATTCCTGTAAACAAGACTACAGTGAAAAAATAGAGCTATCTTATCATCACGCCAGGGTGGCACCTATTATTCAAAGTTTGATCAGAGTAAGTTTTGTAAAACATGTGAGAAAATTGAGAAAACAAAATGATGGGAAAATAAAATGATGTGGCCATCCTGGAAAACAGTGATACAGTATCTGAGAATGTTAAATTACTTAATTAACATAGAATTCAGCCACTTCACTCACGGGTAAAATGAAACCTAAAAGAAATGAATGTACATAGACATTCAAAGGTTTGTTCATGGATGTTTGTAACAACTTCATTTGTAAGATCCCCAAGCTAGAAATAACCTAAGTATCCACTGTATCTTAATAGACAAATTGTGAACTACCTGTAGGAAGAAACCCTACTCCACAGTAGCCAGAATGAGCATATTGATAGGCATGATATAAGTGACTCTTGAAATAATTTTGTTAGAAGTCTAAAACTGTCTAATTTAACCAATCAGCAGCCTATTGACTATTGGACTTTTTATGATATGAAGACACCTAGGTCTGCCATGTCCTCAAGTATTAGTACCTAGGTGTTGAAACAAGATATCTTTTCAGCATATGTGGTACAATTTCTTCATGGAAGAGGAAGACTTTAGGCTGAAAATTATGAATTATGCACATCACTTAAAATTACTTCTTTCTTTTTGTATTAAATTTTTTTCAGTGCATGATTATCCTATTAACATTAATCTCGAGATATACAAACTCTCGGGGCACAGATAGATTATACCTATCATGCTAGCTACTCAGGAGGCTGAGATCTGATGATTGTAGTTTGAAGGCAGATTGGGCAGGAAAGTCTTTGAGAATCTTATCTCCGTGAAACTACCCCCACCCCCCCCCCAAAAAAAAGAAGCCAGAAGTAGATCTGTGGTTTAAGTGGTAGAGTGATAGCTCTGAGCTAAAGAAGTTCAGGGTCTGAAACAGGCTCTGAGCTCACTGAGCTCAAGCACCAGGACCAGCCCACACATGGACACTTTCACACACACACACACACACACACACACACACACACACACAGAGTGAAGCACATTATGTAATTAAAGTATAGCATATGCATATATTAAGGACATGAAGAATCTATTTAAAATGTGAAATTTAATATGCACCATAACAATGTTGCTTTCTTACTTCTTCAGGAGAGGAAGAAGAAAATAGTGCTCAGTTAGGTAATGACAGTTCTCAGCACCAGCAGCTCTCAGAGCATAACAGATGGAGGTTAAATTCTGGATAGAATGTGTCATGCAAATGACAGCCTTGGTTCTAAAGAGCCTGAAGTGAGCAAAATGAAGAGATTCTTACAACAGGGGGTGTTTCAGGGTAGTTTGTTGTGAATGTAGTACCAATATGTTTTAAACAATGAAAATGTAGGAGTTGGAAAGAAACTAAATGTAATAAAGCACCATCACATTTTAATCATTTACCTTTATTTAGTATCAGTTTAAACTACAGAGTGCATATCAATAAACATGAATGTTTGTCAGTTTTTTTAGAAAAGGCTATTTTAATGCAGAAAACAAATCATGTAATTAGTTCTACTCTTAATGGTCTACTGGGAATTCTTATCACCATTGAATCCCCAAATTATGGTAGGGCATTCTGGCAAAGCAATACCTGTAACTTACTATCAAGATGTTCCAGTACTGTCTCTTAGGAACACATGTCCTCAGGAATAAAGCCAGAAGCACAGAGTGACATGGGAGAGGAAAGAATTAGGTTGACCTGCTGACAGACTGTGATGTCACCATTTGAGAAAACAACAACACAAGTGGTAGGAAAACTAGACTAAAAGCAAATGAGAAGTGTGAGAGAACAGAAATGATGTGAAACTTTCTCTAGGTGGGTGATAGGTGCCCTGAATTCTAGAAACAGAATTGTAAGCATCACTCAAATGTCATATTTGGATTTTTCAAACTATAAGAACCCAAATGACACCTTTTAACTGATTCTTCTGTAACATTTGAATCTCTTATATGGTACTATTTGAATAAACATATCTGTGGCACTGCTGGAATGCATTCGACTTTAGCCTTTTTAGGAAAAGAACCATGTGAGGAGATTATAAATGTTGACTATAAGAATAGTTACAGTGTAGTAGTGAGTATCTAAATTTGAGTGTGCAATTATTAAAGCTTCAGATACAGTTTTCAGTTGAAAGACCCAACAGGCAATGTAAATTCATTCTATTTGCTACATGTTTGCTAAGCACAAGCTCTCCGCACGATTACCTCCCCTCACTTGCTCCTTCCCTATACTTCTGCACTATTTCCTCTTCTCATTGCCATTTACAACTCCCAGGTTTGTGTCACTTATGTATTTACTTCATGTGTCATTTACCTTTTTTCCCCAAATAATTAAGCCCAAAATTACATTAGAGATTGCTCAAGCTGCTTGCCATGTGGACAAATTATACATCATGGCTGCTCCAGTCAATCACTCTGGTCAACCTGCAACATTCAGTAAGTCACTTAGCTTTAGTAGCTGGCTTCTGGCACAGTTCTTGGGAGAGCCAGGCTCACCTAGGGAACTGCAGAAAGAACACATAGCAGTGTATTTTTGTTTTCTTCTAACATTTCAACTTCAATGTTCTAGTGTTCTCTCTCTCTCTTCTTCTCTCTCTCTCTCTGTGTATGTGTATGTGTGTGTAAAGAATATTATTATCCTCTAATCTGTATGATTGCTAAAAGCAACCATTTGAAGCAAGGTAAGAAATACTTCCATTAATTTTCTAAGGTTTAATATAAGAGTCATGTATTGCTTACAACAGAAATGTTGTGTGATGGTTTAGTCATTGAGTGGACATTATAGCATACATACACATGACTCAGTGGAAAATAGCCACTTGGTGCAATACCAACAACAAATCCAGATGCATGAAGCTATTTCTAGCATAATATAGCACTCTGTTTTACTATAGTATGAGTACTGTATACTCTAAAATGACAAAAGTAGAGTATAGGAAACAAAAATCAATAAGAAAATGTGAGTCGTGTATTATGCTTTATATGTGGCTGCATGGGCTACATTTTCACATGACTAGTAGCATAGCAGCACCACCGTATATAGGTAAACCATTAGATTGGGACATCAAACTGGTTATATCATCATCAGGCAGTAAAATTCTCAACTCCATTATTATCTTATGAGACCATTGTCTTATATGTGGACTCTCCTTGACCAAAATGTTATGTGGCCCATTACTGGATGTAAAGAAATATGGAAATCATTTCGTATATATAGCACTTCTATAAACAGTTTAAGTTTCAAAATTCAGATAGATAACAGTTCTATTAGTCTTATTTAAGTTTTGTTTTTTCTTTTAACATTTCAGCTTGAATGTTCATCTAATGTTGTATGTTCAATAATCATGTAGAAATAGTCCATAGATAACATGGCTACCAATCTGTGTGAGCTCCTGGCAATGCTATGGTCAGTTATCTGGACCACTGTTCTTGTGCTTTATAACATTCTCCCCCAGAGACAACAGTGAATACATATTCTTAGTTTCTAGGAATCTAATGCAAAATAACTCTAAGAAACAATTTTTTTAATGTCATTTAGTGCTACCATTTTCTCCCTTGGGTCTACATACAGCACTTTCTTTAATATTCATAATGTGTTTGTTATTACCTTAAAGAAAAAATTAATCCTTCAATTACTTGCTAATTATTTATTCACTTTCTCTATCCCCAAATATTTGGTGAGTTCAATATTAAAGAAAGAGATTGTGGGCTGGGAATATGGCCTAGTGGTAAAAGTGCTTGTCTCATATACATGAAGCCCTGGGTTCGATTCCTCAGTACCACATATATAGAAAAAGCCAGAGGTGGCGCTGTGGTTCAAGTGGCAGAGTTCTAGCCTTGAGCAAAAAGAGGCCAGGGACAGTGCTCAGGCCCTGAGTTCAAGTCCCATTACTGGCAAAAAAAAAAGTAAAAAAAAAAAGTAGAAAGAGATTGTGCGTGTTCCATGATTTCAATACCCAGTATATCTTTAACCCCAGAGAACTGTTGTTTGGAAAGCAGCATTTAATAAATGCAAGTCTCTTATTTTTTAGTTATTTTCATCTTAAAGTAATGTATATGTTACTTTATATGAAAACTCACAAATCAGTGTTAAATAAAAAGAAAATAAATCACTCTTATTTTCACGTACTCAAACTAGCCACTGAAAATGGAAGTCCACTTAATTATATGTATGATGTGTATACTATTATCTGTAACTATGAAACTTGCCTGCCTATTCTCCATTTAATTCATTGTGCATATTTCCAGTATTTTAATCTTTCACAGAACTTTTTAATGATCTGGAATTGTCTTTCCTCAGGTTATTGCATTACCAGTTTCCTCTTGTTCTTTAGCTCCCACACTTTTAATCTACTCAATCAGTTGTCGTAAATTCCTATACCCAGGAGTTGCCATTCTCAGTCCCAGATTTTTCTCTGCCAGTGCATTCCATTGCTTCTTATCTTCTGTCTCTCTTATTAGACAATGTGCTCCCGGGGGCAGGGAAAATGTCTTTACTCATTTACTCACTGTTTTATTCCAGGTCCTTATCAATGCCTACCATTTGGTAGAAAGTTCAACAATAATATTGGAAAATTAATATGCAGACAAATGAGTGCATGAAAAAGTTCCATTGATAAATACACTATAGTAATAATGACACCTAACCCAGTATGTATGGAATGACTTTACTATTTTCCAAAATGCCTAAGAGCATAGTTCATTATGCTAGATGAATTAATGTTATTTAGGTGGAATACAGTTTTGGACAATATGAGCAATTGATTTACTGTCCATTGAATCTCTATGGTATGCCAGACACAATATTTGATACTGAGGATGCAGCAATGAAAGAACAATGTAGCTTCCTATGTATTATTCACTGTACTTGTAAACATTTCTCAAATGCTTTTGCACCACTGTTTCTTTGAATAAATTTAAAGCAAAAATTAGTTGCAGAAGAATCTATTTCATAAAAACACCAAATTCTCTCATGGACATTTGAAAAAAATAGGTTTTCTCTGTTATTTTTATCTAGTATTCCATTGTTTGTTGGTGACATTAACTCTGTTCACATCCTATTGAAGCTATATATTATTTCTTTCGTAAATTCATGTTCTTTGCACAGTTTCTCTTTTCTCATTCGGGCATTCGACTCCTTATCTCTAAAAATTTGTTTCTAAAAGTTAAATAATGCATCACAACAACTGTAAAACTTAGATGTCATGTGTAAAATTGTTTAAAAAATTTGGTTATTTAAAATTATTATAAGCCCCTTCTTTGATGTCTGACTATAGTAATAGCATCAAGCAAAATTAGAGAATTGTCCATATTGCTCAACACTGCATTTAATAATCTTTTTTTTTTTTTAACCAGTCCTGGGGCTTGAACTCAGTCCTCGGGCTTGAGCACTGTCTCTGGCTTCTTTTTGCTCAAGGCTAGCACTCTGCCACTTGAGCCACAGTGCCACTTCTGGCTTTTTCTATTCATATATATGTGGTATTGAGGAATTGAACCCAGGACTTCATTTATATGAGACGAGCACTCTACCACTAGGCCATATTCCCAGCCCCTGCATTTAATATTCTTATACTGTAAGATTCAATTTAAAGCATCAGTAAGCCAAGTACTTCTTTTCTCTTACATGAACGTTATATTTTTATGTATAATATGGGAGACAGCATCTTCCAGTGAGGTGAAATGGGTTATAAGATAGCAGAGACAGAAGACATTGCCCTTGCCATTAGATTATGCAAAATGGTGTAGAGGGCTCCAAATCATTTTTCATATGAATGCAAAATAAGCTACTAATATAATGAGCACATTTGTAGGCATTCTCAAGAGAAAAACTACGGATTAAATAGTTTATAAAGTATACTTTCACATATAAGACAAATTGGTATGGAAACATAGATTTTCCTAGATTAGACTTTATTTAGTTTGTGAGTAGGGAACTGATTTCAATTTCTAGGATCATTAATATCTTACCTTTTCTGTATAGTAAATTATCTTTAAATTAAAATAAATAAAGAGGGGCTGGGAATATAGCCTAGTCATAAGAGTGCTTGCCTTGTATACCTGAAGCCCTAGTTTGATTCCCCAGCACCACATATATAGAAAGCGGCCAGAAGTGGCTCTATGGCTCAAGTGACAGAGTGCTAGCCTTGAGCAAAAAGAAGGCAGGGACAGTGCTTGGACCCTGATTCCAAGCTCCAGGGCTGGCCAAAAAATAAGTAAATAAATAAATAATATGCCTGTCAGACAGTCGATTTAAACACCAATTCTCAACCAACTTATAATTAGGAACTCCAACCTGTTCTACTTAAGTGGTATTAACAAGTTGGGACATGACACCAATTTTCATTCTGAAAGAGAAAAATAAAGTTTTGATAAAAAAAGAAAAACAGGGGTTTAGGATGTATCTATATGCTAGATGGCTTTTAACCATGTATAAGTTTTGAGTTCAATTCTCAGCACTCGATAAAGAAAACAGGAAAAATGGCAACTTTACATTATTTTTTATATTAATTTTCTTTAGTCACAATATTTCTAGATACAATCTCATTGTTATCTCTTGTGTTTATGTCATATATTGTTTTAGTTTTTATTTTGAATTCTTACACTTAAGGTTCAAATAGTGAGTTGGGTCTGGGAAATGTAGTAAGAGAACAATTGCTTACCATGCACAAAGCCTTGAGTTCAACCCCTACAACTGCCTATATAAATAAAGAAATAAAAATAAATAAACGTAAAAAAATCTTTGTGAAAAAGAGAAGAGAAGAAGATAAAGGAAGGAAAGGGAAAGAGAAGAGATGGGGAGGAGGAAGGAGGAAAAGGAGAGAAGTGAAGAAAAAAGAGAAAAGTAGTTTGAAAACAAAATCAAAACCACTCTTGTTTTCCTGAGTGTGAGGTAAGCACAATATTTCAAACTCCATTAAGTAACCACTTGAAGGTGTAATAATTTGAGAGTATTTTGGCTGTTCCCTACCCAGTATGCTCTGGTGGAAGAGGCCTTTAGCCTGTAGGAAACCACTAACTGACAACATGAACACACAGCTGATATTTTAGCTATCCTTTATGACCTACAGGACTTGTTATCATTATTTTTATGAGCATTTGCATTGGATATAAGAAACAGGATATAAGAATTGGATATAAGAAACGGCTGGGGGGCTGGGGATATGGCCTAGTGGCAAGAGCGCTCGCCTTGTATACATGAAGCCCTGGGTTTGATTCCCCAGCACCACATATATAGAAAATGGCCAGAAGTGGCGCTGTGGCTCAAGTGGCAGAGTGCTAGCCTTGAGCAAAAAGAAGCCAGGGACAGTGCTCAGGCCCTGAGTCCAAGGCCCAGGACTGGCAAAAAAAAAAAAAAAAAAAAAAAGAAACGGCTGGCTCCCAGCGATGGACCAGGCAGTTCAGATTTTCCACGGTGCCGCAAAGAGCGGCAAGTTCAAATGAAACAAATGAGGAAATTCTTTCACCCAGAAGTTGGACAGACCTTCATGTTCATCAGAGAACACACAGGAGAGAAACCTTGTGAATACAACAAATGTGGACAGACCTTGTCCTGGATAATAGAACTCACACAGGTGAGAAACCTTGTAAACAAAGAAAGTCTTTCAACCAAAATCTACACTTCAGCAGGCCTAAGAGAATTCACACATGTGAGAAACATTAGGAATGTAATAGATGTGGAATGTCTTTCACCTGGAAGAAAACTCAGTTTGCATTGGAGAACCCAAACAGGATAAAAGCCTTGTGAATGTAAATCCATTTTTTAAAAAGAACTCTTAAAACAGGCTCAGATTGTGTGGTGAGCAGCAACCAGAGTAAAGAGAACTAACAAAGAATATTATTCATAAAGTTTACTTGCATATATGAAAATACAATGTACTCGTTGAAATGGCTTTGAGAGAGCAGGGAGGAGAATAAGAGAGGAAGATGTTGATCAGGATACATTGTTTACATGTGTGTAAATGTCACAACTAATGTTCTACTAACATTAGTAACAATAATCTCATCAGTTAAAAAAAAAAAGTAGCCTCCTGGGACAAATATCTGAACAACTGTGGGGTCAGGACCACATGTTTCATTTACACAGAGTTAGATACAAATTGTTTTAGATGTCAAGAATTTCTGAAACATCCTCATGGCTACTTTTATGACTTGACTGAATCATTTAACATCTTTAAACTTTAGGCTCTATTCTGATCACTGAAAGCACACATGCACACATACATATGGCAACTACAAAATAAAACTTAATTATGTTAATATGGAGAAGATGACATGACATCCTACATCATTTCATAGAAAAGTCATTCTGTGCATATGAGGTAACATAATGAATTCTACTGAATAATCAACAAAAAATATTGTCTCTAAAGTAAACATAATTGTCTGCCTACTGAAAAAATAGTCAATGTGTTTAATGAAATTAACAGCAAGATAAACTTAGAAGTCAGACTACTCAGTACATTTTTAATTTGTCATTGAAATCAGTTATTTTAGAATATGTCTCTTTCAAAAGTGTTAAATTTGATTTTAGATAATCTCTTGTTTAATGTGTACTTAAAGTAAAGGTAATCTTAATGGCAAAAAATAGAAATGATAAAATAATGGCATTCACAGGGAAATGGTCAGATCTTGAACGAATAATGTTGAGCGAGACAAGCCTATAGCACAGAGGACAAAGGCGTACGGTCTCCCTGATATGTGGTTGTTGGAGGTAGAGGGGAGAACAGTAGAGATCATGTCTGTAAAATAACAAACTTATTTTCAAATGGTATTTCTACATGTTTTGGTCAGTGACTTTATATCATGTCTCTAAAACCAAACATTTACTAAATAAACATAAAAAGGTCTAGGATAGACCTGCCAGGAGCACAATAGCTCAACAGCTACATACATATGATTATATAAGATGAGGCTAAGCAAAATGAATTCCAAGAGATGGAAACAGGAGGATTTTACTGTTGTCATTATGTTTAATGTACTAGGTGAATTTCCTTTGATGTACCCCCTGTGGTCACTGTATATGATTCTGGTACACTGGATATTGTATATATGCTTATCTGAAGTAGGGAAGGAAAAGAAAAATGAAGGAGGGTGTAACAAATATGACAAGAAATGTACTCACTACCTTATTATGTAACTGTACCCTCTCTGTACATCACCTTATCAATTAAAAAAAGAATCAGGTTTAATTTTTTTTGTGATTTCAATTCTAAAATTGGGAAAATAGACTCAAGTTATAGTAGAGGTCAGGATCCTTTAGGAGGAATATGATGGGATAGAAAATCTAACATTAAGCTTCAATAATACAACTCAAAATTCTAAAGGTGACTGGAAGTGTGATGATAGGTTTGACTGGATTTGGGAGTCCAAATAGTTTTATTAGCATTCTATTTCTCTCTTCCAGAATTAATCTCTACATTCTTCTCATCCAGCTCTGTTCATAGACAGCTCTAGTTCCACTCATAGAAAGCCTTTACGTTTTCTTTCAAAGTTCTCATCTTCTCTGATAAGACTAGATGAATTTAGACACACATCTTTGAGTCAATACTGTGATCATAGAGGCCAGGTAAAAATGTGTTATCTTAGCTCTTTAGGAGGCATAAATAAGA
The DNA here is from genome assembly GCF_023159225.1 of Perognathus longimembris pacificus. Taxonomy (NCBI): domain Eukaryota; kingdom Metazoa; phylum Chordata; class Mammalia; order Rodentia; family Heteromyidae; genus Perognathus; species Perognathus longimembris. The sequence goes on along the minus strand of NC_063182.1, from coordinate 17,777,897 downwards.
ATGTTGTGGTCCAAGCCAAACAAAGAACACAAAACCGTAGCTAAAGAATTACCAAAGCAAGAATTGCTGGGTGTGTGACTCAACTAGTAGAACAAGGGAAAAATCCTGAGTTCAAATGCCAGTACTGTCAAAAACAATATTGTAGTCACAGAAGTACTTGACTGAACCATAAAAGCCTACTATTCCTAATAGTGTTTAATTTTCCACTACTGACTTAACTTTCTTTTGTATTTTGGGTGTTTTTCAAGTCAATATAGCCACATGAATAAATTTAGAAAAACTTTTTTGTCATAACCTTACTAAGGAGTGAAAAATACAGTAATAATATTAAGAGATGAGTATAGGAAACCTGAACATCTAGGGAGAATATTGTATGTGTTATATAATACATTTGTATGAATATACCATAATATTATACATATATTGATGATGTTGTTTAGATTGTATAAGTATCTATCAGGCTTTTCATTAACTGTAGCAAAATAGCTGCTTAGCAAATTTAACAAAGTATGCCACTTTCCTGGAAAAATACAAAAACTAACTTGATTAAATGTACCTGTTGTTATTTTGTAGACGCACCTTCTATCAATTGATCATCTTAGAAAAGGTACACATGTATTTTTTGATGTTATTGCCCATATATTCAAAGAATATGTGATTTATACATGAAAGTGATTATCTCATTTCCCCCAAATTCCCAATTATAGGAATGAGGTTACTTTTGAGACCATTATACAATTTATACAAGAAAGCACACAAACAAAAGGCTCTAACTGTGTGTTCAGTAGGAAAACCTCAAATGTCACATTAATTTCTCATGAAACAGAAGAATGACATTCTTTAAAAAATAGGTGAAATTTGTCCTATAAATATTGAGATGTTGATATTTTCCACAGGATGGTCTATAATGGTCAAATTTTTCAAATATCTAAGTATTGATATCAATTATGGTTTTTCAGTTTCATGGATAAGAACTGAAAAGCTTTTAATTTCACAGTATAAAGAAGGTTTACCACCTATAGAAGAAGTCAGCTAGGCAAACAATAGTCCAACAGAAAGTTGTGTGATTTTTGTTGCATGATTATTTCTCAGTGAGAGAGGGGCGGGGAATAAACAGAGAAGAGCTCTTTTTAAAAGATGATCTTTTGCAAAAGAGATCAGAAGCTAAGCATTTTTTCTTGAACCACACAAAGCTCTTAGGAGTGATGTGGGTTTGTACATTCCTGGTGGAAAGTTAATAATAGAGGAACATGGAAAGATTTAAATGCAAATCCTCAGATTCCTCCTACATTTGTATTTGATCATAAAATGATTATTCCAGGTAATTAAAATGATTTTTGATTACTTATTGCACAGAAGCTATAAGAAGATTTAAAATCAAACTTTAAACAGATTATGTTTTTTCTACTGGGGGGGAACTGTTATATAGCCTTTGTAAAGAAACTTGGTTTCTCATAGAGACGAGTAGGTTTTGTGATTTATCAATATGACATAAAACACAAGTCTTATTTAGCAGTATTTTTGATTTATTTTTTTAAACAAAATCACAATAAAAGCATGAGTGATCCACACACTAATGTCTTCTCTATTGTTCTAGGACAGTGTATCCAATATTTTTATTATTCATAATTTTAATAATATATTAATGAATTACTAAATCTGAGGCTTCATCATAGAATTAGTTGCTAACTTTTCTTGGGTTATTAACTGTGATCTCCTGATCTCTACCTCCTGAGTAACTAGGATTATAGGTATTCGCCACTGTACCCTGCCTCTCAAGTAGGTTTTGATTAGTTCTATTTAAAAAGATTTAACCAACTGAAATCATTGTAATTTATATTGATAGGCTGTGGATTCATGATGTAGGCTCCTTTCAACTTGTGGTTTACACAAGCCATGCAAATCTAAAAGAATAAAAGAACATGAAAAAAAAAGTAAGTTAAAAGTTTCTAGGTGGTATCTGGAGGAGCACTTTCAATCACATTGTACTGCCCAGAACTCCATTATGAACACATCTAACTTCAAGGCTATGTCAGCAATGAAAACCAACTATATGACCAGAAAGGAGAGGACATGTGTTCATTGTATGTTCAACTGGCCTCAGCCATATCAAGAAATGAACAATGTTAAAATTACATTATAAATATGCAATCATTTTTAGAAACTATATAGTGTTGTTATGAATTATGTTGTACAATAAGCAGGTAGAATAAATCAATGTATTTTTTAAATAACTAAATCTTTGTGGGAAAATGTTTATCTGGAAATTTGTGAGCTGTGTAAAGTATTCTGGTAGGTGAAGATAAATGGAAAGATTTGGCGACCTTCTGGGAATAGTCTGGAAATATCTTTAGAAATAATTAAGAAAAAGAAAAGAGAAATAGAAATGATTAAGGCCAGTGATTATTTACATAAATGGACAGATCAGAAGGTGAGAAAGTAAAAACATTGCATAGCAGCCACCTAGCCACCTACAGTTGATCCTTTGAAGTAACAATAATCATTTTGAAGCACATGAGAATGACCTACAATTGTTCAATTGTTGGTAAAATTATGAGTCCTTACTCTATAGCATATACAACATATATTCATGGAGAAATATGAATACAAAGTGAATTTTACCATGGACCTTAATACCCTTTACTTTTACTTGATTATAGCTTTCTGAACTGTAATTATGTCATAATTATGAAATTGTGATTGGATATCTTCTAATGTATCCTGAAACCGGAAAAATTACTTGATTTCCAAGAAAAAAAAGTAACTGATATTTCAACTACATAAGTCAGATCATTCTATTTGTACTCTTCAAGTTAGTACATATGTACCAATTGAAATCAACTAGATGTTTATGTCTCCCCCAAATCAATGTGTTAAAATTCTAATGGCCAATGCAATGTTATTAAGAGCTGAAGGTTTGGAAAATAATTAGACCATGAGGGTAGAGCCTTTATAATGAAATTAATGTCCTGATAAACTCACCCTAATTAAGATTCCCAGCTTCTACCACTATGTGAGTATTGTGAGAAAACCATGAGGAAGTGGTGCTTAGAAGACATGGGAGCTACCAGTGCATTACTCTTCAACATTCCAGCTTCAAAAACACCTATGGCATTCGATATAGAATCCTGATTATACATCATCTATATCATGGAACCTGTCTTGTTATGATAAACTGAAAACTAAATTTTCATTGTAGAGCTGGCTTTTGTTATTGTTTTGTTTGTTTTGTTTGGTCCTGGGGCTTGAACTTAGGGCCTGGGCACTGTCCCTGCTCAGGGTTAGCACTCCACCACTTGAGCCACAAGCACCTTCCAGCTTTTTCTGAGTGGTTTATTGGAGATGACAGTCTCACAGATTTTCCTATCTGGGCTAGAATCCTGATCCTCAGATCTCAGCCTTCTGAGTAGTTAATGTTACCATGGCCCAGTTTTTTTCTTTATTTTTAAATTATAATTCATAAAATAAAATCTTTATGCTTTTCTAGTATGACCATGTAGGTTGTATTTATTGGGGTTGTCTTTCTTTGCCTATCCAAATGACTTCTGTTTAGAGAAGCATTTTAAAGCATCAAAGAATGGAGCCTTTATTAGTGAGGGCATGGTCCTTAATCTCATGCTCAATGGGATTCTAGCAGAGAGTTGCCTATCCCTTATACTAAGTGAGGATAGTGTGTGAAGACATTATTTATAAACCAGAAAGCTGGCTCTCAGTGGACATCACCTCTGCCAATGCTTTGATCTTTGATCTTCGAACCATCCTCCAGAGCCTTCTCCCAAATCTATGGTGCTGAATAATCTAATACACCAGATTGGTAACACTGTGAAAACTGCTTAACTATTCTGAGTCATAGTTTGCTCACTCATGAGAGGAAGATCTTGACACAACTCCTAATGGCTATTGTGAAGGTAATAACTAAGGGCAGTAAAGTAGCAGTGCATAGAAAGCTACCAAAAAAGATAAAAGGCTTATATCAAAACTAACAATGACAAATGTTGGAGGGGATGTGGCCAAAAGGAAACCCTAGTTCATTGTTGGTGGGAATGTAAACTGGTTCATTCACTCTGGAAAGCGGTATGGAGATTCCTCAGAAGGCTAAGCATAGAGCTCCCCTATGACCCAGCAGCCCCACTTTTTGGCATCTACCCAAAAGACCACAAACAAGAACAGACTAAAGCCACCAGCACAACAATGTTCATTGCAGCACAATTTGTCATAGCTAGAATCTGGAACCAACCCAGATGCCCCTCAGTAGACGTGTGGATCAGGAAAATGTGGTACATATACACAATAGAATTTTATGCCTCTATGAGAAAGAATGACATTGCCCCATTTGTAAGGAAATGGAAGGACTTGGAAAAAGTTATATTTAGTGAAGTGAGCCAGACCCAAAGAAACATGGACTCTCTGGTCTCCCTCATAGGGAATAATTAGCACAGGTTTAGGCTAGTCACAGCAGAGGATCACAAGAGCCCAATAGCTATACCCTTATGAACACAAAAGATGATGCTAAATGAAATGAACTCCATGTTATGGAAACGACTGTTAGATCACTGTTGTAATTACTTTCAACACGCAATGTGAAACCGTAGCTTCTATTGTTGATGACCCTCTTGTATCCCCTTCTTGTGGTTGTACCCACACTATCACTGTGTCTCATCTGAGTACACTGGATACTGTATATACTGGTATTAGAACTAGGGAAGTGAAAGGGAATATCAAGATCAAGAGATAAAGGATAAAAAGACAAAAGACTCCAAAAGCAATACTTGCAAAACCCATTTGGTGTAAACCAACTGAACAACTCATGGAGGGGAAAGGGCAAGGGGGAGGGGGAGGGGGGAATGAGGGAGGAGGTAACAAACAGTACAAGAAATGTATCCAATGCCTAACGTATGACACTGTAACCACTCTATATATCAGTTTGACAATAAATAAATAAATTTTTAAAAAAGAAAAAAGGCACTGGAACTATAAATTTTCAGTGGATATACAGAAAAATAATATTAATTTTAAGTAATATTTATATTTTATATGAATTAAAAATTTCAACTAATACCATTTTATTAAGAGGATTGACTTCCCAGTGCCAACAAATACATATGGTCTTCTTCCTTCCCTTCCTCCTATTTTCTTCTCCATTCCCCCTTCCTCTTGTTTTTCCTTCTTTCTTTTCCTTCTTTCTCTTCCTCCTCCCCCCTCTCCCTTAATTGGCTCCTCCCTTACTTCCTTCTTTCTTTCCCCTTCCTTTACTTCCTTTCATTCTCCCTCCCCTCCCTTGCTTTCCTTATCATTTTTTGCCTCCCATTTCCCTCCTAAAAAAGGCTTTAACCACTTTTGAGAGGGAAAAGATGTATCAGACAGATGAAAACAGAAGTGTTTGGATAGTGAGAGGTATGATATTCAGAAATCGACCCACTTAGTTACTGTTCTCTCCTACTGTGAAAATCAATTCCAACCTCTTCAGTTTTTTTAACTCCTCAGGAGAGAAACAAAGTCTCAATTATTTGCATGTCAAGAGAAACTGATCCCCAAAGCTACAGTGTTCCAATCCTTGAAGTGGCTGGGGAGAGAGCCAGGGTGAGCTTCACAGCAATGATCTTCCCACTATGCAAACCTGGGTGATTAATGTCCTAATTAAAACACCTGAGAGAGAGGATGGAAGGGCTACAAATTGAGATATTCCCAAAAAAGATCTACAGTAATAGATCTGGGGAAAAAATTAAATCTAAGGTGTTTCCTATGTTCATTTACTTAACAGGTAGTGTATAAGTAGAATTTGGTATCAGGAAAAGCTAAAATATAGACTTTAGTAACAGTTAATCTAAATTCACAAATGACATGAAAAATATCATGGAGTCTTAAGTATATCCCTAGTATTGTGAGTTTCACATGACATGCCTCTGGTATGCTCCCAGACTAGACCGAATATTGGATGGACCATGGCTGAGACCCACTGAAATAATTCTTGTGCTTTTAACTAAAATCCTCTATTTCTTTGAAAAGACCTCTTTTAAATTGCAGATGAAGCTGGTGTGGGCAAAGGTGTCCCTAAAGAGAAAGTAGTATAAGTGCCCATGTTAGTGCTATCTTACTGTGTGCACAGGATAAATCTAATGCAGATTGAACTAATCTAAAGTTCAACATCTGTTTCATTCAAAGTGGAACATTTGAAATTCAATGTGAAGAACGACTTTCAAGCTTGGCTTTTATTCTGAACAACTAATTGCAGTAGTCAGGTTCCAATTTTTGAGCCCATAAAGCCTCTTTGGTAGTCCAAATAAAAGTCCCATAAAGCAGCATTACAATTTGATGGATGCATTATGGGTTTTATTCTATTTTTTTAAAGGAGACATTGTACATAATTTTTACAACTTTTGGAATTCAGTAATACTGTGTATCAGTAATAATGAATTGATGGTTCAGGTCCTATACTTCAGAGGTATACAGATTTGGGATGGCAGTTCACATTTACTACTGAATGATTCGGGGACAAGTTATCTGGCTTAAGTCCCATATCACTTTTTGTCCATATGAAATGGGGGTGCAAAGAATCCCTCTCATATAGATAGTGTTAGTGAGCCAATGTTTGTTAGAAGTATTAAACTTTAAGCACAATAGTTGGCAATGCACAAGAGGTTCAAACATATTAACTATAATTAATCACCATCGTAGCTGCTCTATTCAGCATTGCTTTTTTGATTTAATAGCCCGATTTATAGAACACAAGCTCTTAGGTTAAATACATACATTAAAGGTATCTCTTGATGTTTTCAAACATGCAAATGTTTGGCACAGTGAAAACAAGAAATCAACTTCTCCGTTTTTGTCTGAAGATTTTGTTATTTCAACACCCACAGCACTGGCAGCAGTAGGTATGTCCGTTATTACTCACACTTTCCATGACACTCTTTTTATCTAACTTTGCTCAGGGTCCTGTTTCATTCATCATCCCCAAAGTCATAGAGTGTTTAGAGCTGGAAGGTTTCAGCTGAGAGCTCATTTCTGGAAAATAGCCACCAAATCCACTGCTATATATAAAGAGAAAACTCAAGCCAGGGACAGGAGAGTGGTTTGAACAGGTTCAACTGAGACAAAATTTAAATTCTGTTCTTCATTTTCATTGTTATTACGTGAATCCTAAAAACTTACGAGAGCTCAGTATTTATACTAGATTTTTTTTCTTCTTTTTTTTGTGATACAATGGTTTGAGTTTGGGGTCTTATGCCTGCTAGACTGGCTCTTTCCCATTTGAGTCATGCCTCCTCCCTTTCTTTGGCTCATTAATTGTGAGATAGGGTTTTACATTACACTTGGGCATGTGCCTGTAATATGATCCACCAGCTTGAGGTTTCCTTTAGTTGCTGGAATTTTAGGTATGGGTCACCATGTATAGCTTTGATTTGTGGAGATGGAGTCTTGTGGAATTTTTTGTTCAAGCTGGTCAGGAACCTTGATCCTCTCAATCTCCACCTCTCAGTCCTCACAAGTAGCTGGGGTTACAGGCAAGAGTCATTGATACCTGGTTCATCTTCCATATTTCTTCTACCTCATTAGCAATTATTTTCTAGAAGATGTCAAAACATAAGCTTTGAATCATGTGGAAGCATAATTTCACAAGATTAAATGTTTTATATAGGCTTCATAGGAGTTTCATCGTGAAGATGCCATTACAGTCCATTTTTGCAGATAAAACTGGACTTGAAAAAATACTATTCTAGAGAGCCATTGTGAAGTATCATGTTCCTTAAGAAATTCTATTAAAAGTATTTTCTTTCAAATGCTAGATAAATTTTTTTCTGTATATTACATAGCATTTAATGCACCTGTAAGATATCCATATTTTATTTGAATATTTATGCAAATAACCATAATTTATATAATACGTATGCTGTATTTATAACACATAATGTATAGTAGGTACTCAGTTATTATTCAAATAATTTATTTGTAAATTCTTATGCATGTCTATGTTGACACTGTCCACAGTCTAGAATAATATCCAGCACATAGAAACTTGGGTGATATTCACTGACAAACTGAATGAATCCTTTTGGTACTTCAATGAATGTGTTCCTAACCATCAGTGTGCTTTGCACATCATCTAACAAGATTTGTGGAGCCTTCAAGTCATTGTAACCCATTTAATAACTGAAGATAACCTTGTAAAACAACACTGTAAATAACACTGGGACTAGGATCAGGTTTTTGTTTGCTTGAACTTTTTTTGTAAAATATAATTCCTAAGGTCTTATATAGATATAAAATTTACAACAAGATAACCCTGAAAGCACAGAAGAAAGTTTCCACCCCTCCCAAAGTCAAAGCAAAGGCTTTGATGGTTTAAGAGGCAGTGGCTGAAGTGCATCCACAGACAGAGCCACACACCTGGTGGGTACACGGGTGTGCACACACATCCACCCCTCCACATACCCCAGAAATGTGTAATCCTCCAACTTCCTGCAGCCCAGTATTCTGTGGCTCTGAAGATAGCCCAAATATCCTTGAAAAATTGCTTCCAGGCAATAACAAGCTCGAAGTCAGAAGACAATGCACATGTTCTCATTGTGGAAGTCCAGGCCAATAAAACACCTGGTCAAGCAAGCTGTGGAGAAGCTCTATGACTTTGAGGTGGCCAAGGTCAAATCAGACCTGAGGAAGAGAGGAAAGTGTGTGTTCCACTGGTGTCTGATTATAATAATTTGGATGTTGCCAACAAAGTTGAAATCTTAACTGAGTCCAACTTTCTAAATACCATATTATTTTCTTTCACATAATACACACACAATTTTCTTTATAACTAGATTGTTGAAATGTTACCCAAAAGCATGCCATTTGTTATAAAAATGTTAATCAATGCTTTATTTAAAAAAAACTTTTTAAGTTGAAATAAAGTTGTGGGATCATAGCAATTTCTCACTATTATATTAGAAAATGTTGAATAATTTATAATTATTGTTTGAAGTTTATCTAAGGCAATTAATTGTATTGAGTAATAGGTTCTCAAAAACAAAATTGAAATTAATAATTAAAACATAAAAAATAACTAGCTAGCACCTAAAGTTTTAAAAGTAAAATTGTATGAAAAAAAAGTCCTGTTCTGAAAATCAGTGTATGAAACTGGCTGATGACTTGATCTGTCAGGAGCTAACCTGAAATGTGCTGACCTCCTGGATGTGAGCCAAAGGTTGCCCTTGGGGTTAAGATAAGCCAGTTAATCTTCTGACTGAAACAACTAGTCCAGACATCAAATTGCTCTGGCGGAGTACTTGTCAGAGATGTGAATTGACCACATTCTCATTTTTCCCACTGAGCAGTCCTTGAATTGCAAGATTGTTTCAGATAAGAGTATTGAATGTATATGACTCTGCTAATTCAAATGCTGAGAGAATATTATATACAGAGGGGTTTGGGATTTGCATGATTTTTTAAAATCAATTCTGAGCAATGGAGAGAAAATAGCTTTCTAATAGATGTAGCTTGTTTTCTTCACATGTAAGGATGTAATAAGGAATCCATAAGCCGGCATTAGACTGTGCTTCTGATCCTCTGAGAGGTTCTTTGGCATGTGAGGATCCTTAAAGCTCATTGAGACAGCCACTTGGGACTACTGTGTTCTGATAACTCTGACCCGGAAGACACATCCAAAATGAAGAGCAGACTTTCTAAAGAGTAGCAGAAAAATAAAGGCAGTCATTGGACATGGAGCAAGAATTTGACACAAAGTTCTGCCACTACCTGCTTTTTTATAATATGAAAAAATAATTTTAAACAGATTAAGCAGCAGAAGGGATGTTGTTCAGTGTGGAAGTGTCAGAATAACAATTCCAGGGAGAAGTGACAACCCAAATGCATGTCTGAGATGTCATACACTGACTCAACCCATTTTGATTCGTACCACATCTTATTCGCCATGGAACCCTTACCTCATTCAAGATGTTCAGAGTAGAAAGATGAATAAAATCAAGCTGTACTTTCAAGGACTTTATATTCTAATAAAGATAGTTATATCTTATAAGAATAGAATTTTACAGAAAGAAGGGTAAATAACCACTATTAACATGGTAACTTAACACTTACCTTCTCTCTTTTTCCCTCTATCACTCTCTCCGTCCCCTTCTTTGTTTCTGGAAATTAGAATGAAACTTAAGGCTTCACATGTTATGCAAGCACACTGATCCTTGAGCTATACCCCCAGCCCTTTTGGTTTTAATTTGCTCTTGAGACAGGGTCTTGATACCTTTGTCCTTGTTAGCATTAGACTGATGATTCTCCTTCGTCTACAACCTGAGTAAATGGAATTACTATACTTGCTTTGAAATCCAACCTTCCTAATTTCCTTAGATTATTCTGCATATTTATCTATACTCACATAAACCTGTGGCTATTGTTTATATTCTAGATACCAAAGTTTTCTGTCTAGCCTGACCTCTGTTTCTACTGCTCCAGATGAATGAATTCTAAATATTCTTTTATTCCTTCCTTTTTTCTTCTCCCATCTATGCTTTTGAATTCTGAATATTCTTAATGGGAGCTCATTTTTATTCTAAAGACATGTGACACACTTGGGTTAGCTGAGCCATTTTCATCACAGGACCAAGCTGAATCTTGGAATTCCCTGAGACTCTGTCAGTTCTTCAATTCCCCATCTACCTAACTTCTAGGTGGAGTCATTTCTACAACCCATTAACGCCTTCTCTGTTATAGACAGGGTTCTCTGGAAGGAAGACTCAGCTGGAAACCAATATCTACAGAAGAGAGAAAGAAAGGAGCATCCAACAGTATCAGCCAACCTCAGGAGGAAATTAAGAACCAACATTGCACCTGTGTGGTTCTACACAGGACAGAAATGTCAGAACTTCAGAAGGACTTTGAGGATATGTCACCAGTACATGCTGCAGTTTTTCTTCGGTTCTCTTAGCATCTATCTATCTATCTACATATTTACAAATACACACACACACACACACACACACACACACACACATGTTTCAATGTTTTTCCTTTAGTGTTTCCAGAAACTTTCTAACTTTACTCCCTTCTATATATCTCTCTGCAATTTAAAACAAATTCATGATACTCCACTGCTTAAAAAAACTCCAATAATCCACCATCTGCAACATAGAGTCCACATTTCATAACATGACTTAGAAGGAACTGTATGAGATGAGACTTGATTATCACCTTAGACATATTTCTGGCAATCGCTCCTGGACCAATTCGAGGTACCAGTATCATGGAGCTTCCTGGTCACATCTAAATGTGCCACCTTCTTTTTTAGTTCTCTGCTCTTACATTCCATTTACTTGGAAACTCTTTTCTCTCACTGAATCTGCATGCTGAATTCCTTCTGAGCACTCCTTAAGAGTCAATTCCAGTTCCCTTTCTTAAAATGTCACACCCCAATTTCTACACAAAAGCAAGAATCTCAATTTCTGTGGGCTTGCACCAGGAGTTATAATTACTTATTATTTGCTTCATTCTCTGTAGGATATGAAAACTCAAAGGATGAGTAATATGTGTTTGTGCATGTATATTACGGATACATAAACTCATCTTTTGTTCCTTATTCTTAGCACAAGTCCTGATTTAAAACTGTATTTTTAAAAATGAGAGAGACAAAGCAGGCACGGTGATGTATACCTGTAATGATAGGTATGTGAAGAGCTGAGGGAACAAGATCATGAGCTCAAGGACAACTTGGCCTGCCTAGCTACATCTCATCTCAATAAAATAAAAACAAAAACAAAAATAACAAAAGGTAAGAAGAGCCTTTTCCATATTAAATATGAGCTATATTCTAACCAGTGCCTATGACTGTTTCATTAAGATTTTTATGAGCTCTGAATTTAATTATGTTGTCAGTGTAGAAGTGTTATGAATTTGTGACTCTTTACATATTTTAGTTTCTGCATGATTTGTGGTTATGTGTAAAAATCATGTGTTTATAATTATTTTTTGTTGGTACTTAGTGGAATAGCCTAGGAAATATCCAACAGATTCTTGGCAAACACTCCCAAGATATTCAGAAGCATTTGGGACAGTTGGGTCATCACTAAGTGACCTTCATCACTGGAGAGATAATGCATAATAAATTAAACTTTGTTTTAAGCAAGGATTCTGGGAGCCTAAAGGGTCAAAATTTTCTTCCACTAGTAATTGTGAATCATTAAGATATACCCTAGGTCTGTCCATTTAAGGAAGTTTATTTTGCAACAACCTTGAAAACAAATTCCTTATCTAATCCCATCCTTCCTGTGCTTTGACCTGTGCATTCTTTATAATTCAGAAGAGCAACAACACACTGGAGGAGAGGATGTATTTAAAAACACACCTTTAACCTGATCCTCAAATCCAATGTCTACTTAGTGTAAGAAAGTAAAGGGGAAATTGGGTGAAAGCTAAAGGAGAAAGGAAATCATTTTTTTTTATCTCAAATAGTAGAAAATATGAGGTGATAGGACAGCATTGTTTCATGTTCATAACAAGTTATAACTGCCTTTCTCCTAATGCAGAGAGCAGGGTGACTTGGGAGTAGGCAGAGGTTGTCAGGCCTTTCACAAAATGCATGACGTCTGTTAGAAATCATTAACTCTCTACAGTGCTGTTTGCAAGGTAGGATGAATGCATGGGAGAAAAAAAGAGCAGGAATAGAAGATGATGACTTCCTGGTTCCTTTTTGGCATTTTTAAAGGAGATGCTTATTTTGTTGTGTGACATAGAAATTATTATTATTGATATCTAGGATGGTTTTCAATGTGTTCTCTTGGTTACGTTGAACTATGTTCTCTAAGAAGTATGATTGAGACTAGTGGGCTTTCAGAGGAGATTCTAAGAGTGGAAGGACAGGAGGGAGGCAGCATTCCTTTAGAAGTGTGTACAGATCTTCTTCCAGGGACTCCACAATAGTTGGTTTTAAAACCTTTTTCCAGGTGAAGTTCAATCCCAAACCATTTGATTTAAATTTAACTAAAAGAATGACCTGGGTGTTTCTGATGAAACCAACAGTCAAGATATTGTAGAGGGAGTGAGACCCCAGGTAGCACAGAGGAAAAACAGCCTTAAAACAATGTACATTCATTTCATTGGAATAAAGTAGCAGCTGGGCCTACTGTTCTTTTTTTTCTTCTCTCTTTTCAATTATTCTTTTATTTATTTATTTTTTATTGTCAAAGTGATGTACAGAGAGGTTACAGTTTCATATGTTAGGCCTTGGGTACATTTCTTGAACCGTTTGTTACCTCCTCCCTCATTCCCCCCTCCTCCCTCGCCTTCTCCTTCTCCCCCCATGAGTTGTTCAGTTGGTTTATAGGAAATGGTTTTGCAAGTATTGCTTTTGGAGTTGTTTGTCTTTTTATCCCTTGTCTCTCGATTTTGATATGCCCTTTTACTTCCCTAGTTCTAATACCAGTATATACAGTTTCCAGTGTACTCAGATAAGGTACAGTGATAGTGTGGGTACAACCACAGGAAGGGGATACAAGAGGATCATCAACAATAGAAGCTATGGTTTCACATGGCATGTTGAGAGTAATTACAACAGTGATCTAATAGTCGTTTCCATAACAGGGAGTTCATTTCACTTATCATCTTATGCATTCATAAGGGCATAGCTATTAGGCTCTTGTGATCATCTGCTGTGACTGGCCTAAACCTGTGCTAATTATTCCCTATGAGGGAGACCAGAGAGTCCATGTTTCTTTGGGTCTGGCTCACTTCACTTTTTTCCAAGTCCTTCCATTTCCTTACAAATGGGGCAATGTCATTCTTTCTGATAAAGGCATAAAATTCCATTGTGTATATATACCACATTTTCCTGATCCATTCGTCAACTGAGGGGCATCTGGGTTGGTTCCATATTTTAGCTATGACAAATTGTGCTGCAATGAACATTGTTGTGCTGGTGGCTTTAGTGTGTTCTTGTTTGTGGTCTTTTGGGTAGATGCCCAAAAGTGGGGCTGCTGGGTCATAGGGAAGTTCTATATTTAACCTTCCTAGGATCTCCATACCATTTTTCCAGAGTGGCTGAACCAGTTTACATTCCCACCAACAATGAAGTAGGGTTCGCTTTTGGCCACATCCCCTCCAACATTTATTATCGTTAGTTTTCTTGATAAAGGACATTCTTACTGGGGTGAGGTGGAATCTCACTCAATGTTGTTTTGATTTGCATTTCTTTTATGGCCAGTGATGTAGAGCACTTTTTCATATGTCTCTTGGCCATTCTCATTTTCTCATCAGCGAAGTCTCTTTGTAAGTCTTTAGCCCACTTGTTGAGGGGGCTGTTGGTTCTTTGTAGTTTTGTTTATTTTTTGTTGTTGTTGTTGTTTTTCAGGTTTGGTATAGTTTATTTTTTTTCCATGAACACACATTTTTATTGTTCAATTACAAACACCAAGATGAGATACATTGACACCCTTGGTAATTGTCTTGTTTCTAATCAGAAGTTCTTGGTTCACAAGCAGAAGCACATGTTTTGTCTGATGTTTGGGGAAAAAAAGGCCTTCCTCTGACACTGTTGAAAATGGTGTAGATTTCATTATTTTTTTCTTTTTGTTTTCAAATTTTTATTATCAAACTGATGTACAGAGAGGTTACAGTTTCATACATTAGGCATTGAATACATTTCTTGTACTGTTTGTTACCTTGTCCCTCATACCCCCCTCCCTTCTTTGCAGTTTTGTTTTGGAGGAATTGAATTTTTTTAGTTCCCCGTATTTATTTATTTATTTATTTATTTATTTATTGCCAGTCCTGGGCCTTGGGCTCGGGGTCTGAGCACTGTCCCTGGCTTCTTTTTGCTCAAGGCTAGCCCTCTGCCACTTGAGCCACAGTGCCACTTCTAGCCATTTTCTATATATGTGGTGTTGGGGAATCGAACCCAGGGCTTCATGTATACACGGCAAGCACTCTTGCCACTAGGCCATATTCCCAGCCCCCCTCCCCGCTCCATATATTTTAGATATGAGGCCTTTGTCCATTGTATGGCTGGTAAAGACCTTTTCCCAATCTGTGGGTTTTCTGTTTATCTTGCGAGCTATGTTCTTTGCCCTCAGAAGCTCTGAAGGTCAAATAAAAGTCTTCCACAGTAAGGAAAACCTGAAACAATATATCTCCACTAAACCAGCTTTACAGAAAATCCTCAAAGATGTACTACATAGGGAAAATAATCAAGATTACAATACAGACAGAGAAATGAACCCTAAATAGAATACCAGAAAATTAGATCAAGAATTGGGAAGACACAGCTCTTAACAAGATAGCTATAATGAAAAGAACAAACGAGCATTTCTAAATCCTAACTCTCAACATTAATGGACTTAATTCTCCAATAAAACAACATAGGCTCATAAGTTGGGTCAAAAATCAGATCTATCTTTCTGCTGCCTCCAAGAGACACATCTATCCAGCAAAAGCAAACATCTTCTAAAAGTGAAAGGCTGGAATAAAATTTAACAAGCAAATGGCCCCCATAAGCAGGCTGGAGTTGCAATCCTAGCATCAGATAAAATTGACTTCAAATTAAAAACAGTAAGAAGAGACAAAGAAGGTTTCTACATACTAATAAAGGGATCTCTCCTACAGGAGGATATAACCATCCTAAATATCTACACCCCAAATACAGGAGCACCCAACTTCATCAAACAAACACTACTGACTCTAAAAACACTCATTGACTCAAACACATCGATAGTTGGAAACTTTAACACTCCACTGTCACCTCTGGACAGATCAACATGCCAAAAACTGAACAAAGAAACCACAGAACTAAACAACTGCATAGACCAACTAGACTTAACTGACATCTACAGAATATTCCATCCAGCAACTCCAGAATACACATTCTTTTCAGCAGCACATGGAACATTCTCCAAAATAGATCACATCTTAGGGCACAAAGAAAATCGGTACAAGTTCAGAAGTATTGAAATCATTCCCTGCATTCTTTCAGATCACAATGGAATAAAATTAAGCTCAACTCAAACAGCCACCACAGAAAATCCTACAGTGTTCTCTCTTCTCCCCAATCTTCCATCAGTTTTTCTGACTCCATGCCGAGAGGGTGTATTCAGCTCTATGGCAAACTTGCTCAGGTTCCTTAGAACACTGTTCTTATCAAGGTCAGAGGCAACAGAAAGGACATAGGACTTGGGATCTCTTTGTGGAAGTCTAAAGCTTCATTGTAGGGATTATGCAGGCCTGAGGCAACTGAGTATTTCCTGGGGAGACAACCTTGAAAAGACTGCTGAGGCAGGGATTTCCTGCAATGAATCCACATGTGTGGACACACACATTCATATTGATGTATGCATGAATCAACACATATGTATAATGATTTATTTATATTTATACATATGTGTAAATATTTATAAATTAGACACAAAACACATAAAATGTAAATACTGGTTCTACCTTTTTGCTTATTTATTTATTTACTTATTTACTCATTCATTCATTTCTTTATTTGTTTTTGCCAGTCCTAGGGCTTGAGCCCAAGGCCTAAGCACTGTCCCTGAGCTTCTTTTGCTCAAGGCTAGCACTCTACCACTTGAGCCACAGAGCCACTTCTGGCTTTTTCTATTTATGTGGTACTGAGAAATTTAACCCAGGGCTTCATGCATGCTAGGCAAGCACTCTACTACTAAGCCAGCTTCCCAGCCTCTGCCTGAATATTATCTATTTCAATACTTTATTGTAACCATATTTTGGTATAACATTTCAGTGTTCATCTATTCACCGTTCATTGACTTATATCATAAATTAAAAACAAAACGACTTATGGCTTAGAAACATTAAGTGACCTAACTCAAGTTACACAGCCTGTAGGGGATTTACTCAAGATTTCAATTAAAGTTCACATACAACAAGCTGACAATATTGCTTGTAATTTTAATGTGTTTATAGTATCATGTAGAAAAGTGTTTATAAAAGTTTATAAAAGACGGGGGGCTGGGAATATGGCCTAGTAGCAAGAGTGCGTGCCTCACATACATGAAGTTCTGGGTTCGATTCCTCAGTACCACATATACAGAAAACAGCCAGAAGTGGCTCTGTGGCTCAAGTGGCAGAGTGCTAGCCTTGAGCAAAAAGAAGCCAGGACAGTGCTCAGGCCCTGAGTCCAAGGACCAGGACTGGCAAAAAAGAAAAGAAAAGAAAAAGGTGGCAATGAGGGACTAGGTAACAAATTGGATAAGAAATGTACACACTGCCTTATGTATGATACTGTAACCCCTTTGTACTTCACTTTGACAATAAAGAAAATTTTTTAAAGCATGGAAATAAAAGTGTTTATAAAAGCAGGGGTGGAGGAAAAAGCATACCACAAATTGGGTTGCAATACTGGAAACCTGTTACATAGCCATAAAAAAATATATAGAATTATTCCTTAGGAAAATTAAGTTGTAATTATTTATAACATTTACAATAAAGTTAAAAATTTGCATTTAGCAAAGAATTTGTTTTTTATATAACTACATATATAACTATATATACATATATACAAATATGTATGCCTTTAGATATAAATTTATACATAGAATTTTCCACCTGTGAACAGCAGGTCTAGAATCCTAGGATAAGGTGACACTTATGGAAGTAGCAGTATATTTGTATGTGTGTATGTGCAAGTTGGTTCGAGGTCTTGAACTAGAACTTGAACTAGAGCCCAGGCACTATCCCTGAGATTTCTTGCTCAAGGCTGCACTCTACCATTTGAGCTACAGCTCTGCTTTCAGCCTTTTGGTAGTTACTTGGACATTAGAGTCTCAGAGACTTGCCTGCCCAGGCTGACAAAGATCTTCAGATCTCAGTTTCCAGAGTAGATGGGCTTATAGGCACCAGCCACCAGCACCCTCCAGCAACTTATAAATTGAAGAAAAAATTGTTTAAAAAGTTGTACTTGGTATCAAGGAGTAGCATCTGTTTACTGTTTTTCTCTTTTTCAGCCTTTACACAAACTGAGAAAGTCACAACTTGTAGAAATATATGTTATTTTAAATAAGCCCTCTTGTGCTTACAAAGCCCACTTCCTTTGCTGGAGAATTTCGGGTCCACTCGAATCACTTTTAGTAAGTACTATACATTATACAACCGTTTCTGGGGCCATGGTAGATGCCATGGAAGCAAGAGAGCTCTGGAGGGAACATTTGACTTAAGCTGGACCAAGGAGGTTTCTTTCTCAGAGGCCTTGTTTACAAATCTGAGCAGAAGGCTGTTCCTTTGCCTGTGAGGAAGCTGTGGAAGAAGAACTAACTGGTTCATAGCCATGTCTTCCAGATGATTAAGTAAAGCCAATGCAGGGACCTGAAAGGGAAAGGACCAGGAGAGATTCCAGACAGCCACAATGGGGGGTCCCAATTGGCCCAGAGGCTTTGCCCCTGCTGAGAGTAGTTACCTTTCAGATTAGCAGACCTAACATTTCGAAGGGCAACAACAGAGCCCCAGAAAATTAGGATGCTCTGTTTCTAGATTTCTGAATGTTGAGGGTGAATCTGGGTAAGAGGTTTGTCTGTTTAGGATCCTGGCCGGAATCTGGAGTCTGGTTACTCCTTGGTTGTCTATGCCTGCAATGGGATCATTTCAGAGGTTAACACTTAGACAAGATAAGTGTGATCACAACTGGAAGAAAGTACTGATGTGTATTTGTTGGAAGTTTCCACATTTGCTTTATGAAAAGGAACAACAACAACAACAACAAAAGCAAACTGAGAAAGGCTATGAAAGGAGGAAGTATTTTGGGAAATTATTGAAGGGTACCTATAATTATTTCCTAGTGGGACTTGGGTCCAGTTTGAATCAGTGAGCTTTGCCAGGGAGCCTAGAACCTAGAGAAAAAAGGTGGTTAACCTGCAGCAGAGAGCAGCT
Organism: Perognathus longimembris pacificus; assembly: GCF_023159225.1. NCBI lineage: Eukaryota > Metazoa > Chordata > Mammalia > Rodentia > Heteromyidae > Perognathus > Perognathus longimembris. Next base: position 17,759,033 of record NC_063182.1, on the reverse strand, counting down.
TTTCTGCAAAAGCAGAAAAAGCATGTTTGGTAGCATGTGATGCAGATTACTGTAGAGTAACTGAACCATGCTGTTGCATGCTTTCCATCTCAAGCTTATCTCCATCGGAAGCCCAGAGATGGTTTTGTCCCATTTACATAACACGAAAAGAGATTATTACAACTAAAATTAGATCCACAAATTGCTATGCATAGTGCTCTGTGGCATAATCAAATTACGATGAAATTGCCTTTATTTCTTTATAGCTGTGTAATATAGTTTGGTTCTTTAGCAATTTATTGAGAGTAAAGGGGTTGGCAGTACTATCTTATATTAAAAGCATCACTAAGCTTTGGCCAAATTGACAACCTTGCTTAATTGTTGTACAGACCTCTGTACATGATGAATGGGAGGAGTCTGATAAAGCTTAATTTTTTCCCTTATCTTCTCACCTCTTTCCCTCAGCCTTAAAAAAGAAAATGGGCCATTGCCCACGAGCTCTCCCTGCTTGTCTGTATCACCTACTCATAATCCATCCTCTGGAAGCATTTCCTGTTCCTTTGATATGAACAGGTCAAGTCAAAACTCAAATGCTTTCTTATCCCAAAACACTCCTTAACTGTTGTCTCTCACACTCTACCATGGGAAAATCACACAAACCTCATCATTAGGTAAATTATTCATATATATGAAGGACGAGAAAAAAATTAAGGAAAGTATGGAAAGAACAGAAAGAATGGAACTTGACAACGTGAGAAAACAGAAAGAAGAGGAAAACAACAGAAAGAAGAGGAAACAGACTATGGGGATAAGGCTATGGGATAAAAGGAGGATGAAGGGTAAAATATAAAATCAGGGAAGTTGATATCCTGGTATGAGAGTAGTTTTGGTACCATCTAAGAGGCTTGAAACTTTCCCCATGGCTCTGTTACATGCTATCCCCCTCCTTATCTTGCTGGCCATCACCATTAATGCTAAAGGTAGCTATAGCTGCAGAGGTGGCATTTTCTCCTAATTTAATTTTCAGTTACTGAACTCAGTTACTGACTCTTCAGAGCCTGAGGGAAGAGGAGCCTTTGTTAAAGGCTTGGCCGTTAACGTTCACTTTTCTTTTCAACCTCATTATATTTCTCTAGGGTTAGCTCTAGACGGAAAGCACTGTGCTGTGGGTGGCAGGGAGGGGGCTGGCAGTGTAAAACAACGCTGCTGGTGAAAAGTAACACCTGGAAAAATGTCACACAAATTTGGACTTGAGTTGCATCCCAGTGATGTCACTAAATGTAGTTTCTGTGCAGACGATGTAAGTAATAGGGTATTAAATTTGTCACGGGCTTCATGGAAGCCGTAACCTATGATTTCCTCTTCATGGCATCCTGCAGTGCAATGATGAAGCAGAAAAACTTCTTGTCTGCTGGGACCTTTGTATGCATATCCAGAGCCTAGCACATTGCACAGACAGAAACCCCAGAGAAGCAGGACTTAAAGGGCCTGTTTACATGGCTTAGTTCACACTGAATAGCAAAATTCTGATTTCATTGCATGTGTACTCCATGTGTGGGGAGAGTCTTTAACACAGAACATAACACTTAACTGAAATCTTCTGCTTTCTTGAAAATGATTAAAGTTTAGAACAAGATTTGTGTGTGGCCAATGCTAAACTATGCCCAATGATTTCTAAGGTTTGTATAATATGTCCTGTGGTCAGTGTCTGGCCTATGCTCTGCAGGGAAACCTCTTAGAGTTAGCTTAATGTGTAGACTTTGGCTGGAGATCTCATCCCAAATCATCTATTACTCAGGACAGTGGCCTTTGTAGTGAACTATCCTCCCTTGTCAGTGTTGCATTATGTGCTTTATCTGATGGACATTTAAGTCACTAAGAGAGACAAGCTCCTCATACAAGGAGGGAAGTCTGCTGGACCATCATCCTCTCACTGCCTATGAGCTGCCTAGGTCACATCAGTAAACTTCCTCAAAGCATCTGTAACTTGAGTGCACTGAAAATTGCTCTGTGACAAATAGAGTGAATATTTGCTTTTCTTCAACTACTAACTTTGTAAAAATCTTTCTAATAGACATATAATATAATGACTAAGAAAAAAGTTGGTTAGACAGGTAGCTAAAATATTTTATCATGCTAAATTAAAGAGAAGGTAAGATAGAAATTACACAGTTTGAAAGAATATTCTACTAGGGCTTTAATTGTATTTGCATTTATTTATATTGTATTTGGGCTTTTATTGACTTCTTAAAATGCACAATAACGAATATATTTTAAACTAGGTGTGTTAGTGTATACTTATAATCCCAGTATCTGCGAGGCAGAGGCAGATTTCAAATTCCATGTCATCTTGGCTACATAGTAGACACTGTCAAAAAGAGGGAAAAAGAAGGAAGGCAGGAAAGAAGGGCTAGTGAAGCACTGACCTCCAGTTTGTGATCTTCCTGTCTTGGCTTCCTGATTCGATGTAGCCCATTAAGCCTAGCTTAGGTATAGAATCTAATCGCTGATTAGTTTGAAAAGGTCTTGAAATTATCTTGTTTAACCTTTAAAATGACATTGTGCAGCAAAGGTTTATCACATAAAAATATTGAGGCTATGAGTTTAAAAATATCCATACCTTTAATTCTAACTTTTTTTTGTATAGAAGAAAACAAAACTGCAAATACAATGCTTTGATAATACACTGCGAGCATATGTTTAATATTTTGCATCTGATCATGTATTTTTGGCCTGGAAATTAGTGTTTACATAACACACATAAACACAGACATATATATGTATTCATACACTGTCAGTCCTGTGGCTTGAACTCAGGGCCTGGGTCCTGGATCTTCTTTTGCTCAAGGCTAGCACTCTACCACTTGAGCCACAGCACCACTTCTGGCTTTTTCTGTTTATGTGGTACTGAGGAATCCAACCCAGGGCTTCATGCATGCTAGGAAAGCACTCCATCACTAAGCCACATTCCCAGCCCCTTTTAAATATTTTATTTATCAAAATAAACTAGGTTATAGAGAAAACAAAGAAAAGAAATGAGTGACATGCAAGTCAAAGTACAACTTAAAAGTATAATTAGGTATATTAAATAAATAATTCTGTTGATATTCAAAAATTAAGTTAAATATTTTAAGTTAATAAGGTTAAGATGTAGTTTAGTGGTAAAGTACCTGCCTAGCATGGAAAAGTTACAGCCTCAGTTCAGTCCCCAGCAGTGGAGAAAATGGGAAAAGAAAGAGGAGAAAGAGAAAGGCAGAGAGAGACAGGGACAGAGAAAGAGTCACAAAGAGAGTTACAGAGAAAGAAAGAGAGAGAAGCAAGGGAAAGAAAGGAGAGAAAAAAGAAAGAAAGGAGAAAAGAAAAGAGTGAATCACATGTAACCAAGCATGGTGGTAGGTGGTATATGCAATAATCCTAGTACTCAGGCAGAGGCTAAAGGAGAATTATTAGATAAAGGCCAGCGTAGTCAACACAACAAGTCAATGTCTTAAAAATCCATCCACCCATACATACATACATATATTTAAGTTAACAGTGAATACTGATAACTATTGTTAACTATGAAGTGGGTTTAAAAAGGAGAAAAAAATTTAAGTATTCATAAATACATTTTTAATCTTTTAAAATCTAAAATATTTTAATTGAAGTTAAAATATAGTTAAATATTGCTGTATTGGCAGCCCACTGATATTTCTTGTTTTTGTTTTGATATGTGGGCTCTAATATATTAATAATATTATTATATCTATAAGCAGAATACATGAGTAAAAGAAAGTACTTTATGTTTAGATGACAGAAGAAATTATGTAGGTGGAATTGGACTTGAGCAGCTCATGAGTTCAGTATTAGTTAGGTCTTCTTTGATTTTCTTTAATTGCTTGTGAGCTCCCAGAAATTTTAAAATATGATCACTATTTTATAAATTTTAAATTTGAATTTTACTTATTTAAAGAAAAGTTGGTATATTTTTCCAACTTAACTTTCCTCACTTAATTGCATAGAGATCTTCATATTCTACATTCCTGTTCTAGCGTTGCCTTCCTGCTGACACATGAAGGATTCATGTTTCTGCACCTCCTTGTACTCAGTATATATATCACGATGGGACTGACTTTGGCTAATGTGCAGAGATGAAATGCACCAACTCTAGGTTGCACAAGACTCTCCATGGTTTCCTTTTCCCTTCTACATGAAAGTACAAGGGACCTTGCTTCACTCAGTAAGTTCTTCATGTGACCATCTTTACAATACAACATTCAAGGCCTTCAGACTTGGTGATGAAACAATACATATCAGTTGTGCTGTTCACTGAGTTGTTTGCCACCATGGTATAATCAAGGCCATACTGTTGTAGGAGCTCAATCAAAAAAGCTGGTAAGAGAAAGGAATATATATATATATATATATATATATATATATACACACATATGTATGTATATATATCCCATATATGCAACCATACAGTTCCTTTTAATTTATAATAAGTAAATAAATAATTAATAGTGTTGTTGCTGTTAGCAAAGACTTTTCTTGGAAGACTGACTCACTGTCTGAATTTCATAGTACCTTTTGTGTATTACTACATAGGTTCTACTTTCTACATGGCAAGAATTCAGAGGTGAGGTGAAACATGGAATGCAGACTACTCAGGTACTTTAGCTTTATTAAAAAAAAAAAATCTTACCATTGTCTTACTCTCACTTACCAAGCCTCCTTTCTTTTTTTTTTTTTTTTTTTTTGCCATTCCTGGGGCTTGGACTCAGGACCTGAGCATTGTCCTTAGCTTCTTTTCCCTCAAGGCTAGCACTCTGCCACTTAAGCCACAGTGCCACTTCTGGCCTTTTTTATATATGTAGTGCTGGGGAATCAAACCCAGGGCTTCTTATATACAAGGCAAGCACTCTTGCCTCTAGGCCATATTCCCAGTCCCCCAAGCCTCCTTTCTATACAAACACTTCTCATTCTTTTCATGCTCAAATTGTATTAATTATATTTAATTAATTCAAATATAGTACAAATGGAGAGAGTGAACCAATTCAGCAGTGATACTCACTAGACACCATATTGGAAGTGAACTACATCTTGGGGATGGGGGAACTTCGAAAGGGAAAAACTAGGAGAGAATGAGGAAAGGGATGGCACGGTTCAAAAGGATATGTCTTCAATACCTGATTTATGTATTTAAAACCCCTCTGTATATCACCTTCACAATAAAATTTTAAAAATTATAGTACAGATGGTAGAAATTATTTAGAAAGATACACCACTGATCCATACAAACATACAATTCACCAGGTGAGAGTAGAAGATTAGAAAGTTCTAGGAGTCACCTTTTTTAAAATTTTATTTTATTGTCAAGGTGATGTACATAGGGGTTACAGTTATATATGTAAGGCAGTGAGTACATTTCTTGTCAAACTTGTTACCTCCTCCCTCATTTTTCTTCCAACTTCCCTCCTCCTCAACTCCCCCCCCCCCAGTTGTACAGTTAGTTTACAACATATTGTATTGTAAGTATCCCTGTTGCACTGGTTCACCTTTTATCCTTTCTCTCACCATTTTGATGTTCCCCTTCCCTTCCTTAATTCAGATAAACATATATGCAATACCTAGGGTACCAAAATCAAATACAGTGACAACAAGGGCTATGCTATAGGGAAGATAAGCAAGAGAAAAAAGAATTTCACATAGTACATTAAAAATAACAATGACAGAAAACCTCTTGTGTCCATTTCTTGGGGTTCATTTTGCTTAGCATCATCCTATATGATCATATGTACATAGCAATTGAGCTATTATGATCATCTGCAGGACTATCCTAGACATATACTAATTATTACCAATGAGGGAAAACATAGAGTCTATATTTCTTTGGATCTGGCTCACTTTACTTAGTACAGTCTTTTCCAAGTCTTTCCATTTCCTTACAAATGGGGCGATGTCATTCTTTCTGATAGAAGCATAGAATTCCATTGTGTACGTACCACATTTTCTTGATCCATTCATTTACTGAGGGGTAGAAACCACCTTTTGATGATAGGTCTTGAGCCTTTCACATAGTGGCTTAGACAATTAGTGTTTTGGACACAAATCCTGTATACCATCTCAGACTCCCTAGGTAAGACATCTGCTTCCCTGTTGGGTAGCATCTCCTCATAGCAAGTCACTTTTCCACTTCAGAACGGAATGCAGTGCCCAAATACAGGCATGGGATGGGGTTTCTTGAATGACTCTAAAAATGGAAGGAGAGGCTATTGAAGTGCTAAGAAGACAATTTGTGAATCATGACCAATAGGAAATGAAAAGAAAAGATACAGCAGGAGAGTCTCTCCTTTCTTTCCTCCATAGACACCAAGGTGAGTTTTTCTTTCATCCTGTTAGGAGAAATCTCTTTGTGCTGAGTAAACATGGGTGCCCAGGGAATTGTTCTTATCTTAGAGAAGAGGTGGCTATCCCATAAGGACTTGCATTCCTTCATGTCTTTTATTGCTTCACCTCTCTCTTCCTCCTCATCTTTATTACCCTGGGTTTACAAGTCCCTAGTGTCAGCAGTTTAATCTCTGCCTCAGGCCCTGCCTTCTAGAAGAACTTACAAAGACAGTCAGTTAATCTGCTGCATCAGTTAACCAGAGATTTATTTAAGAGCTTCATGGAATAGTGTCAGTGCTAGGTTAGGGGAGGTGAGGAGTCCAGAGGAGTGGTGAAATATCCACTGCAATTTATAATCTTTTGGGCTTTGTAAGGGAAATACAACGTATATTGAGGTATCTAGAATTTAAATGAGTCCCAATGGACAGAGATGAAAGAAAATAGACAGTTGGAGAAAATAAGGTTCATAATCTAATAGAAAAACAGAGTTAAGAGAAGTAATATTATTACTATGTTTATTATATAATAACATTAATTGATCCTTAGTAGATTCTGGCTACTATGTTAAGCATGTTATAAAACATATTTATTGTGTCAACAGTCTGAACTAGATGCTGCTAATTTACTAATGAACAACAGTAAAATAATTGAATAAAATAATATAAAATAGTAACATATTTAATAATAACAAATAAGCTAGTCACCTAGCTAGGAGAAGGTGGAAGACTAAGATTCAGACAAAAGAAGTTTGTTCTTACCTACAGAAAAATAGATTCAGTATTTAGATTGATGCCCCTCTATGGATGAATGGATCAAAAAAATGTGATACATACAAACAGACACACACACACACACACACACACATACACACACAATGGAATTGTCTTCATTAGAAAGAAAGATATTGTATCATTTGCAAAGAAATGGAAGGATCTGGAAAAAATTATGTTATGTGAAATAGTTCAGGCACAAAGAGACAAATTTTTTAAGCTTCCCCTCACATGTGGAAGTTAGAATTAGTTTATAAACATAAAAGTAAGTACATTAGGTAGTATGCAAGTACATACAAATGTATTAGCTGAAATATAGTTGATTCAAGGTAGAACTCAAACAATGTAATTCCTTAGAAAGGCAAGGTCAAAGTTCAACAAAATAAATACCAGGAAATTGGTACTTACCAGGTGTTGGTGAGTTCAAGGATAAAAGTACATGAATGAAGAGGAGAAGGTGGTGGGAAAAGCCAAGTCAAGAGTTCAATGTATACCTTAAAAAAAAATTAAGAAAAGAGGGACAGGGTCAGTTGGAAGGGATGGGTGGAATGTTGAATGGGATGATGTTGATCAAGATGCATTGTATTCATAACCTGGCTTGTTAAATGGCAACTCCTTTGAACAACTATTTAAAGATAATGTAAAAAAACAAAAAGAATCTGAAGCACAGGATAGTAATAGAGCTCAATTCAGAGAATGGGGAACAATATTGAAGATTCCAAATAGTGGAACAAATGGCTTCATAAAATGAGACAGGCTGGGCCTGACTGCTGATTCAAGGTCAAAGGCCTCTGAATGATGTTCAGAATGCAAGCAGCCTCCAGGTAAGGAAAGTCTGAGCTAGCTGGTATAACCTACTTTTGAAACAGACTGTTTCTACTTTTAATAGTATTCACTGCAGATCAGCATCCTTTAAACTTTATTATTTTATTTAAATCATTCATGTGGCAAGCACATGGAGAATTGTAGGCACTGTGAATGTGTGGCTAATTAAGACGAAGCCTAAAACTTAAACCATTTATAGGCAAATAGTATACTATTACTTCACTGAAAGTGTATAGGAGAAATAAGTCTTCTAGAAAAATCTTTAGGGTCTTTTAACTACAGTATCATATTTTCTGCAAATAGCAATGTTCTGATGTCTTCGTTTTTCACTTGTATTCCTTTTATTTCTTTCTTGCCTTATTCCCCTAGCTAAGAATTCAAAGTACTGTATTGAATAAAGGTGGAAAGAGTGGATACCTTTGTCTTGTTCCTGATTTTTGATGAAACAATTTTAGTATTTTCCCATTTAGTATCATATTAGCTTTAAATATGTCATACGTAACCTCCATTATGTTGAGGTAAGGACCTTGAATTCCTAGTCTCTTCAGAACTTTTATCATGAAGAATATTGGATTTCTTTCAAGGCTTCTTCTTTTTATATTGAGATGATGTATTTTTTTTGTCCTTACTTTTTTTTTTTTTTTTGGCCTGTATTGGACCTTGAACTTGGGGCCTGGGTACTGTGTCTTACCATCTTTTGCTCAAGGCAAAACACTCTTACCACTTAAATCATAATTAAGAGTAGCTAGGTTTACAGGCATGAGCTACTGGCACCTGGCCTCACTTTTATATATGCTGTTTATACTTATTGAATTGCATATGTTGAAACATTTTGCTGAAATAAAACGAATTTGATCATTATGTATGATCCTTTTTATTTTTTTCTTATTTATTGTCAAAGTGATGTACAGAGAGGTTACAGTTTCATACATTAAGCCTTGGGTACATTTCTTGTACTGTTTGTTACCTCCTCCCTCATTCCCCCCTCCCCCTTTCCCTTTCTCATTGCCCCCTCCCCCTTTCCCTTTCCCCTTCCCCCCATGAGTTGTTCAGTTGGTTTACACCAAATGGTTTTGCAAGTATTGCTTTTGTAAAAGTTTTTTTTTTTTTTCTTGCCATTCCTGGGCCTCGGACTCAGGGCCTGAGCACTGTCCCTGGCTTCTTTTTGCTCAAGGCTAGCACTCTACCACTTGAGCCACAGCGCCACTTCTGGCCATTTTCTATATATGTGGTGCTGGGGAATTGAAACCAGGACTTCATGTAAACAAGGCGAGCACTCTTGCCACTAGGCCATATTCCCACCCCTTGATCTTTTAAAATGAGTTGTTAGACTCAGGTTACCAGTATTCTATTGAAGATTTTTGCATATGTTCATCAAAGGAATTGATTTATAGTTTTTTCTTTCTTGTTGCGTTCTTCTGTATTTGAGTATTAGGAAAACATAAAATGAGTATGGAAGTGTTTGTAAGTTTTACATTTTGTGGAACAGTTTGAGAAACATCAATATCAGCTCATCTTCAAAAGTCTAATAGGATTCAACAGTGAATTTATCCAGTCCTAGACTTTATTTTCTGGATTAAAAAAAAATACTATTTTGAATCCCATTGTTCATTAAATGTATTTATATCTTCTTGCCTGGAAGAGAAACATAAGTTAAATTGTTACATGGTATTCTATCTGAAGAAGACTGGCACGTTTTGTGGCATTAAAGTGTGCGTGTGTGTGTGTGTGTGTGTGTGTGTGTGTGTGTGTGTACCTGTCCTGGGCCTTGAACATTGAGCTTCTTTTACTTAAAGCTCATGCCTACCACTTGAAACATAGCTCTACTTCAGGCTTTTGTCGGGGAGTACTTTATTAGAGATAATTGTCTAATGGATTTTCATGTCTTTGAGCTACAGTCTTCAGCTTTCAACCTCCTGAGTAGCTAGGATTGTCAGTGTAAGTTACCAGCACCCAGCTTCAAGCTAAATTCCAGTACTTTCATGTAGGTAGAGGCTAACATTAATTTTATTTATAAACAACAAACTCTGATTTTCAACTCCATTTTTGTTCTTTATGGCTGAATAAATCCTAACGAAATTGTATCATTTGCAGGAAAACTGATGGGCCTGCAAAAATATTAACTGATATAAGTCAAACTTAGAAAACCAAAAACGACACATTTTGCTCATATGCAGAATTGAGATTTTAAAAATATGACAAGATTGTACAAGGGGGATAATTTGAGAGATGAAGACAGTACAGAGAGTTTGAGGAAGGGAAAAGAAGAGAATGACAGGGGATGAATATTGCAGAAGTGTGTCATGTACATGTATGAAAATAACACAATGAAACATTACCAAAGTTGTTCAAAAGGTGATGGGGGATGGAGAGGGAAGGTGATCAAAAGGAACAGATTTGATCACTCAACAATGTATACAAACTATAAATAAAACCCTTTTGTGCAATTAATTAAAAATATGTTAAAACCAGTTTTCTTGCTTATTGTGGTGCTTCAAGTTTTGACAGAATCAGAATTATATTCCAGTTTTATAGTTTCTTACATATGTATTGTAGTTTGATTTGAAGTACACCCAGCAGCTCATATATTGAAGGCTTGGCCCTTAACACAGCATCATGGAAAGTTAGTCTTTGGAAAGTGATGGACCTTACCAGTGAATTGATCAATCAATGGGTTCATAACTTAATGGGCTGTGGAATGTGATGGAATCACAGGAGATGGGATCTAGCTGAGGGAGTCCATGGGAGAATGCCTTTGGGGTTGTATTTTGCCCCCAGCTCCTTTCTCTTTTCCATTCTCTTTTAGTATTCTTGCTACCATGAGGAAAACCGTCTCCGCATACACCTTCCATGGGGTATTCTACTTCATTGCAGGCCTAAAGCAACAAAGTCAGCAAACCTGAGGTGGAAACTTGTTAAATTGGAATCCAAGGCAACTTTTTCTCCCTTTAAGTAGGTTTTCTCTCCAGTATTTTATCACAGTAAGAGAGATCTGATTAATACAATGTGTCTTATTTCTCTTCAGATTGGCACAGATACTTTCTGGATATTTGGGAGCTATGTATACAATGTGATCCAGTCACTGAGATTACTACAACATACCTTACTAGAGACAGAGACACCCAGACTAATTTGAGTTTCTCATATTTAAACTGTGTGCCAAGGAAGTTGTATCCCTTAAAAAAGAACAATTGTCCCCTTTATATGTGAGGCTCTTTCATGAAAATATTTTGGACTCAGAATGTATATCACTTTTTTATTTTTGTCAGTTGTGGAGCACAACCTCAGGGCCTATAGGCTGTCATTGAGCCTTTCACTCAAGCCTAGCACTCCACCACTTTGAGCCACAGCTCCACTTCTGTTTTTTTTTTTTTTTTTTTTTTTTTTTTTGTTTTGTTTTTGGCCAGTCCTGGGCCTTGGACTCAGGGCCTGAGCACTGTCCCTGGCTTCCTTTTGCTCAAGGCTAGCACTCTGCCACTTGAGCCACAGCACCACTTCTGGCCGTTTTCTGTATATGTGGTGCTGGGGAATCGAACCCAGGGCCTCATGTATATGAGGCAAGCTCTCTTGCCACTAGCCCATATCCCCAGCCTCCACTTCTGTTTTTTGAGTGGGTAATTGGAGTAAATTGTGTCATGGGAACTTTTGTACCTGGGCTAGCTTTGAACCATGATCCTCAAGCTCTCAGCCTCCTGAGTAGCTAGGATTACACATGTGAGCCACTGGCACCTGGCTATTATGTTCCTTTTTTATATCTAATATAAAAGTATAAAAACTTGGATGATAACGTAATTGAAATTATATGTGGAAAAAGTACAGCTAATGAAGAATAATAATAGAATATCTAAAGAGTTTGAATAGTGAAGGGGGGAAAATCTGATAATTGAAAATCTATTACCTTCCCAACTATATTAATGGGAAGTCAAAGCTTCATAGATTCATAATGTATGATAGAATTATGGAATTTTTCTTGAGAGAAATATAATGGCACGCAAAATGTATAAGAAAAGTTATGGAGTAGATGTAAATTCTGTGCTGTGGCTATGATTAAAATTAGAAAGAGAATTTGTATGAACTATTTTTCTAGATTCTTAAAACCCTGGTTTCTAATCGTGTCTTCCACTTATTGTGGCATGATTGGACAATTTATTTAATTGTCCTCTGTTTTGTCATCTGTAGAGAATTTCAAACTTTTATACACATCTTCGAAGGCAATGTCTGCCACATATTAAGTGTAATTAAAGAGTCTCATTCTAAATAAAACTACTTTAAAATATTATCATCAAGATAACTGACAAGGCCTGACATATAAAGCACACACTGATTAAAATATTTTTATTCCTAGTCACAGTATGTGCTATTGCACTCTAATGGGATGCATGCTGGAAAAAGATGGGAAAGACCAGAAATTCTGGAGTTGAGTGAATTGATACTTATAATTCCATAGAATTTTCCTTGCCAGTTTAATAACTATGTCCATGTTTTCCAGATTCTTACTGCTTCACATATGTTTTCTGTAAAATATTAAAGAAGGAACAACTGCTTTTCAGTGTGGAAAATTAATGGGTTAAGGAATAGGTGAAATTCTTCCCCACCCCCATGTCTTCCCATTCACGATAAAGACCAGGCACAGGGCCTAGGCTGAGGTATAGATGGAGTAGGTTTACTCTGCCTTGGCTCACAATACAGTTAGTCTATGTAGGAATGTTGCCTGTAACAAGCACCTGTAGTAAACACATGAAATTCTTTACCTTTGGAGTTCAATCTCTAAAAAGTGAATCTTATTTATTAGATTTCTTAAAGAACTTTTAGGAATTCTGGTTTAGATAATGTTTTTGAAAGTAACATTAAAAAAATCTGCCAGGTATTATACAAAAATGTTAATTTTGCAGTCATAATAGTTTTTTTCTTTTTTTTTTTCTTTTTTTCTTTTTTTTTTTTTTGCCAGTCCTGGGGCTTGGACTCAGGGTCTGAGCACTGTCCCTGGCTTCTTTTTGCTCAAGGCTAGCACTCTGCCACTTGAGCCACAGCGCCACTTCTGGCCATTTTCTGTATATGTGGTGCTGGGGAATTGAACCCAGGGCCTCATGTATATGAGGCAAGCGCTCTTGCCACTAGGCCATATCCCCAGCCCCTCATAATAGTTTTATAAGCATTAAATTTATTTCAGATTTGTAATCTTTAACATTTATCTTGTAAATAAACACTATACAGTGATTGCTTAATTCCCAAATTTAATCAGATGATGAAGTTCTTGGATACTAGAAATCATGACATAGTATTTTAAGACCTTATTTATTAGTAGTTAAATTTCTAGCAAACCAAACACATCTGTTAATTATTATTAATATTGCAGTTTAAATTTTTAAGTAGTTCTCACAAGCTTCCCTTAATCAGAAACTCCACTTTATGTAAATATGTGATTTGACTCAGAAATTTCCATTTTATATTACTTTTAGGGACCCTGGTTTTCCAATAATAGTATAAAATGTTTTCCTGTAATTAAAATGAGCAAATTGGAATTATTGATTAAGCCACATGCATGAAGCCCCCTGCATGGTAATCTCTGAATCACAAGGTCCCTGCCCTGATTAAGCTAGATATGAAGTAAGACTGAAGACACACCAGACTGACTTAAGAAAATACTGAGGAAAGAATTGTCCCTCCTCTCCCCCCCCCACCCAGAGGTATATACTCTTACTAGGAAAACAACATTAAAAATTATGCAATACATTTCTCCTTTATCAAACAAATGTACTACCCTACCCAGAAATAACTGTGCTGACACTAAAAGAAATTTTTCCCTCATTTGAATATGTATAAACATATTCATGAAGTTGTTCATACTCAGGTATTTTGTTAATGCATGGCAATGTATATATTGTATATATTGTTCGGCCTATGTCCATTTATATTGTCACCTATAGAGCTGCTTTATTTTATTTACTGAAGTATCATTGTTTTAAATAATTCCTCCTTTCTGTAGGCTTCTAAAAGTGATACGTTGGGTTAAAGGGCACATAACTAGTAAGATTTGAAGGCAAAGAAGAAGAGAAGAGGAAGAGGGAGGGCCATTTATAGGAGACCTAGGAAAGTCTAAATATTTTTAGAGAAAAAGTATTCGTTGTAAATTATTCAATCTTGAAGATGAGAAGAAACAGAAAATGAGTTGCTTACTGGTCATTACTTTCTAGGCTAAGAAGGAAGTAGACAGACATTGATTGATGGAGTAAGAGTTACCAACTTGAACAACTCTTGGACATCAGCTTGCTGATGGGGTGTCAGAGTTGAATAGACTATAGAAAGAGAGAAAACTTCTTTTCAATACTTTGGATGTGGTTTGTTAAGACTCAACCCTTGAGTATAATGACAGTAATAACAAAAAGGTTACCGTGAGATGATGTAAAAATTAATTGAAAATGAATTGTATTTTTTCAGCCAATGCAACTGGAATACAACAATGTCAGAAAGGAAATAGAATTTGCATTTTCTTTTTCATGATGTGGAAGAGATGAAGGAGCCATCATGGATGCTCTTTGGGATGCATTGTAGCCAACTCGGGTATAGAAAAGTGTTAGTCTGAGGAGGCATCCAATTAAATTAGTGTTGTAGCACACTAGGGTTGAAATCTTGAGACCAGGCTATGTGAAGGAGAAAAGTGATAACTTGAATCACTCACTTTGGTATCAGATACAGAGCTCAGAAAAGTAGACCAAGACACTGTAAATCTTCCATTCCAATTGCATTCCCAATGCACTGAAGATGAAAAGGCCCTCTGGTTCACATTATTAAGTAAACTTTCCACTTAGAAAGTTGTTTCAGCCTTCACACAATGAAAACATTACACTTATATTCTGTTAAGATGAACACTAAGAAAAGTTGTCGATTTTTCACATTTATCATAAGGGAACATTCTTTGCATAACTTCATGTATGGCCACTTAAATGTCAACATTGTTAACAATGCTGTTTCTAAATTAGATAGCTACAGGAAAGTTCTTTTATTTAGGAGACCTTACCTGTTATAATGCTTTTTGAATGTATTCCAATAAGAATTCACTTCCAAAGTATACAAATTTCCAGTTTCAGAAAGACATTTCTTTACTATTCTCATCAGTTGTTTTTAAAGATTTAGAATTAGTTACAAAAATCACCCCAAGGTGAATATATAAAAAATAAATTATAGAATGTTAGATATTCAAAATATCTTTCACTAATCTTAGAACTCATTGTAGTGAAAAAAGGAACCAGAGATAATCTATATAACAATGTTCAATTATCTTGAGATACTTTATCAGTTTAGCAAAGGATAAGAATTTTTCCTTGTACTATATAAATGAATCCCTGAATTTGTGGTCCCTCCTCCTTATGATTCTGTTATCTCTGTCTCTCTCTGTCTCTGTGTCTCTCTGCGTCTGTCTCTCTTTTAGTATGTGCTTTGGAAAGCAGTGCATGAGTACGTTGGGACTGAATTTTAGTGTGAATGAAGATAATTAAGAATATGGTTTCCTTTCTCCTCTGATGGAAATCCTGAGGTCACTGAGAGAAGCAAAGCATCTCCTACCAGCTAGAATATTCCTCTTTCAGATGTCTGTAACATAGCATGGAAGTTCTGTGTCTAAACACAGAATGTCATTACTTTACTGTTATTTTAAGGGTCTCTAGTCCCCTCCCCACTAGAAGAAAGGCCCAATAGAAATTGTGTTTCTTTGGACTCTATGGTCTCCCTTATTGGGAATAATTAGTACAGGTTTAGGCAAGTCATAGCAGAGCATCACAAGAGCCCAATAGCTATACCCTTATGAACACCTAAGATGATGCTAAGTGAAATGAACTCCATGTTTTGGAGACAATTGTTATATCACAGTTGTAACTACTTTCAACGTCCCATGTGTATCTTTAGCTTCTATTATTGATGATGTTCTTGTATCACCTTCCTGTGGTTGTACCTACAGTATCTCTGTAATCTTATCTGAGTATATTGGAAACCGTGTATACTGGTTTTGGAACTAGGAAATTGAAAGGGAATACCAAAATTGAGAAACACAGGGTAAAAAAAAGACAAACAACTACAAAAGCAATACTTGCAAAACTGTTTGGTGTAAGTGAACTGAACACCTCATGGGGGGAAAGGGTAAGGGGGAGGGGGGAGGGGGGTATGAGGGACAAGGTACCAAACAGTACAAGAAATGTATCCAATGCCTAACGTATGAAACTGTAATCTCCCTGTACATCAGTTTGATAATAAAAATTAAAAAAAAGAAATTTTGTTTCTTTGTTTTATTATTTCTTTATTTTAGATTGTTATTGTAAAGGTAAGTACAGAGTAGTTACAATTACATAAATTAAATAATAAGTACATTTCTGTTTGAATAGTGTCAGTTCTTCCCTTGTTTTCTCCCAGTTTCTCTCTCCTTACCACTCCTCCTCAAGTTGTATAGTTCATTTTCAACACAGTGTCTAGTGAGTATCCCTGCTGCATTTGTTTGCCCTTTGGTTCATCATTTCTGTGTTCCCCCTTGCCCTCTTCCAAACAGATAAACTTGCATATAAGACAAAAGGTACAGAAAAGAAAAGCAGAGACAGAGGAGAAAAAAAAGAAAACCAAAATAAAATAATAAAACCATTTTGTTTCCATTTGTTGGATTTAATTTAGACAAATATCATCTTCTCTGATGATATGCACATAAATATGTGTTCCTTTTCTAAGAATATCCTCCTTTGGTCTCACAATGTGAATGTCTAGAATCCTGTATAATTTATCATGTCCAAGTGTATTTTTTTGTCTTTTAATATGCAATGTGTTTACTTGTATATTTATAGGTGCATTCTAGTTACAATAATGAGGAAAACCATGCAACCTACGTTTCTTTGGGTCTGGCTTATTTACCTTAATGTAATTTTTCCCATAGCTTTCCATTTCCTTATGAGTAGTACAATTTCATTATTTCTGATGGAAGATTAGAATTCCATTGGGTATATTTACCATATTTTCTTGATCCACTAGTCCACTGAGGAACATCTAGGTTGATTCTATGTCTTGGCTATGATAAACAATGCTTTAATGAACATGGTTGTGCTGGTAGCTTTAGTGTGGTCTTGTTTGTGGCCTACTGAATAAATGCCCAGAAGTGGAATTACTGAGTCATAAGGAAGATCAATATATATAAATTGGATTGTATCAAACTGAAGAATTTCTGCATGGCAAAGGATAAAGATAACAAGTTAAATATAAAGACCACAGAATGGGAGAAGACTTTTACTAGCTATGCATCAGATAAGGGCCTCATACCTAAAATATACTTACAGCTCAAAAACTTAACCCCCCAAAAAAAATAAACCACAAGTCCTCATAGAAACAACTTCCCAATTAATAAAGTCTTAAAGAGAGACTTCTCAGAAGAAATAAGAATGGCCAATAGACACATGAAATATTCAATATCTCTGGCCATAAACAAAATGCAAATCAAAACAACATTCCACCTCATCATGGTTAGAATTGCCATTATCAAGAAAACTAATAATAGCAGACGCTGGTGGGGATGTGACTAAAAAGGAAGTATACTACATGCTTGGTGGGAGTGTAAACTTGTTCACCCACTCTGGAAAGCAGTATGAAGGTTCTTCAAAAGACTAAACATAAAGCTTCCCAATGGAAATTTAATTAAAATTAAAATTGTTTCTCCTGGAGTGCTGCTGTAGACCTGTGACCCAGCACTTCAAAGGCTAAAACTGGAAGATCACATTTGAGACCCAGTATCATAAACAAAAAAGATGCAAAACAAACAAAAAAGAAAAAGAAGTTACAAATTTCCTTCAATAGCAAGACATTCACATTGCATTGCTAGTATTAGGTCAGTATCAAATCTGCATCATACAAATCTGCAGCAACAAATTCAAGTTTACTGTAAGACTAATCTTAGAGCTTTTGCCTTCAAACTTCAAAGAGGTACGTAGCACACAAAAGACATAGGTGAATATTCACCCCGCTGAATGTGCTATAATGCAATCAGGGAGGTTGTGCCTCATGTGTCTGGCTGCCCTTCTATTTGAGAGTATCCTCTGTTTGCAAACATTCATACTCCAGCTGCTGACTTTGCCTCTGACACAATCGTGGGCAAAGTTGTAATTATTGCTGAGTTAGATGCCTGCTCCATTGGACTTATATGAGACACTTTTATATTCTTTTCCCTTTTTTATGACAAGCCTCCCATCCTTTAGATTCTTGTTCTTTCTTTCTTGTCAATGGGGAGGTTTTTCCAGGCTCTTCCTACAATTTCCTCTGTCTAATAGTTTACAAAGGTGCTAGCACACTAAATAGAAGTAGTAGCCTTGGGAAAATTCTGTTCTTCTACAGATTCGCCTTATTTCAGTGAATGAAGATGTCTTTGAGGTTACAAATATGTTTAACAACATCTCCTTACAAATAATTACAGGTTGCTTCATTCAAACTCCAATGAGAAAGCCCTCCTGTCCTGGATAAGCAAGAGGTGATGAATACACTCTTGGAACAAGCAAGCTTTAGTTAAAAGACTCTTTGTATTCTTCTGAGGACCCTAATGAGCTGTCCAAGGTGGTGCCTTAATGTGGGAGCAATCAGAGAAGTAAGTTCTCTTCCCCCTTTTCATTAGTCTTGTTCTCCTTTTGAGCTGTGCCAGTCGTTGACTCGTGGTACTCATCATTCCTCTGACTGAATAGAAGAAAAACATGACTTTCATTTTACAGTCCAAATCACCACCACCCTCAGTTTTCCATATGGTGAACATCTTGTGTGACAGACACAGGAGCCAGGTATCTTGCTCCTATGCTTAATAGATGCAAAAATTTTGGTATTCTTATTCTAAACATGAGTGACAAAAATACCAATTGTTTTGTTTGTTTTGTTTGCCAGGCTTAATGATCCTCAGACTGCTAGAGATTCAATTTGGATACAGCCATTCAGGTTGGAACTCTACAACTAAAGTGAATAATTAAGACCTTTATCCTTGATAAGTTGAGCCCCGATGCATATCACAAGAGTAATTATTTGGTGCTTGCTTTTTCAAATAGTGCCTCAATTCTTCATTGTATGTAACATAGTAGATTTGCCCTTAGTGACGATATTTTCTTACCTTAATATCCATGGATTTAAATACACACTGCAGTTCATTTATTAGGGCCATAATTTGTATTTACATACCCACAATTTCACATTATTTAGTAATAGGGAATCGGTGGGAAAGATTCAAAATTAAATCAATTTCTAGGTAACAAAAATGAAGTAGATTTCTTGCTGAAAGTATGCATCTATTGCCAAGCACCAGTGGCATATGCCTGTAGTCCTAGCTACTCAGCAGACTGAAACCTGAGGATTGGGGTTCAAAGCCAACCCAGGCAGGAAAGTCTTTGAGACTTTTGTCTCCAATTACTCTCTCTCTCTCTCTCTCTCTCTCTCTCTCTCTCTCTCTCTCTCTCTCTCTCTCTCTCTCTTTCTCTTATAACCAAACAGTAAGGTTAGCACACCACTCGCTTAGCCCAGATCTGTATGCTCAGAGTTCATGGGCATTAGTACTATAGAAAGATGGAATATTATATATGTGGGCATATTCTGCACAATTTGTACATGTCTGCCAGACACCTGTGTGCTAATGGTATAAAATTTTAGTGAAAAGGCAGTTGCCAAAGCAATTGCAAATAATGTTTGAGGGTGAAGTGATGGAAGCAAGACTGTAATAGGCAGGGAAAGTTAAGTCCTGTGTGTACACCCAGGCTTGAGTCCAAGGTGCTAATTATAGTGAGGACAAGAATTAAAAGGGAGAAAACAAAGAAGCAAAGCTCTGAGAGAGGCCTAATTGTGTTTACTCAGATAAAGAAAGTCTAAACCAGGAAGAAACGAAACAATGGCCAGAAAGTTCTTCATTTAGTCTTTCTAATTACTTAGAAAACGTTTAAATTAATAACACAATCTGAGTAATGCAGCATGTGTGGCATATATCGTTTTTTAAAATTAATTCGTGAACTAGTTCCTGGTGTCCTACTTTATTTCAATTTTGAAAAATTAGCTTACAGTCTCTTTTTGATGGGAGTCCCATAAAGTAAAATTAGTATTTAATCTGCCATTAACTATATTTCCTGTAGGAAAAAAAGTTAATATGTACAAAAAGGATTGAAAAAGAGATATTTGAACTTGAAACTGTTAGTGATCAGATTAACAATGGTAACAAAGGAGAAAAAAGTTTATTAGTTTATTTGTGTAGCTTGATAGTAAAAAATAAAAAGATCTTGTTTGATATAAGGTTAGTCTCTTGCCTTCATTAATCTTCAAGGTATGCTACAATATTCATCCCTGGTATATTGTAGTTCAGAGAGAAGGCCTGAGATTATAGGACTACTTTTAAATGACTAGCTTTGGTACTAGAATTATGTGAACTTTTAGTCTACTGATTACACTATTAAGGGGCAACAGCCTTGATGACCTAATGCTATGGTTACCTTTGGAATCTATAATGTCTCAATGCTCACTTCCATATGACCAATGATATGTTCTTAAAAACCCTCTAATTTGATTTGTCTGCATTTGTGTGTGTGTGTGTGTGTGTATTTAATTTTGAGTAATTAGGAAAAAAGCAAAGCAAAGGCCTTTGTATGACCCACTTTCAAAAACTGTGATCTTCAGCCTAGCAATTAAATGAGTTAAGTTTCATTTTTAGTTTGTATACTTTTCTATCAAAGCAAACAGTGCATTAAATATAATCCCCAAAATGGTTAGACGTAAATCTTTGACAAAACATTTTGGCACATTAAAGTCAATTTAAGAAGTAGCTAGAAGAATCATCACTTTAATTTGTAAGCTCTTTTAACTTTTGTTCTCAGAAAAAATTATAGCTCAAGAGTATATAAGCACATTTGTCAAGACTGATTAAAAATCAGAATTTTTGAAATTTGCTACTCTGTCATCAGTGCATGAATGTTGAAGGTTGCATTCTTTTTGAAACAATTTTAAAGAAACATTTCTCCTGCTCTACCTCTACTTCCTCACCCCACCCCCATACCTTTGCATTCATTGTTCCAGCAATGAGTATGTTTTAATCATAAACATTTGTGCACCTCAGCTTTTTAAAAGGATATATTTATACCTTAGGAAACCAAAGTGATTCCACTTTGTTCTGACACAACTTACATTTCATTCAAGTGTCTCTTTTGAGGTGATATGAAGCTTTTTTATTTACTATATGGAAGGGATTTTATTTACTACATGGAACCTTGCTAACCCAAAAAAGAAGATATCCATTCTTCAAATATTGTCATTACCAAGCTTTAAAGAGACTTGATTGTAACATGTTAAGGAAACTGTGTCAGATTTTCTATCAAACTCTCTCCCCCTCTAATAACTGAGCATAAAAATGAAGTTTGAGTGATGAAATGACTAGAAAGCAAATTAATGCAATCAGGCCATTAGAAACAACTCTGTCCATATCTGCTAAATATTTTCAAACTATTCTAAAAAAACACACCCAGAAGGCAAACTAACAGTGAATAGGAACAAAATGGTCAGCAGCGTGTGTCGCATGTTATTTGAATGGAAAGTAATTTATCGCGTCTGAAATAAAAGCTGTTTATTCTTGTGTTTCACTGTCTGTAACAATCTTTACCATTTATCTGTGAAAAAGTGAGAAACTGTACCGTTATTAGCATATGAATACTTGACACATCAAATTGGCTGTACAATAACAGAAGGACATTTGCTATTGGTGTATGCACACAGACAAAGCAGCCATTTTGAAAAAAAAATTGAAATGGTGTGTGTGGTTTAACCCCTTGTTTATCTTCCAGCCTTTCCATTTCTGCTTTTGACCAGGACAGTGTAGTAGTTGGAATCAAGAATATTTTTATAACAAATAAAATAATCAAGAAGCCGTTATGCACATGATAATTATACTGATACATTCACTCTACTAGAAAAACAGGGGCAGAATGACAGTACAGGAGTTTGTGTGTATTACATGCATGCCCAGAGTGGGGGAAGGGAGGGGAGTCTGGCAGTGTGTAGAGGGTGCACACAATGAAATGTGAAATGAAACAATGCCTACGTACAGTTTTATTTCATGGCAACAACATAGTGGTCTTTCGGTCAGATGTGTGAAACTATTTCTCAAAGAAGCTGCATACATAATTGAGGCCCTCTGGAGGGTTCCCAGTTGAAGTTGCCAGGCTGCATTCATTTCAAAAGCAGAGCCATTTGTTATCAAATTTAAATTAACTCTGCACACTGAACTTGAGTTTTTGAGCCTTGCTTACTTACAATTCTGGAAATAGTTGAGAAAGTCGAAAACATGCCTAGGGAAAATGGAAATAACATAGTCTCCACAAGGAAATGCAGTGGGTCGCACATAGGCCTGTAACAGTCTATTGCAGATTAAATTTAGAAAAATCTATTTGCAATGACTGGAAATGAATCTATGTTTTGTCATGCAGTTTCCTGGTAGATCCAAATTTAAGACATAATCTTTTCATTTATTTAATCTGTTTCAAGTAGATTTTTACCTTCCTCTGGGTACTAACCCCATTCCATTCCCTAGTCCCCCAGATTAATTACTCTTTCTGGAGAGATCTCTAGTTAGATTTATAAGGTGGCACAAAATTCACATAATATGAATATAATCTGTTCATTTCATACCATTTCAATCTAATCTGTTCATTTAATCTGTTATGTTATTTTTTTCCTGATCTCTCTGGCTTTATGTATTATTTCAAACAAACTTTATACAACTTATTAGATGAGGTTTTTAGAGTTGTTGGGTTGTTTTTGGTAACTTTTCCAGTTACTGCTACATTGATTTATGCATACATTCAAACAAACAAAAGAACAAGCAAACTCAGTATGACCAATATGTATAAAATGATTTGCTTTGAGACCTTCTTATATCTAAATTAAAGGGAAACTTTCCAGATGAAACTGTATTTTTTTTTTTTTTACTAGACACTCATAGATATAGTGGTACCTTATTCTCCATGCTTGGAAAAAATGTTTAAAGTTTAAACTATCTCCATGATCGGAATTTTCTCTATCATACGAGTTGAATTTCTTAATTGTGGTTTATTTCCGCTAAATATAATATGGAGAACAAATAGCCCATTCTGAATAAACTATGCATTCTTCTCTCTTTGAAATTATAAGTTTAAATATTTTAATCCTTATCCTTTCATCATAAGATGCTGAATTGCTGTAATCAAGCAAAACCATTTTCATTATGAGAATGTAATCTGTAGTCAATATGAATATTTGTTTTGAAGGCAATAACAAAAAATAAAATATCTGCTGAATACCTGTGGCTCATACCTGTAATCCTAGCTACTCAGGATGCTGAGATCTCAGGATTGCAAATCAAAGCCAGCCTGGGCAGGTAAGTTTGTGAGACTCTTACCTCCAATTAACCACCAGAAAGCCAGAAGTTGCACTGTAGCTCAAGTGGTAGAGCACTAGCCTGGAGCTCAAGAGCTGAGGGACAGCACAGAGGCACAGAATTCAAGCCCCACAACTGGCAGAAAAAAAAAAGAAAAATTAAGAAATAACATTAAAGGTTGTTATGTAAAAAGTAACCTTCCAAATGACTATTGGACGAATCCCTCTCCCACAAAACTTAAAGGACTGTTTATAATTAGCACAAAGAAATCAGGAACTGATCATGCTAATGGCAACTTCCTTTTTTTTTCCTTTTCTTTTTAAATCTTTATTAAACAGAAGGGATTCCAGTTACATAAGTCAGGGAAAGAGTACATTTCTTTTTGGACAATGTCAACTGGTATCAACAATGTAAGCAGAAAGGAAATTATATAATTTTAAATTCTTCCAAAAATGTTGAATACATTTAAAAGGTATTTTGTTTTTCTTTTCTTCTACTAACATGATATTTTAAAACCACAAATTATTTGCTTAAAGTTATCTGCAGTCAACAATATTCCAAGGTTAGTGTGTCCTACCAAGTGCTCTTTGAGAATCTTGTTTACTTACTGGTGGAAGTGATGTACCAAACACTGTATCCATGACAACCCTACAACATGCTGAAGCAGTGCTACATCCCTCTCTATTTTTGTCTTTTATGCAATTGTAATATGAGATTAAGAGTAAGAAGCTAAAAAGCTTATTAAATATCAGAAGTTTTCCAAAAGATAAAACACAAACTTTATAGGAACACATGACAGTTGCTTGTGGTATCTACTATTTCAATTCTTTATACAAATCTGCCCATTGACTTAAATAGTTCTGAAAGGTAGAAAAATTAGAATAGACAAAACACTACAAATTCTCAGATGTTTTCATAATATATAAATAATGTGATTGGACTGTTTCATATCAGTGTCATTCACAGTACTAGTTTCATATTAGATAATTATAACAGGCTTTTGTACTTTGTGAATCCTCTGCATTATTCTTCCTTTTAAATAAAGTTCTTTTAAATAAAATTGCTACATGCTCCAGAGAATAATTGGTATCTTTGCCTATCAACATTTAAAAGGTATTTATATGAAAGTTTGCTTCATCGATATTTTATATTTTTATTAGGAGATACTTATTAGTGTGCAGAATAGGACCTTTTGAAAAAATTAATATAAGAGTTCCTTGTTTGTTTTCATTTACAAAAAGAAAAACTTGTATTATTCTGCAGAATTATTCAAAATTTGTAATTATTAATCAACTATTATGTAAATACTTCAGTGAGTAATTCCTTTTATGGATAATATCACTGATTAGAGGTAGCAAAATTATATTGCATTTGAGGTTCTATATTGGAATTTTTCAAAATATGCTAAGCTTCTCTCAATCCTAAACTTTGTATTCAAACTGTTATGATTGAATATTTCATTGGATAACTGTGATTCATCATAAAAATAAACTTGGAGATGACTAGATATCAGAATATATCAATGCATGGCCCACCTGTTTTGTACCTTGATTATGGTGCAGTTGATGTTATTAGAAATTACCTAGTAGTAAAAATATACTACAATGTGACTGGAGAAAGTTTCATCAATATTTACTACAAAACAGGCAATTTAACTTAGAATGTATAATGACACACATTTCTTTTTCCCTTTCACTTCTTTTTCCTCTCCCATCTTTTATTGCTTTTTCCATTCCTGATTCTGACTTGTGTCTCCTTTCTGAATCTTTTAAGCTAAGCCAATCAACTCACATGCAGCATGCTCTGGAGAAACCGTGGCACACATATGGCAGTGAACTGGTTTGGTAAACATATGTCTTTGCAGGCACTGGGTGTCTTGCCAGGAATGAGATATTCCATTTTGGGGAATGAGGGTGGGAAATGCTTAACCACCTACAGATGTTTTGCAGCAAAAGCTAAAGAATTGTAGTCAAAGAGCTGCAAAATGTGTAATTTGGAATTTTTCCAGGTTCCCTTTTTTTAATAAGAAAAAAAGTTAACAGCTTTCCTATTCATCTCTTTTGAGAAAATTTACAGTCGTTTCCCAGTTCTAGCCCATTCTGAAGTAAGGACAAAAGACTGAAACCGAAGCTGTCCATCTGCTCCATAACAGTAATGTTAGAATGGGTGCTGTCTATTTTTATGCTATTGCTCATGTGTGCCCAGGAGACTGGAACTATTTAATTCACTGATTTCACAGCTCTGTTGTGTGTCACAAAAGGTTAAAAAAAATTCAACACACTTTTTAGCACCCTGTTTACAAGGACTCCCTGTAAATCTAACTGAAGTAACAGATTCCCACCCTGCCCCCTATGCTACCCCCTCCCTCTAATTTGGTGCATTTGGAGAACAGGTAATAGATGGAACTCACAACAGTGATGTGTCCAGTGCAAAGAGTGGATATTTCAAATCTGGTGTGAATGTTACTTTCATAAGCCCACAGATTCCAGAAGTAGGTTTAAAAAGAAAGCTGTTTGCCTTTAAGATTTTTAGGATTAAACAACTCTGTTTTCCCAGAAGTCCAAGAATTAATGCTCTAGATTAGAAGAGAGTTAATGAAAACCTGCAGCGGAAGAGGGACGACTTCTACGCCTCTATACTGGGCAGGGGGCTGAGCAGTCCCACACGCAGCTGGTGCATGCTGGTGTTTTGCCAAGGCGGTAATGAAGCTTGTGTACTCCAGGGCATTTTTCCTGAAAAGATATAGGTGGCCAGAAATTACCCACTTGGGTCTGTTCTGTGATCTTCTCGGACCAGTAGAGTGGGTGTTGCAATTGGCACTCACATTTGTCTCCAGAGAGAGAGAGGGAGAGATTGTGTGTGTAATATGAAGGCAAGGAAATTTCTCTGTGTTTCCTATTTCGAACTATGTGCTTCTGTACTTTTTTTGGATAGGCACAATCTTAACCATAACTCATTATCTAGACATAACTGCTGTTTTCGTCTTGATAATATTGGTCAGCTGAGGTAATCATGAAGATTCCCACATACTTCCTTGACAAGTAGTTTGTGAGTGACAAGGTTTAAGGGACTGTGAAACTCTCCTCCTATGCCATTAAAAAATTGTTAAAAAACCCAAATCTTCTCCTGTGGCTCACCCTGTAATCCTTGCTACTGAAAAGACTGAGATTTGAGGATCATGATTCAAAGACAGCCCATGCAAGAAAGTCCATGATCCTTATAACCAATTAACACCAAAGAGCTAGAAGTGGATCTGTGGGTCAAGTGTTATCCTGACAGCTTTGAGTGGGAAAGCTAAGGGACAGCACCCAGGCCTTAGCTCAGCCCCTAGCACTGGCACAATCAATCAAACAAACAAAAAGAGCAAAATCTCTTATTTTTTTTTACAATGACAAAAGCAAATGTTTATTACATGCTCATAATTACATGAAACTACTGAATGCTGCTGAGATATTAAAGCCATCAGTTAAAAGTACTCTCTTACTTTAGTGAAACTCCTTAAAATAGTGTGCTTGTCAGTTCACACTTTTCAAACTGCTGATTCATTTACTCATTCCAATATTTCTCAACAATCTACTGAGTGTTCAACAATAATTCTGAGGCATGCTAATAGGGTCATCTCAAAAGATGGGCTCTCATATAAAATGATGCTAAGTGAAATGAACTCCAAATTGTGGAAATAAGTGGATTATCATTATTGATGTTATTTTCAACATACCTTGTGAAAGTAAGCCTTTTTCTTTTGTTTTTATTCCCCATGGTTTTAACTCTGTGTAACTGATTTTGATACCCTGGGTATTGTATATACATTTATCGGAACTAGGGAAGGGAAAG
Organism: Perognathus longimembris pacificus; assembly: GCF_023159225.1. Taxonomy (NCBI): domain Eukaryota; kingdom Metazoa; phylum Chordata; class Mammalia; order Rodentia; family Heteromyidae; genus Perognathus; species Perognathus longimembris. Next base: position 17,731,874 of record NC_063182.1, on the reverse strand, counting down.
GAAACATTTAAATCAAGAGACAAAGGGTAAAAGGCAAACCAAAGCAACAACAGTATTTACAAGGCAATATGTTGTAAACCAACTGTGCAACTCAAGGACAAGGAGGGAATTGGGGAGGTGGTAGGTAGGAGAAAAATGAGGGAGAGGGTAGCAAGTTTGATAAGAAATGTACTCATTGCCTTATGTATGAAATTGTAACCCTTCTGTACATCACTTTGACAACAAATAAATAAATAAATTTTAAAACCTCAAAATAAAAATTTTATAACTATGGAGGAAGAAAAAAAGATGGGCTCTCTTGCTAAATGAATCTGGGAACAAACTATATAACATATTTGCGTTCTTTGAGCTATGGTAAGGATCTTCTACACTCCAAAACAAGATCCATTACAATGCATTATCGTATCCAAGAAAATCTTTGTTTTATCTATGTTTCTAATAATCACTAGAATTTTTTTTTGCTGAGCCTCTTTCCAATACAAAGCCAAAAATATCACCAAGATCTCTAGTGTACTAAAAGACAAAGTTCATCAATCCATACTGTAATAAAAATTGCAGTTATGACAACTCTTGCTACGTTAATTTCTGATGACAATGTCTGCATTTACACTTGGTGACAAGAGTAATGTTAGTAGAAACAAAAATGTATTATACTTCTTGAACTTGAATTCCTTGATGAATCAAAGTGCTGAGAGTACCAAGTTTAAAGTATAGAATCCCAGAATTCATAAGCATAGGAAGTATTTTTAAATACAAGCATATTGATCAGTTGATTCAAGCAGGTAGATCTTAAGATAAAATTTATTTCTTGGGCATTGGTATACTAATCTAAATTAATATATTTAACATTTACACACTACAGAAATGTGTCAATGTTCTGGAATTGAAATTTGGGTAGTCAAAAAAATCATGAATGTAGTTCAGTCAAAGTAGTCTAATTACATAGTAAAACACATGCTAGTTTTGATTTTCCTCAATGAGAGCTAATATTATAATGGAATATTTTTTCTGTGAGCATAACTACTTTTTACAGTCCACATAAATTGATGTTCAGAATAAGTGACAGTTTGGGCTGTTGATTCAACCTTTGATACCTGGCTGAGAAGAGATTTTATACGTATTCAACAGACTATGACAGTGACAATGATATTCTATATTCTACATCATTCATAAAAAATAAGTATACAATTGGAGAGGTTTATGAATTCCATCCACAAAAAAGACCTCACCATGATATCATTACTAGTATCTTTCTGATATTATACTGAAAATGAAATACAATCACCAATTCTCCAAAGGCAATTTCTCTTCACCTCAGATAAATCTTCCTTATGGGCCATATAAACAGAATTAAACTGGTTTATAATGTTTCCATTTGTTTTCCTACAGAATAAACTCATTACAGTCAGCCCATTAGAAAATGATATTAAAGGATTTAATTGCCTGTGCATATTAAATATGTTTAAAATTTATGAAAATAAACATTTTGAAATTGAGTAAATATTCTGCAATGACAGAAGTGTGAATGTGAACTTAATACAAATCTCAAGGTTTTGTAGATACACAGCATCACAATCTCTAATGTGCCCTTCTATGGCGCATATGACAATTCCACAGTCCAGAATCTAAACCATAGAAAGGCAAAACACTTTAGGAAATGCATGTGGAATTGCTAGTAGATTGTAGATGGCAATTTAGCTTACTTAGATAACTTTGGACAAAATATTTCATTTATGGTAATGAGAGTGGATTTATAGCCATTGATATTTTTGGTGTTCTCTGGATTTGGGCATTTATCCCGCAAGAGAATGTACATTTGACCTTGTGTGTTTATATTTTGATGATAACATGTTTTAAAATTGCCTTAACGACAGCTGCCAATTATCAAAGTTTATATGAAATGAAGAATGGACTGAACAATTTAAAAGTATTTAGGAGCTTAAACAAAACTGATGACTAAGTGAACTTAACCAAGTCCCCAAATCCTAGAGGCGATGACAGATTTCTCTTTTCCTTAGTTATGGTTTCCCAGAAGTTTCTAGAAAAGCCCTATAACTACGAGAAGTTGTCAGGAAACAGCAAGAAAGAAAACTAGAAACTGTTTCACAAGACAGGTAAGTATTTTGACTCAAACCCTATGTTCAGTCTCATGTGTCATCTATACAAAGTTGTTAGGATATTGGAACAAAATTATAAGAATGGATGGTCAGAAATAATACAGATTTAACTTTAATATATATGTGTACTTACACACATAATATATATATGTGGCTCCAAACTAGATTCTTCAGTTTTGGTGGGGAAATGAGTGATTAGTTGAATTCTAATTTTCTGAACGGGAGAAAATATGTAAGGCAGAAACCTTGAAGAACATTTACTTGGGGAAATTTTTTGAATTTCCTTTAATTTTTTCATGAAAAAATGAAACCACAAAGACATAAAGCCTTAAAGATGTGAATTTTAAGATATATCGCCTTTCTTCCTTCAGTTATTTCTTTTCTAAAAAACAAGTACAAAAATCTTCATGAAGTGAGTCACTTCCTCCATTTCTGACATTCCTGTCATCTAAGTTCAATTCAAAAGGCTAAAGTTTCAGTTACAGAAAGAGTGAGTCTTGATGCTAGTAAGTATTCCTTTGACTTATATATTGCTGCATGATGTTCATAATTATATATATGTATTCTGCAATAAATGTATATATAATTTTTACTCTGTTTGAAGTTATATAGAGGCTAGTGCTGCATAGATTTTGAAAATATGATCTTGTCATGATGATTTACCACATATCAGTAGTGGTTTAACCACAGAACCAGTCTCAAGATGGTGGCTCATCTAAGACAAAATTATGCCTTGTTTATTTCTAATTTCCCATTAACATGTATGGCACATGAGAGTGTAGTGGATCTTCAGTAACTAAACAGAATTGAGGTTTTAATCTTCACAGAATACTGCTCTGAAACCTAGGTGGAAAGTCAAGAATCATATGCTCAGAGCATGGGTTGTCCAGTCAAAACTCTTTGTTTTTCTTTTTTGCAGTTTTGGGGCCTTGAACTCTGGGTCTGGGTGCTGTCCCTGAGCTCCTTTTGCTCAAGGCTAGTGCTCTGTCACATGAGCCACAGTTCCACTTCTGGCTTTTTCTGTTAATAAATGGAGATAAGAGTCTCACAGGTTTTCCAGCCAGGACTGGCTTGGAATCTCTACCCTCAGATCTCAGCCTCTTGAGTAGCTAGGATTACAGGTGTCAACCACCGCACTTGGTTAGAAAGTCTTGTGATAATAACCAGTTATCTTAGATAAGCACTAGTCACATGTAGCACTTTCATACTTCAAATGTAACTAATGCAACTATAGAATCGAATTATTAATTTCCTAATTTTTTCATTTTTGAGATAGTCCCAAGTGATCAGTAGCCAACTTTAGTGTGTTTGCTCTCATTCACCTTCAGTCTCACCCACCCCTTCTCACACACACTCCTACCCCAGAGGACTGTGAAAAGGGTGGTGGCTTGCTAGGGGAAGTGGCTGGGGAGAAACTGTGTTAGGGCATTTGCATTTCAAAAGGATCCCCTGGGTTGCTTTCTGGAGAATAAGGGCTGAGGGTGCAAATGTGGAGGCAGGAACAATTTCATAGGCTTGGTGGAGATCAGGTGGGAAATGCTGGGGGTTTGGTTTGGACTGTCAGTAGTGATATGTCAGTGGCAAAACAAGAGTTTAAAGTGAGACAATAGACTTCTTTCAATCCTGCTAGTGTGGCTGTGCAGCTGTATGTGTGACCTCATTTGGAAATAATGTCCAGTCTGAATTTGAGATCTTTGCCATCGCTTGTCCAGTGTCAAAAGGAGCCCTGGGCCTATGCCTCAAGTGGGTGCTGCAACAGGCTGGATTAGCCTTAGGGGAGCATTTGTTGTACTTTCCTCTGTGTACTATGACAGGTTCAAAGACCATCAGCAGAGCCTGTACTCGCTGCAGTACAATACCCAGCGATTGCCACTGCAACTGTACTTTCTGATGAAAAGGCATGATTGATTTTCTTGATGACACAAAGCCTTTCTCAGTTACACATAGGTACAAAGTGCCTGCAAGGAACTTTCCACGCCTTCCTGTCTCATCACTTCTGCCTCCACTCCTGCTTTCAGGTCAGTGGGGCTGAGTGGTCAGATGGTGTGGAGGGAGGCGAGGATTAAAACATTCCAAGCCCATATTTTCTCACTACATTTTCACACCACTCCAACCAGTGAGTGACTTAGAAGCCAAAAAACTTTTCCCTTGGTCTTTTCAAAATCTCTTACAAAATGTAAGTTTAAAAACTCCTTTAAGAAAGGAAAAGCAGTTTTGTACATATATTTCTACACTTTTTAAAGGTTGTGTTTTACCAATTTTATAAAAATATTTGGCATCATTCACTGTGATCCAGGTAATTTTCTCTTCCCAGTTTCCTCCAGGAACATAATATTATTGAAAGCTTTCTACTAAAAGATAAAAATATTACCACAACTAGTGGGAAGTCACATTTTCCAGATTGCATAGTTTGTGAACAAAGAGAATGATTTTTAGATTCCACAAAGTGTGACATTTTAAGGGCCAGCACTGGCAGTCTATACATGCCCATTACCATGTCTCGTGCTCGTCTAGCATGAGATGGAATTATGACTCCTAACATTCAGAGAAACCTTAGCGAGGATCAGACTCCTGAAAGGCTTTTGTTCTTTCCTGTCCCAATCCCCTTTGCAATAACTTTCATATAGGAAATATTATAGAGGAAATAAAGCATTGTCCTACTCACCTGATAGGTTCAATATTTCAAAGTACTCCCATAAATACAAAAGCATCTTGTAAATTGTGGAGCACTATGCAAATAGCAATTGTTGGAATTATTACTGCCTTACTTCTTTTCTGTCATAAAAAAACCCTGGCAAGATAATTATTATCATAGAGATTATCATATAAAGAGACAGGGAAAACTAGAACATCATGTCTCCAGTTCTAACTATAAAAGTAGCCATATCCTAGATCTATTTATGAATATGTCCTCTTGTTTATTATTATTATTGCTGTTGTTGTTGTGACACAAATTTGACTTCCTCTGAAAATACGATAACTACCATATTTTTGAGAAGTATATTTAGAAGAATATTTTTGAGAATTATATGAATTAGGAAGGTTGAGAAATAACAAGTAGGGAAACAGAGGAATAAAATTTGGGGACCTGAAAAGTAGATAGATGAGCATATCTGATTAAGCAGCTTCAAGAAAACTGAATCCTAAGCTAACAGGAGGACTAAGAAGCAAGGCCAAGGATCTAGTAGCACCAAGTAAGTGCTGCTCAAAGAGGTTGCAAAGGCAAAGCCCTGTGAAAAGATCAATGCTACCATAGTATATTAATTGCTAAGCTGTATATTTTCTTCTATGTGGAACATCTTTGAAATGAGTATGTACCTTTCAATGGATGACATTTTACAACAAGAACTAGAAGAATTCTCCCTTATTTTTAAGAGATGGTGTGTCTTGAGAACTTTGGAGAGTTGCTTGAGAAATACTAAATCCTTATATTTATGTTACTGGGTATCCCTGCAGAAAGTGAAGGAAAGGATCTCTGAACAAAAGATGTCAGGTGGGAAGAAAGTGACACCTACATACAACATGCAGCATACTAAGGGCTAGCACCTCCAGCTTTTTCCTGTCAGTCTATTATCTGATACCTTGGTATCAAAAATTCAACTTCTAGGAGCATGTTGGAAGAGCACTCTGACAGAATCTGACCATTTTCTAAGCAAAGGCCTAAAGTTGACACCAAAGGGTTCCTATCAAATGACATAATAACATCACACTAAAATGAGATTAAAGTAAAAAAAAATTCCACACATACTCTAAGAGTACAATAATATTTTAGTCTCTAATTCTTACCTTTAGGCACAGAACCAACAGTCACCAGAAATAGAAGGAAATCTCTCAAAAGAGAGGGAAGGAAAATCATATGTTATAGAAAGGTAAACTATAAAAGGAGAAGAGATGTTAATTAAGATTGTTTTTGATTCTTTAGAGAAATAAAACAAAATTAAATTTCAACCAATACTTACTTACACTTTATACTTTGATAGTTTTATATTTTATGTTCTTATAAGTCTCCTCTTTTTTTTCATGATGTAAAACTTAATAGAAATATATATTGAAAATTTAAAGTCAGGAAACCTTCCAAACAGAAGTTTCGCTGTGCAGCATTGGTGTGTTATACTAGTAATCCTGGCTACTCAGAAGCTGAACTCTGAAGATCATGGCTCAATGCCATCCTGGGCAGGAAGTCTGTGAGACTCTTATTTCCAATAGGCTGAAGTAGAGTTGGGGCTCAAGTCATAGCATTGAGCACAAAAGATCAGGGTCAGAGCCCAGGTCTTAGGTTCAAGCCCCACGACTGGCATATTAAAAGGGATGGGGAGCTTATATATTAGTAGGATTAAGAAAACTTAACACGGGCTGGGGATATAGCCTAGTGGCAAGAGTGCCTGCCTCGGATACACGAGGCCCTAGGTTCGATTCCCCAGCACCACATATACAGAAAATGGCCAGAAGCGGCGCTGTGGCTCAAGTGGCAGAGTGCTAGCCTTGAGCGGGAAGAAGCCAGGGACAGCTCAGGCCCTGAGTCCAAGGCCCAGGACTGGCCAAAAAAAAAAAAAAAAAAAAAGAAAACTTAACACAAGGGCTGAAGATGACCCAACTACATTATACATATATATGGAAATATCATAATGAAACCCTTCATTTTTTACAACTAATAGATGCTAATAAAAATGTTAAAGAAAGCATTTAGACGTGCAAGACCAAAAAACATCATTTATTTTAAAATTCACTAGGAATCTCTCAATCTAATCAAGTTGGCAATCAAGATTAACCAATACACTAAGCAACGAGAGATAACAAAATTAAACATACTCAAAACAATTTTCAAATATTTTATCAATAGTTTGAGTAAATATTATTGATAATTCAAAATGTTACTTTCCTTGTTGATTTTTTAAAAGTGTGTCAAGTTGTATTTATCCTCTTACAATAGTAAACATATATGGTCATGATCACAGGCCAAATGTGGTGTGTACTAAGAAGTGGAGGCAAGAAGATTGCAATTTCAAGACCTTGTATCATGAACAAAACAAAACCATAATTCCAAACACTCTTGTTTTTTTAATCAACCAAAGCTATTCATATGAAAGATTTCAGTTCAATGAATATGTATATGGTGGACATATGGTCTTAAAAACACATTTTGCTACTTTATCAGTATTTTAAGCTATTCCAGTGAAAGATGAGGAGAAAAGCAGTCCTTGAAATGCATCTGAACTACTCTGTAACTCAACCCTCTTCTGAAATCTACTCTTGGTTCTTCATGCAGTTCATGATTCTATTTTGTTCCTCTTCTTCAGTGTGTTGATAGAATATAAAGGCTTACAAGTCCCTTTTGTCGATTATTTGTTGACTGAAAGAATTATATTGACCTCTTGAAGCCTAGTTACTGTCCATCTCCCTGAAGAGTTCTCTATGCCTTCCCAGATCACCGACTAAGCCAAATGTCTACCCCACTAAACCAACATCTTATAAAGAAACTGTAAGGTGATCAATCACATAGCAAGGTTGGAGCTCAATCCTACAGGTAAGAGAGAAGGAAGAATGATCAGAGTATTAAAAAGCCAAAGAAGAGTGCATTAGAGCCAAGGATATCAAGTTTAAAGGCCAGAGAATTAAACAGAAAGAGGACTACTTATCTTACTAACCGTCACAAGAAAATGAGAAAAAGTTGGGAGTAATGGTGAGGAGACAATAGGTCAGCCTAACTGTAGATAATGACAGGAATGGACTGGGTCACTGAAGCAGAAGACCTGGAAGTCTAAGAAGTAACTTCTGAAGGGCTTTAAAAAGCATTTATTCTTTCTTTCAGCAAAGAATGAATAAATTGAGTCTCTGGTCCTTATTCATCATTCAATATATACTTATTCTAAGGTCCATCACATCATTGTTCAACTCATTCATTTAACCAATACTTGCTGCCTAGATTGGTGTCTTTATGCTATCACTAGTTATGTGACCTTAAACAAAGTCTCATCTTCTCTCTGATTCACTGTTCTTATTAGTAAAGTGGAGACAAATAGTATCTTCCAGATTTTCTACTAAATAAGTCATGTAAAGTGTTTAGAACACTCTAAATAGTATGGGTTAGAATGTGTCAACAAAAGGGAGGTTGAAGTTTAAACCCTAGTATATACCAACAGACCTTATTTGTAAACAAGATTCTCTGAAGAAGCAGATAAACAATGTATAGCTTTTAAGCAAGTTAACATGAGCTCCTTAGGGTGGTGTTGTTTTAATGTGACTGCTGTCAATATAAGGAGAGGAAATTGAATGCTGAGATAGGGCCAAATGCCATGGAAAGACAGAAACAGAGGCCATGATGATTACACTGTGACATCTTGGGATCAAAAACATTTGTTGATGAGAGCTTTTTACTTTTTAAGATTTCTTTATTACTATTTTTGATGATAGCTTTTAAGAAAAAAATCCAAATTATAAAAGGAATGAGGATTGCACCGATAGCTTTGTTTTTTTTTTTCTAATCTTTATTGATGAAGTCTGCATAGCACAATGGAAAATACTTCTGTTCTTTCTTCAATAAACGATCACAGTTCATTTAACATTTTGATGTTTATACTCTTTCAGTTGCGTATTATTCTTTGTTACTTCTTAAACCTTTCAGGAACAAAGACACTAAACACACAAACCTTTATATCCTCAATGAATAGCATAGAAACTAGAGTTTAAGGTGCTTAAAATGAATGGATTTTTTTAATTATTCACCAAAATATGTCCATAAATATCACTTTAAATTTTCTTATGTATAATAAGAATTGGAATTTTTGTGTTGTCTTATAAAGATGACTTTATTCTCTATAGTGCATGTGGAACATTATTAAGAAGACAATAGAAAAAGAGTCACAAATTATTTCAAATGCAGAGCAAATAAACAGCAACTAAATAACAAACGTTAAATGTCACACTTGGGGCTGGGGATTTAGCTTAGCAGAAGAGCACCTGCCTGGCAAGCACAACGCCCTGAGTTCGGTCCTCAGCTCTGAAAAAAACCCACAAAAAATCTATAAATGTCACACTTATGTCAAGTAATAAAAATGTTCTTCTTAGAATATGAAACATTGATGAGTGAGATTGTTATGGCACTTGATTTTTTTTTAGGCTACCATAGACACTGATGCAAACTAATAGTAAAAAACAACAGCACACACAGAATAGTGAATTGATAGAAGTTGTTCTGCTGACGGGAGACTCTAAAGCTTGTATCTGACATTGTAAGAGTGATTGGAATGCATATGACTGGGGAAGGAAAGGACAATATTCTTTGGTTGCAGTAGATACACATTTTATAGCTTACTTTCTCTGTAGGGACCACAAGTGGACCCATTCAGAAAGGAATTATTACTGCACTGAAAGAAAGCATAATGAAACAAATTGTAAACAAGAAAGGCAAGACACACATATACCATTGGGTAAATCTATTGAATTGGACATCGATTTATTTGTCTAGGTCTAAGACTTTGCAGCTATCGTGAAAAAGGCGTTGAGAACTGTCCAGATATTCTGATGAGATTATAATCATCAATCATGCATAAAAAGGTGGAACTTCATTTCTATATGTGAGACAGCTTCAACATAGACAGATTCATGTTGTTAATATTAAAAAAAACCTGGATAATGTGCACCCATAAATTCTTTTGAAACTAAAAATATGGGATGAGGGGCTGGGGATATGGCCTAGTGGCAAGAGTGCTTGCCTCGTATACATGAGGCCCTGGGTTCGATTCCTCAGCACCACATATACAGAAAATGGCCAGAAGTGGTGCTGTGGCTCAAGTAGCAGAGTGCTAGCCTTGAGTAAAAAAGAAGCCAGGGACAGTGCTCAGGCTCTGAGTTCACGGCCTAGGACTGGCCAAAAAAAAAAAAAAAAAAAAAAAATATATATATATATATATATATATGGAATGATGGTTTTTAGCATGTTTATATAGGGCATCAACATATGCTCCCCAACAATACTTGTGCGGCTCTACTGAAAGGTGTCAAGGAATTACAGTGGACATCTATAGATTGATTATGTTACCATATATCTATTGGGTGCCAGGCTCTGATCTCATTACTCTAGTGATAAGGAAAGAAGCAGTTTTTTTTTTGTTTGTTTTTTTGTTTTGTTTTGTTTTTGGCCAGTCCTGGGGCTTGGACTCAGGGCCTGAGCACTGTCTCTGGATTTTTCTTGCTCAAGGCTAGCACTCTGCCACTTGAGCCACAGCGCCACTTCTGGCCATTTTCTGTATATGTGGTGCTGGGGAATCGAACCCAGGGCCTCATGTATATGAGGCAAGCACTCTTGCCACTAGGCCATATCCCCAGCCCAAGAAGCAGGTTTTTTTTTTTTTTTTTTTTGCCAGTCCTGGGCCTTGGACTCAGGGCCTGAGCACTGTCCCTGGCTTCTTCTCGCTCAAGGCTAGCACTCTGCCGCTTGAGCCACAGCACCGCTTCTGGCGGTTTTCTGTATATGTGGTGCTGGGGAATCGAACCTAGGGCCTCGTGTATCCGAGGCAAGCACTCTTGCCACTAGGCCATATCCCCAGCCCCTAAGAAGCAGTTTTAAAGATATAAAATATTGGGATTTTTTTTTCTGTAGAAAATGGTGTGAATACTTACTTATCTGCTTATTGGAATCCTGAGTGAACATCTCTATTTATAACATCTGCTATGAAATCTTAGAAGAATAAGTTATTTTATGCAATTTCTGATCTTGTTCTTTGATGACATACTGTGATATTAATAATATTTGCAGCAACTGCATGGCATTTTTCCTGCAGAGATTCTTAAATATGAGACTAAAAGCCAGGTGTGCTCAGGTATATCTGGACTTTCGGAACTCAGATGGTACAAGATAATCCTAAATTCAAGATCAGTCTATGAAGAGACCATGTTTTTTAAAAATAATAAGTAAAACAACCTAGTTGTAACAATAAAGTTGAACTACCCACCCTTAAAACAAATGTATCTGGAAAAAATTATCTTTCTATGTATAGCTAGCTCCACTTTCAAAACAAAATAGTTGGAATTCCTTTCTAACTCTTCCCACTCATGACAAAAATAATTTTCATTGTAAGTGCTATTTTAAAATTTGAATGTATTATCATACTTGTCTTTCCATATTTATATGGCTAACCCAAATATCATGTAACCTATGGACTCAAAACTTAGTTTTGGATCCCTAATTTCATGATTCCTTTACCTTCAACCATTTCTGCAGTAAGTTTACTAGGCATCTCAAAATTAACATGGAAACTCCAATGACTGCACAGACTGTTAGTCATATTTCTATCATTATAAAAGATACATGAGATAAATCAATTTATGGAAGATTATTTCAGCTCAGAGTTATGTATGTTGCAGTTTTTAATCAATTGTCCCTGTTTCTTTAGGTTTGTAACAGCACATCATAGCAAGTACACATGGCAGAACAAAGTCTTCACCTTATAGCCAGGTGCCAAAGAAACAAAGGATGAGAAAGAAAGAATATCCCACTATCCCTTTCAGGGGTGTGCTCCAATGAACTACAGGTAGGCCAAACATATTCACAGTTCTACAGCCTTCCAATAACATCAAGCTAGAGGCTGAACCTTCAACAAATGAGACTTTCAGAGAATCTTCAGGATTTAATCTTTAGCATTGTCTCTTCCAACAACCTTAGTTTTCTTTCTTCAAAAAATATTTTTGTTGTAATTGTAAAGATGATATTCAGTTACATAACTCAGGTAATGAATACATTTCCTTTTGAATAGTGTCACCTCTTTCCGAATTTTCTCCCAGTTTTTCCCTCCTAACCCAAAAAACTTATTTTTTTTTTTTTTTGCCAGTCTCAGAGCCTGAGCACTGTCCCTGGCTTCTTTTTGCTCAAGGCTAGCACTCTGCCACTTGAGCCACAGCTCTACTTCTGGCCATTTTCTGTATATGTAGTGCTGGGGAATTGAACGCAGGGCCTCATGTATAGGAGGCAAGCACTCTTGCCACTAGGCCATATCCCCAGGCCCCAAAAACTTATTTTTTATAGCCATATTTTTTTGCAGTGATTTGAGCCATCATCCAAGTGTCCCAGGCAATAAGAAATAATCTAGAAATTTCCTTAATTTCAAACTTCTTTTATCTCCAACCAATTTTGCATTAAATGGGATTAGTGTTACTTTCAAAATATATTCAGAATGCCTTCTCCCTTAGCAACTCCATAGCTGCCATTCACTCTGAACTGTCATCATTTCTCACTTAAGTGATGGAAAAGACCTGCTGATGCCCATCTCTGGTTCCATCTTTACTACCGTGTAGTCTAGTCTGCACTCAGCAAATAGTGTGAATTAAAGAAATAAAATCCTCTATGGTTGACCATTGCCGTCCCATTTCTAGAGTTTACAATGTTTTACATGGTTTAGACCTCATCTGTGTTTCTTATCTTATTTCATTCTACTCTTCTGCCCATTAACTGTGTTCCAAAGAACATGTCTATTAACATGCTAAGTTCGAGCCCAGCCTGGGCTATACCATAAGAACCTGTTTCAAAAAATCATTTTGAGTGTGACTCCTTTTGTCATGATCATATAGTACATGAAGAAAAAGTTACTGTCCTTAAAACAAACATGTTTGGGGAAGGTTCTTTAATGAGCTAGGTCATCTAATTTGCCTGTCTACTTTTCATTTACTTTCAATATTTACCATCGAGTGAATTATAACCTCCAGTGAAGTCTTTGTGACCACATGACCACCTAATCTGAATCTTAACCTGAACACTTTCTCTTATTCTAATTTTTCTCCTTTATAGTTTATAGATTCCATCTGTTATATTAACCATAATATAAACAGCTATTTGGAGTATTTTGACCCAGAACATGCTTCATTAACATTTCTAGACTGAATAAATAAATGAATGAAGGCACAGAAGTTTTAACTAAGTATATTTAGAAATTTAATAATAGATAGCATTCCTCTAATATTAACATTAAACTTAGCCTTTTTGGAACAAGAGGCTACTAATGTTTCCACTACAAAGAAACTAACAATTCCAAATAATAGCATTCCAGTGATAAAAAATACATTGTACTAGAAATTAAAAAATGAGTCATGGACGTATTGTAATACATGAAATCAAACACTGAGATGCTATTGATTAAGATTAAAAGTGGGGGCTGGAGAGGTAAGTCAGTAGTAAAGAACATTCTTACCACAAATCAGTCATTGGGTTAAGTCATCAGCATCAAATATAATCAAACAGCAACAAATAAAAGTCTTCTAGGCTGGAAATGTGACTCAGCAGCACAAAATGAATGAATGAATGAATCATTTAGAAATGAATAAAGTAGGCTTACAAAGAACATATGTAGAATAAATAATGTGAGGAGAGAGTAAAGAGTGCAAGAGCTATTCAAAGTTCTGAAAACCAGTGAAGTAGAAAATTCACCAACCAAGCATCATACACAGGCCTTGCACTATTCCAAGTAAGCACTCTATCATTAAACTATATTTTTAGCTCTCTAACCCAGACTTCCATGAACTGAATTTAGTTTTGATGAAAGAAGGTTTGGAGCAGGGGAAATACTAAAATTATTCTTATATAACCACACCTGACAACTACAGTACACTGAGTAATAGTCCTTTCTCCAAGAGATTTTCTCTCCTTGTATTGTGAGAGACAGCTCACACAGAGAAGAAAATGCTCATAGGCAGTTTGTAAACAAAGCCACCAAAAGAACACATGCTCTAAAAGTTTGTTCAAAGGAAAAATGAGATTGAGATAAGGTTCATGAAAGGGTGTAAAACTGTGGATGATAACCTGTACTAATAGTAAATTCAAAGTTAAAGACACATGCACCCAATCCTAATCATCTGTGGAAACATGGCGGATGTTTCTCATGGGTTGTTACTCCTCATCACCCAGCAGTCAGAATTCAGAGTGTGAATTTGAAATAGAAACTCATTCCATTCTCAAACAACATAATTATTAGGTAAATTTTCCGGAAAAACAATGCGTGTAATAGATTCCAAAATCAAGTGGAAGTGGAAGTGATTTTTTTAAGTTATTTGCTCTTTTGTGTTATTCAAAATAACCAAATGATGACTTTAGCGTTCTATCATCACATCTTTGAAATGAATAAAAGAATAAATGAATTGTATATAAAGTGAAACATTTTGGGATGGTAATTGGCTGCAAATAGAAATAGAGGGTAGTTCATTACATAAGCTTTCATTTCTAGTATAACTTTATATTTTAAAATTTGAGAATGTTTTGTGAAAATATGTACATATGAAATATACATATTTCAAATAGATTTTGGAGCAGAATTCACCTGATCAATGCTCAAGTATAATCCTTAATTATTATGGTCTTATCTATTCCCTTTTACCATTAAACATGTTTTTGTGCTTACTGAAGGCTGACATCCATCTTAGCTCAGATAGGTCCTGGGTTTTATTCAAAGTCACTCAATTTGGGTAGAACTGTTGAGCTTTGAGTCTGGGTAACAGTCTTCTAACATAAAGTATATCATCTCATTCTTAAGATTATTTAAACATGTTCACTTAGAACTATTTCAGTAGGTTATTTCTATCTCAATAAGCTAAATGTTTTCTTTTAAGTATCATTTTTATTTATGTTTAAAATCATGTACATCCTCTCCTCATTATGTTCTAGAAGCACTGTGAAGGAAAAAGTAAGATGTGCAATATGCTTACCCAAAACTCCACTTATAATTACTAGAGTTTTAAAAACCTAATATTTGAAAGAAATATTCTTGAGCTTTGGGTCTCTCCTTTTCCTTTTGTTCAAATAAATATGATACAATTTATACTGTGCATTCAACATCCTTAAATTGAAAAAGAATGTTTTAAATACATTACAACAAGTTGTGCCTTTTGTGGATGTATTTGAACAAGATAATATGTCTTTGTTTCCTTTAGGGACTCTGGACAAGAGAAGTGAGGGACTGTTGACACCTGATTTCTCTTTGGCATATGACTAGATGGAATCAGCCTCACCAATGTGCAGAAAATACCAAGTGTGAGGGAAAGTGACAGATATCGCACATAATTTAGTATTGAGTAAAGATAAGGTGGTAGAATCAATCCTTCCTCATTTGCAAACTGTTAAAAGTGTTTTGGTTTTTCAAAATACAAAGTATATTGAAAATCCAAGTGATTGCTTTTAAAGTATGTTCAGTAAAGGAATTAACATGTATTATCAGCTACAGAGCAGTTTTATTTAGTATATATTTAATAGGAAAGAGGGGTAGTCAACTCCAGTATTTGTGGGAAAACACTTGTAATAAGCAGATAATACATTATCTTTTCATATAGCATGAGAAAGTCAGTAAACCTGAGCATGTTTCAGGGATAGATTTGTACAAGGAGCCTGAGAACAATCATCCATCATTTCATTGCTAGCTCCTCCCTTCTCTGAACTTGTTTACTGAGGGAGTTTAATAACAGTCCAAAGTGGATCAGGGTCAATTCAGCATAATGTCCACTAGCAAGGACAGACTGGCTGGCATCTGCACTCATTTATCCCTCTTATCTATAATATCTTCATATATAATCTTCTTTTTCGATATTTATTTTTTCTTTTTTGATATTTATTTTTTCTTTTTTATTGTCAAAGTAATGTATAGATGGATTACAGTTATATATGAAAGGCAGTGAGTACATTTCTTATCAAACATGTTAACTCCTCCTTCCTTTTTCTCCCACCTTTCCCCCTCCCCAGTATCCTCCCCACCCTCTCCCAGTTGTACAGCTGGTTTACAGCATACTGTCTTGTAAGTATTGCTGTTGCATTGGTTTGCCTTTTACCCTTTGTCTCTCCGTTTTGGTGTTCACCTTCCCTAGTTCCGATAAACATACATACCCAGTGTACCAAAGTCAGTTTCCCTGCTTAAGAAAGACAAAAGAAAAAACACATAACTTCATATGGTATGTTGAAAATAACAAGAAAGATAAACCACTTATTTCCAAATCTTGTAGTTCATTTCGCTTAGGATCATCTTAGGTGATCATATATACATTGCTATTGAGCTATGCACGCCTCTGCTATCCTACACACGTACTAATTGTTTCCAGTGAGTGAAACCATAGAGTTAAAATCGTCTTATCTGTAATATCTTCATGATATTGTTCTCATTTTAAAAATAGTAAATGCAGTTGGGCACTGTGGCCCATACCTTAATCCTAGCTACTCAGGAAGCTGCAATCTGAAGATTGCAGTTCAAAGCCAGTGCAAACAAGAAAAGTCCCTGAGACCACCCCCCCCACCACCGCCTTTTTATTTTTGCCAGTCCTGGCCTTGAACTCAGGGCCTGAGCACTGTCCCTCTCTTCCTTTTGCTCAAGGCCAAGACTCTACCACTTGAACCACAGGGCCACTTCCAGTTTTGTTGTTGTTGTTAATGTGGTGCTGAAGAATTGAACCCAGTGCTTCATGCATGTTAGGCAAGCACTCTACTGCTAAGCCACATTCCCAGCCCCTCCCTGAGACTCTTACTTCTTATGAAGCACCAGAAACTCTGGAAGTAGAGCTCAAATGGTAGAGCTCAAATAGTGACTCAAGTGGTAGAGCACTAGCCTTGAGCAAAAAAGCTCAGGGACAGCACTTAGGTCTCACATTAAAGCCCTAGGACCAGCATCCCCACACTATACACACACACACACACACACACACACACACACACACACACACACTATATGCACAATGCAATAAACACAAAGAAGCCCAAAGGAATTAAAAAAATCACCATCAACATAGTTATCTAAATACAGTCACTACTAAGACCTTGGTAAATCATTACTAGAAAATCAATTATGCTTTCCAATTTCACTTTTCTTAGCAAGACCAATTTTCCCATTTCAATAAATATTCTTCTACAAAATCCCTTATATGGTTGCATACTATTCTATTACGTGGATATGTTGTCACTTATTATCCAATTTCCAATCATTCAAGGTCTAGACTGTTTTATATTAATATCAGAACATTTATTATTCTCTTATATTCTAATTTTGACTCAAATTAGAAAACCAAGCAAAGAACAGATAAGAAGTAACCTTTGAAGCAAGGCACAGATAGCTCATGTCTGTAATCCTAGCTACTCAGGAGACTGAGATTTGAGGACTGCAGTTGGAAGCCAGTCTTGTGAGGAAAGTCATGACTCTTATCTTCAATTAACCACCTGAAAACTGGAAGTGGAGCTGTAGCACAAAATAGTAAAACTCAAGGCTTGAACGAAAAAGCTCAGGGGCAGCACCCAGGCCTTGAATTCATGCACCACAACAGACAAAAAAAAAATTAAAAGATAGATTTTTGAAGCTACATTTTTAAAAGAAATAGAATAAGTAATTAGAATCATGAACTGTCAGACAAAAAGAAGTTGCTAAAAAGCATTATAGAAGTTGTGAAAATTGCCCAATAACAGTTCAGCACAGTTTGATGTAATATTGATTTAATAATTATATTATTTATTGTTTACTTAAAGAAAATGGTGAACAGCTTTAGAATCAGACTCTTAGCATGTAATAAAATGTTAGACAAAAAATGAATATCATTTTGCAATTTTATTCTCAATAGAATCTTCAAAGGTCCTTCCAACATCTTATTTAGCAAACTATTAAATGTTAGAAGCACTGAAGTTGGGTTTTGAAATACAGTGAGAATGGCAAAAGAAAAAAGTTACTCAACCATCTGATTGAATTAAGAAACTACTAGAAACCATATTTTGATACCATTCTTGTATCAAATCTTATGTTTAAATGTGACATTGTAGTGTTTACTAAGAATTTTCTCCAAGAAGCATGTGGAAGGTTTAACAGGCAAACACTACCAGAGCTGCCAGTGGCACACAAGGATGTTTAAACTCTTAGGTGTGTATTAAAGCAACAATGAATCCCAAGTAAACACATTTTATGAGATATAATGACAACATGGAAAATTGATTTAGACCATAGCACAACTGCATGTTTAGCAAATAAGTTTCTTTCTAATAAGTTTATTGTATGTAAGGTTATGTTCTATGTTTTTTTCTCTCCCAGATAAATAAGAAGTCTCACTTTACTGAACAGTTCCACAGATGGTATATTGTATTAATTAAATACAAACACACATGTCCTGCAAATCTATGAAACCATTCGCTGCCACTTTCTAAAGTTCTACTGTACTCAACTGGCTTTATAAACTAGAAAACAATGTGAGGATATACCCCTATTCAACTTATGAGATAGGGCAATAATTTCATGTTAGATACTATTTCTCTCCCAGACAAGTACATTTCATAGCATATAATGCAAAATGAAGTAACATACCTAAACCAAGAAGACATTTTTGTTGCTATATTTTATTATTTATTTTCCTCTGAATTATTTTTTTCTCACAAGCTGTAGATATTTGTATTTTCCTATTTTTGAACTTAGTACAAATTCTGCAAGTATTATGGATGAGAATACAAGCCTTTTGAAAAACTTGAATAAGGAAGTTCTTTCCAAGTCTTTGTTGTTGTTGTTTGATTGGTTAGATGGAAGTTCATATTTATATAGACCCAGAAGTGCAGCAAGAATTCCATATTGTCACATCCATCATGCTGTATAGTACAATATTAGTAGAAAAAAGAACCTATTGTTCTTAAGATTATATTCCTTAAGACAGATGCATATTACGATAATCCGATAATAAATACCCAAACCAAGCTGTAAATTATCATAGCTTTTGAACATATTTTGCATTATAGAGAGCACATAGGTACACTGTGCATTTTGAGATCAACATAACCAGTGGATAAAGATGTCAGGAACACTACAATGTTAAACATGTAAGCGAATATTCTCATTGCCTTTTCTCTCCATCTAGAATACAATGCTGCCATCAATTTTACAATGCTACATTCATTGTTACCAGAATATATCTCCACATGTAGTCAATGTTTATGACACTGATCAGTATATGTGAATCAATTTATATATATGTAATATATATATTGCATAGATAACTCATTATATACACTGAACTCAGACTAAGTGATTTTGCAAAGGGTTTTATATTTATAAGGATAATTTCTTCGATTGTATAAATGATTATTTCCCACCAGTCTTTATATTCTCTAATCACATAAGTAGAATTACATGTGATGCAAAATAACTGTGAGTTCTAAATTGAAAATTTTCTCATCTTAATACTATCACGGTTTAGCATAAAAATAATGTGGTTTTTTTCCTCTGTACTCTGAATTCCACTAAACTCTAGTAGTTCTTGGAGAATATCCATATGAAGTGAGGTAGGTAATTTGTAGAACTGTTCAAATACTAGAACAGAATAAGTGAGTGGAGTTTGTATTGGAAAATAGTAAGTAACTTGATTTCTACAAGGCAAGTCTCTTAGGTTCTCATGAAATCACAGTTTACAATGATTTGAAATGAAGAAATCAGTAAATCAATGAGTAGATATGCATTTTTTAAGTGTAGAAGGGGGGATTTATGGTTTATCCTCATATTGCAACAAAGTAGCTATAATGTGTTCTACATAACAATTGTGCGAACAGAGGCTCAATGATTCAATATAACCTGGCATCATTCCAAATGACAATTTTAGAATGGAAATATAAATGACCCATCCTTGGTTCATTACAACATACGTTCACTGGTTCCGTTTACTTGTGTTTGGAGCATGGATAAAAATAATGTATTATTTTATCTTCCAAAGTTGTTAAGGATCAAATACAGTGTGAAACAACTTTGAGTGCTGCATAAGAGCTCTACAAACATAAGAATTAAGAGACTAAGCAAGTAGGCTTTCTTAGTAATTAAAGCCAGAACTCATTTTGCACAATAGTTCCTTCTCAATGTCCTGCTTGTCATTTGCTCCTCTAACTCGTCTCTTTCAACCTTTCTCTTACTTCCACAGTAAAAATACTTGTTACTGGGAATTTATGACCATCGGTACTACTGAGCTTATTCTCTAGAATGTGCCCTTGTGCTTATCTGTTTACCCATCACCCCTCTCTAAAAGAATATGCCCTAACTAGGAAAAATGAATACCTTTGTCTAAGAAGAGATATATGAACAAAATGAATGGAAGTTGTTCTCTTTATTTGGTTAATAACTATGTTTGGCCAATGAACACTACTTCAGCAAAGTTACCAATGATCCCTTATTGCAAAATCAAGTGGGGAAATTCACATTCATCTTAGGTTCTTTGTGTCATCTTAGGTAATTTGAATATGTCCCCCCAAAGCTCATGAATTGGAAACTGAATCCCCTTTGTCTGATGTTGGGTGATTATGTCACCAAGGGTCCAGCATCATGAGTGAATTAAAGCCATTGTAGTAGAAATAAATTCTTTCCTGCTTTCTCTCTTGTCTTCTTTCTGTCCTTCAAACGTGGTATGGTGTAGCTTTTGTCTTTACCAGATGCAACTCCTCAGCCTTTGACTTCTCAGCCTTCAGTGCTTTGAACCATTGGATTTCAGTTCATTATAAATTACTGATAAATTCATTTTTGTTTTGTAATTACATTAACATTGATGGTTCTGAGAATGTTTCCACGGAACCAGCTGCCCAGTTCTCTCCTATAGCGTTGGCAGATTCTGTCTCCCACACAAGAACTGCATTCTAAGTGCTTCCAGGGTCTGTGTTAACTTTAAGCCATTCGATGGTGGCTCATGCCTGTCATTCTAGCTACTCAGAAGGCTGAGATCTGAGAATCTGAGGACACACACACACACACACACACACACACACACACAGAGACACACACATACACACAGAGCAATACTGAGAATCCATAAGACTATACTCTGTGATTTGTACTAAGCAGGAAACTCTGGACACGAGGACACATCCAAACTTTGATAGAAGAATCAGAGCACTCTTGGGTCAGGCATTGGTGCTTCTCCTATTTCTATAGTTCATCCCATCCTACAGTACACTTCTCTACCCAATTATTCCCTGAAGACAAAGTCCGACATCCATCCACTGTATGGAGAGAGCTGGTGGTAACGAGGGCAGTGCATTCATGACACTTTTTACTAATCCTGGTAATGGTAGGTGTTGGGGATGAGTCACTGAATTGAGTGAGTGATTCTCCTCTGTAGCATTTAGTCTAGCTGCATGCTCTCACAGGGAGGGTTTGAGCTCAAGAGACTAAAGCAAACACCTAGAGGTGGTGTGTGAAGTTGGTAACAATGTTGAATGCTCAGTGGAAGGTGGACTATCAGTAAATACATACAAGGCTTGCAGAGCTCAGGACTCCTAATGAGGACAGACAGAACAAACATCACTTATCCTCATTGCTGTAAACCTCAGTGCTTATCCTCCCCACAGATCTATTGAGGTCCAGTGGAGCCTAGCTGGACCAACACCTTTCTCACAAAGTGTTTCTCTACCATACCTTCTACCACAGAAAGGGACTTTAAAGGTTAGGCATCATTCATTGGCTTAGCTTGCTTTGTTAGTGTGGGACCAAAATGTTAGGGATTTGTATGTTTTTTTCCCATAGAACTCAATAAAGATAATTATTTCTTGAACCCCAAACCAGTAACCTATTAACAACACTATGCTTTCTGCAGCCAACCTTACGTTGGAAAATGTGACACATGCCCAAGTCTGTTTAGTGGTTTCTTTGATTCAAAGGAAGGTCACTGTCTCTTCTGTCTCTGAGCATAAGAAAGCAGATGTAGCTACCCTAGCTCACTATTCTTTCTTGGCATCAGCAGAAACAGAGTAGTATCTGTGATTGGTCATTCAAATACTTGGGGGACAAAAAAAAATCTGCCATAGAAGGGATGTTAATCTTGAACAATTAGCAGTGAGCACAGGACTGAGTTGCACATTGCAAGAATGATTGCGTGTCCAACTCCAAATGTGAAGAGTACAGTTCCCTGAGGATGCGGCATGGAGTGAAATCTCACACTGCATGTCATCTCTACACTCCCTTGGACCCTACTCATACTATTATAAAGCCAGAATACCTTTTTGAACTTATTTTTTCATGTATCTTTCTAATTGACTACAAGCAGCTTGAGACACAGGCTGTGGTTTATATTTTAATATCCCTGATGCCTAGGACAGAACTTAACACAGGTAGCTCATTAAATTTATTCAATGCATAAACGGAAAGGATAGAGGGCGTAAGAAAGTAAAAACAACCATCCTATCTATTATTTCCTTATCTGTATTTCAAGAAGCAAGGAAATAGAATCTGCCCCCAAAGCCTCTGAATGGATGGCATTCCTTCTTCAAATCCATCTTGGGCTTCTGATTGCCAGACCTATGACAATAATAATGATAGGTTTTATTGTCTAAAGCCACTGAAAGAATGGTAATTCATTACAACAGCACTTAGGAAACATGTAGAAAACATGGAAGAATATATTCCCCTTCTTGTGTGTTTTATTATATATTTTTGCTCTAAGAAATAATGGTGTACAGTTTATGTGGTTTACCAGAAAAATTTTCCAAACCTATTTTTTAGGAACACCTATTTTGTCTGTGTAAATTTCAAACTCTTGTTATAATTTGTATCAACAGCTGGAAAGTTGTTTTTTTTTTTCTGTCATATAAACATCTAGGTTTTTCCACAATGGGCAACAATCAGCCACTGAGAAAGAAGTTATGCATTATAGCTACTTCCATGAAGGCTTACCAGATTTCCATCTGTGTCCCAACAGACCCACTTAGATTTTATTTCTGATTGCAACTTCTGCATTTTTGCTTCTGTAAAGTAATAATCAACTGCATAAGTTTGTTGAAGTAGACATTAGTTTGTTCACTTGTTCATTTGATTTTTAACAAAATTATAGAGAAAATTTGCAAAGGAAATTATCTCATATGTCTTAAATCTGTATTAACTCTCCACACATTTCCATTTTTTTAAAGAAAGGTTAGAAATCTTGAAGAGCAATATTGTCATCTTCCTGTAGGCAAGCATCTTTTCCTCTTTTAGTTTCTGACAACATGGGCCAAGGTGACCTTGTTCAGTTCCTATGGAGTAAATCCACCTTTTTTTCTGGCAAAGAATATACACTGGAGAAAGATTTTTAATTTCTGGGGCTGAGAACAGCTTAGTCTCATAAAGTCACTCATGACTAGCTCAAGAGGTGTCCGCGATGTTTGATTCTGTTCCCAGCTATCAGCAATGGATTAAAGAAACAAAATAACATCAGAATTAAGTGGCATCAAGAATTTTCCCAGTGGTAAATTCTTTCTCCTACAAGTATACTTGCAAATCTGTCTTATATGTTTTGTCAGTTATTTTTTTTGAAAGAACAGGAACAAATATGTGCTACTTGATATTTTTCTCTCTTTCTAACCTCTTGGCTCCTCCTGTTGCCAAACTAAATGTATCTTGATGCTAACTGCCTTCCCAAGTGGGAAACTAAGAATCACTAAGCTGTCTTGTCATCCTTTCTAGTGTTGAGGATTGTGTTCTCAGTTTAGCTTTGGGATGATGACTTTGGGGCCAGACTCTCTCACAGTGGAGGAAAAAGAAGGTTAGTTTCATTCACATCCTTCCAGCAAATTGCTGTGGTTTTTCACATCAAAGCCAGAACACTGTGAGTTGCACTTATTTCTTTGCTTTGCCAGAGCTGTTGACTCAGTTCCAAATCATCTGGACTTTCCCTTAAAATGGAAATAAGATTACTGCTGATATTTGAGGCTTTGCTTTCCTCACCGTGCTGCTGTTTTTTAAAGTTAGCATTAGAACATAATGATATTCTATTATACAAGATGTCTAATACCAGCATTAAGGAAGCAGAGACAGTTGAATTCTGAGTTCAAGGCTAGCCTGAGCTACATAATGAGTTTGAGGCCAGCCAAAGCAACATAATGAGAACTTGTATCAAAAACCCAAAACATAGCAGGGCACTGGTGGATCATACCTGTGATCTTAGCAACTCAAAAGGCTGAGATCAAAGAATTTTGGTTCAAAGCTAGTCCCGGCAGGAAAATGAGACTCTCATCTCCAGATAAGTAGCAAAATGCCAGAGCAGAGCTGTGGTTTAAGAGGTTGAGTACCCCCCTTGAATGAAAGAGCTGAGGAAGTGCACGCCAGGCCCTGAATACAAGCCCTGCTACTGGCATAAAGAAAGAAAGAAACTGAAAAACGAAATTAAGTCAGAACTAAGGAAATGGAAAAACCTCCCATGCTTCTGGATTGGGAGGATTAATAAAATCAAAATGGCAATATTGCCAAAGGCTATCTACAAATTCATTGCAATACCCATTAATATCCCAACACCATTTTTTAATGAAATAGAGGAAGCAATCCAGAAATTCATATGGAACAATAAAAGACCTAGAATAGCAAAAACACTCCTAAACAGAAAGAACAGTGCTGGAGGAATTACAGTACCCAACTTCAAGCTGTATTATAAAGCTATAGTGATAAAAACAGCTTGGTATTGGCACCGGAACAGGCCTGAAGACCAATGGAACAGAATTGAAGACCCAGAAATGAACCCACAGAACTATGCCTACTTAATCTTTGATAAAGGAGCTAAAACAATAGTATGGAAGAAAGATAGCCTCTTTAACAAGTGGTGCTGGCAAAACTGGCTCAACACATGTAACAAACTAAAACTAGATCCTTATATATCACCCTGCACCAAAATCAATTCCAAATGGATTAAAGACCTTGAAATCAAAACAGACACCCTGAAAACACTGAAGGAAGGAGTAGGAGAAACACTTGGGCTCCTTGGCGCAGGACGGAACTTCCTTAACAAAGACCCAGAAAGGCTACAAATCAATGAAAGGTTGGACAAATGGGAATGCATCAAACTGCAGAGCTTCTGCACGGCAAAGGACATAGCACGCAAGATAAACAGAAAGCCCACAGACTGGGAGAAGATCTTTACCGAACATTCAACAGACAAAGGCCTCATCTCTAAAATATATGCAGAACTAAAAAAATTACCTTCTTCCAAAACAAAACCGCAAAGAACCAATAGCCCCCTCATCAAATGGGTTAAAGACTTACAGAGACTTCTCTGATGAGGAAATGAGAATGGCCAAGAGACATATGAAAAAATGCTCTACATCACTGGCCATAAAAGAAATGCAAATCAAAACAACATTGAGATTCCATCTCACCCCAGCAAGAATGTCATATATCAAGAAAACTAACAATAACAATTGTTGGAGGGGATGTGGCCAAAAGGGAACCCTACTTCATTGTTGGTGGGAATGTAAACTGGTTCAGCCACTCTGGCAAGCAGTATGGAGATTCCTCAGAAGGCTCAATATAGAACTCCCCTATGACCCAGCAGCCCCACTTTTGGGTATCTATCCAAAAGACCACAAACAAAATCACAGTAATGCCACCAGCACAACAATGTTCATCGCAGCACAATTTGTCATAGCGAGAATCTGGAACCAACCCAGATGCCCTCAGTAGACGAATGGATCAGGAAAATGTGGTACATATACACAGTGGAATTTTATGCCTTTATCAGAAAGAATGACATTGTCCCATTTGTAAGGAAATGGAAGGACTTAGAAAAAATTATACTAAGTGAAGTGAGCCAGACCCAAAGAAACATGGACTCTATGGTCTCCCTTATTGGAAATAATTAGTACAGGCTTAGGCAAGTCATAGCAGAGCATCACAAGACCCAATAGCTATACCCTTATGAACACATAAGATGATGCTAAGTGAAATGAACTCCATGTTATGGAAACAATTGTTATATCACAGTTGTAACTACTTTCAACGTCCTATGTGTATCTGTAGCTTCTATTATTGATGATGTTCTTGTATCACCTTCCTGTGGTTGTACCTACAGTATCTCTGTAATCTTATCTGAGTATATTGGAAACCGTGTATACTGGTAATGGAACTAGGAAATTGAAAGGGAATACCAACATTGAGAGACACAGGGTAAAAAAAGACAAACAACTACAAAAGCAATACTTGCAAAACTGTTTGGTGTAAGTGAACTGAACACTGCGGGGGGGGGGGGGGAAGGGAAAGGGGGAGGAGGAAGGGGAGTATGAGGGATAAGGTAACAAACAGTACAAGAAATGTATCCAATGCCTAATGTATGAAACTGTAACCTCTCTGTACATCAGTTTGATAATAAAAATTTGAAAAAAAAAGAAAGAAAGAAACAAACAAACAAATAAGATATCCCCCACAAAATAAAATAAAATACTGCTGCTACTACTACTGCTACTACTGATAGTAATAGTGATAAATACCAGTAATAATAACAAAAATATAGATGTAATTTGTCTAGGTAGAGAAAAAATTGTCTATACTTTTAGTCTACTTTCTTACCAGTCATCTATATTTTCATTGTTAGCAAAGATGACATCTAGAACCCAATGCCTAAATTTAAATTCTAACTCTATGGCCTATAGCTACAAGATATATTTACCAAGTTATCTAGCTTTTAGATTCTTCAGTCATCTCATCTGTACAGTGGGGATAACATGTAATACACAATTTTATGACGGGTTGAAAGAAAATAGTAAATGGAGAGTGCTTAGACAGCATTGGACATGTAAGAAATACTAATAAAATGCTGTTAGTGTTGATTAAGTGGTTTATTTACATAAACCAAGGATGGATTTGAACAGCAGGCAGAGGAAAAGGGAACAGTAATGATAAGGAATGTAGATATATCCAGTCACCAATAAGAAAAGGAGAAAGTTTTAAGATCATAATTTTTTTCCAGTTACATACCAGAATCTGTACCCTATCTTCCCACTAAACTTCACTCCTTGAGTTACTCTTACTAAGCAAATTATCTACCACTTGAGCCATGTCCTCAGTTCTTTTTGGTACTTAATTTGTTTTTCCAGACGGGGTTTCATGTTTTTGCCCAGGCTAGGGTCAGACTGCAATCTTCCTATAGACACCTACAGAGTTCCTAGGATTACAAACAGGCAGAAAAGAACTCTTAAATGAGACACATTAGTTAATTTGGGGCAGGCAAGAGAATATTTTTTTGTTATTGTTTTTGCTTAATAGAATCCAATGTAGGCATCATATAGATGGCCAGGATGTTGTTACCACCATGCGTAATGTTTTCTGCAGCTTTTTTTACCAAAAGAAACAAGAAAGAGAAGAGAGAGAGAGAGAGAGAGAGAGAGAGAGAGAGAGAGAGAGAGGGAAGGAAGGAAAGAGGAGGAAGGGAAAGAGGGAGGTAGGGAGGGAGGAAGGAAGGAAACTTTTTTTTCAATTTAATTTATTTATTAATTGAATACAAATTTTTTGACAAGGTGTTGTGCAAAAAGGGTACAGTTACATAGTAGGGCAGTGTGCACATTTCTTGTGATATCTTACACCCTGTTTTTCTATCCCTTCTCTAGGTCAGGTAGACATATATACAATATACAATGTATCAAGAACATATACAGTAGCCACGTGGCCACGCCCAAGAAAGTTCGCCTAGGGCTTTAAATGTAATGTCGATATTAGACCATATGTCGACAGTAGTCTTATATGAACGTACATACATAGCTTTTGAGCTATTGTATTCCCCTGAGAGGTCAATTTTTGACCTTTATATGTTGAGTAATTATTTGGTTTTAGTTACATACTGTTGGGTCGCTGCCCCAATCCTGTGGGGAATACTATTTGACAAGCAGTTTTTGGTTTCACACACTTGGTCTCTACTGTCTCTCCGTCTCCCTTTGTTAACAGTCATATATCAGGGAGATCATGCCCCTTTGTTTTCTGTGTTCTAGGCTTGTCTTGCTCAACATTATTTGTTCGAGTTCTGACCATTTCCCTGCGAATAACAATATTTCACCATTCCTAATCGCTATGTATTATTCCATTGTGTATAAGTACCATAATTTTTGGATCCATTTGTCTGTGGAGGGGCATCTGGGTTGTTTCCATATTTTGGCTATTGTGAATTGTGCCGCAATAAACATGGAAGTACAAATGTCTTTTTGATATCTTGGGGTTTGCTGTTTAGGATAGATGCCTAGGAGTGGTATGGTTGGGTCATAGGGTAGGTCTATATTGAGCTTTTTGAGGAACCTCCATACTGTTCTCCAAAGTGGTTGTACTAATTTGCACTCCCACCAACAATGGAGAAGGGTTCCTCTTTCCCTGCACCCCCTCCAGCATTTGTTGTTGCCTGAGTTCAGAGTATAGGCCATTCTAACTGGGGTGAGGTGGTATCTCAGGGTTGTTTTTATTTGCATTTCCTTTACTACCAGGGATGTTGAGCATTTTGTCATGTGTTTCTTTGCCATTTTTATATCTTCTCTCTCTTTAGCTCCTTTGCCCATTTCCTAATCGGTTTATTGGGCTTGGAGGGGCCTAGTTTTTTTGTTCTCTGTAGATGACAGATATCAGGCCTTTGTCTGTTGCTGTGCTGGGAAATATCCTTTCCCATATCGTTGGCTGTCTTTCTATTTTGGTGGCTATGTCCTTAGCTGTGCAGAAACTTTTTAATTTGTAGTAGTCCCATTTGTCAAGTCTTTCCCCTATTTGTTGTGCCCCTGGGACTCTATTCAGGAAGTTCCTTTCTGTGCCTGTAAGTTCTAGCGTCTTTCCTACTCTGTCCTTCAGTAGTTTCAAGGCTTCAGGTCTGATATTGAGGTCCTTGATCCATTTTGAGTTAATCTTGGTGCATGGTGATAGGCTTGGGTCTACTTTGAGTTTTCTGCATATGGCTGCCCAGTTCTCCCAGCACCAGTAGTTGAAGAGGCTCTCTTTATTCCATTGTATGTCTTTAGCTCCTTTGTCGAATATCAGCTGGCTGTAAGAGTGCGGTTTTATTTCTGGGTCTTCAATTCTAATCCATTGTTCTTCTGATCTGTTTTTATACCAATACCAGGCTGTATTTCTTATGATGGCCGTGTAGTAGAGCTTGAAGTCTGGTATTGTGATACGTCCTGCACTGCTTTTTTTGCCTAGAATTGCTTTGGCTATTCTAGCTTTTTTGCGGTTCCATATGAATTTATGGATTGCTTTCTCTATTTCAGTGAAGAATGTGGCTGGGATTTTGGTAGGGATTGCATTGAATTTGTATAACAATTTGGGCAATATGGCCATTTTCACTTTATTTATTCTGCCTACACATGAGCACGGGAGGTCTTTCTATCTCCTTGTGTCTTCTTTGATTTCTCTTATTAGATTTTTATAGTTTTCATTAAATAGGTCCGGCATGTCCTTGGTTAAGTTGATCCCTAGGTACTTTATTCTTTTTTGGGCTACTGTAAATGGAATTGTTTCCATAATTTCCTTTTCTGTTTGTATATTGCCGGTGTACAGAAAAGCTGCTGACTTTTTTGGATTGATTTTGTATCCTGCTACTTTGCCAAATTGGATTATTAGGTGTAGGAATTTGGGTACTGAGTTTTTTGGTTCCTTCAGATATAAGATCATGTTGTCTGCGAATAGGGACAACTTGATTTCTTCCTTGCCGATGTGGATCCCTTTGATGTCCTCCTCTTGCCTTTTCGCTATGGCTAGGGATTCCAGCACTATGTTGAAAAGAAGTGGGGAGAGTGGGCATCCTTGTCTTGTTCCTGAGTTTAGGGGGAATGATTTAACTTTTTCTCCATTGAATATGATATTAGCAGTTGGTCTGTTGTCTATGGCTTTTATTGTTTTGAGGAATGTTCCATCTATTCCTGTTCTCTCGAAGCTTTTAATAGGTATGGATGTTGTATTTTGTCAAAGGCTTTTTGGGCATCAACTGAGATAACAATGTAATTCTTAATTTTAGGTCTGTTTATGTGGTAAATTACGTTGATTGATTTACGGATGTTGAACCATCCTTGTGACTGTGGGATGAAGCCTACTTGGTCATGATGTATGATTTTCTTGATCAGTTTCTGGATCCTGTTAGCTAATATTTTATTAAGGAGCTTTGCATCTGTGTTCATTAGTGATATTGGTCTATAGTTCTCTTTTTTTGTTGGGTCTTTGCCTGGTTTGGCAATGAGTATGATATTAGCTTCGTAGAATGAGTTTGGGATTTCTCCCTTTGTTTCTATTTCGCGAAAGAGTTTGAGGAGTATTGGTATTAGCTCATCACTAAAGGTTTTGTAGAATTCGTTGGTGAATCCATCTGTGCCTGGGCTTTTCTTTGTTGGGAGGTTCTTGATTACCTCCTGTATCTCGCTGTAAGTTATTGGTTTATTTAGTTGATTTATTTCTTCTTGGTTCAGTTTGGGCAGTTTGTACTTCTCTAAGAATTGACCCATTTCTGTAAAATTATTGTTTTTTGCTGAGTAGAGGTTCTGGAAATAGTTCCTTATGATTGTTTGAATATCATGTGTACTTGTTGTAATTTTTCCGGTAGAGTCCTTGATTTTACGTATATGAGTCTCTTCTCTTCTTTTTTTTGTAAGTCTTGCAAGGGGTCTGTCAATTTTATTTATTTTCCCAAAGAACCAGCTATTAGTCTTATTTATTTGTTGGGAAGGAAACTTTTAATAAGAAAATTTAATGTCTATCTTTGGAAAACAACTTCCTCTCCTCTGTAGAAGAGGGAGGTGTGTGTGTGTGTGTGTGTGTGTGTGTGTGTGTGTGTGTGTGTGTACATTCTATTCATTCTATATTCAAGTTTTTTTTTAACTACAGCTCTGATTTTCTTCCCCCCTCCCCCACCTTTCCACAAACAACCTCTCAGAATGCCTTTACCAATCACCCAATTACATGTTCTGTTCTACCTATAGGCTTTTTTCTATCTCCTATCTCTCAAATTGTAACCAAAATCCCATGTCCACTGGTGTCAACATGCCCTCATTTTCTTTCCTTATAGACAAATATATTTATTATTCTATTGTTACCATTTTGGCAAGAGTTAGCAAAAGGAAAAGACATAGATACATAATTAGTTCACCATTTTAACTAAAAGCTCATTATGTATTTTTCTTTACAAGCATCAAGGCATTCAGATCTTCACACAAGAGCCCTTAATCCTTCAAGTATTTTTTCCTACATGTTTCAAAGTACAGAAATGTTTCCACTGTTTTGACCTAGTAACATGGATGAAAATCTAAATAAATAATTGTTCACTATAAAATGTTTTCCTCTCCAGCTGCTTAATAGACCTGCTTGTAACTTTTGTAGTATTATTGCATGATTGAGGATTTTGAGATTTTTTTTAGAAAATTGTAAAACACCACTAAATGGGTTTGAAATGCTACTAGACTCTGAATAGATATAACACTGTTTTAAACTATTTAAAATACTTGGGCCACTAAAGGGTAAAAATAGAGAAAGAATTTTGTGAGTAACAAGTATTTTCCTCTCCAATATTTACTAATCTCTCTGGGACCACTTAAAGCAATTAATACTAACAGATTTCAAATTTCAGCATTTTTTTCAGTACATACCTATCATATTTGCACTTAATAATTGCTGAGAGTTATTTTCTTCGGTTGTCCTCTTTCTTTCTACCTAAGGTTAAAGTATTGCATATATGAAAATCCAGTTTTCACTACTGGATGTGTGTGTATGTATATATATATATATATATATATTTGTGTGTGTATTACCGTAGACTGTTTAGAAACACTCTTCATGTATCTTTAAATTTGAACTGTTTTTTTATTACAACTGCCAGATTGACATGTTTTCAATGATGTTGTTTATCTACAATTTCAAATTTCCCAGTAGAAGCAGTTTTAGTCTTCAGCAATCTAGTTCTTTGTCATTGCTATGGTAGTTTGTTCCTCACAGGCTCCCATACTATATGCATGGTCCCCAGCTTGTGGCACTATTTAGGAAGTTAGTGGAAACTTGGAGTGGTAGGGCCTAGCTATAAGAAGAGGGTCACTGGAAATAAATGTGTCCTTAAGGGCATATAGTACCCTGGCCTTTTCCTGTTTCTCTGTTTCCTTCTTCCATCATGAGGCTAGCAGTCTCCTCCATCAGAGGGTTCAGCCCATTACTGCCAGGCCCCAGACATTACTTGCTCCCACTGCTATGCTGTTCTGCCCAAGTGCATGGGGCCCTCCAGTGATGGACTGAATTCTACAAAACTTGGAGCAGAAATAAGTCATTATACTTTTAGTTGTTCTGTCAGGGATTCGGTCATTCCAAAAAGAAAATTTGACCTATACGGTTACATCATATTTTTATTTATTTATTTATTTTTTTTTTTTGGCCAGTCCTGGGGCTTGGACTCAGGGCCTGAGCACTGTCCCTGGCTTCTTCTTGCTCAAGGCTAGCACTCTGCCACTTGAGCCACAGCGCCCCTTCTGGCCATTTTGTGTATATGTGGTGCTGGGGAATCGAACCCAGGGCCTCATGTATATAAGGCAAGCACTCTTGCCACTAGGCCATATCCCCAGCCCCTACATCATATTTTTAGAACATATTCTAGAATATAAGAAAAATTTCAGCCTAGAAAAGAAGCAACTTAATGTAGGATAAGTGTCCTTAAAACACTAGGAGGAAATGCTCATACCAAGAAGAAATGTATTGCTTCTGAAAAGGAAAGGCCTTTGGTGAGGATGTGAGGAAGCTAGCTGCCATTTTTCTCTTCCAGACAAGTGTCACTTGCTCTTCAGCAAAATAAAAAGATGTGAGTGTTTTCTGTATCATATATTTATCGATGAATAGTTATCAATGCCCTCTTCCTTTGACCCTCAAACACAAATTAAAATGACTGGAAATTTAAAAAGTGTGAGTTTTTAAGTTGGGTCTGTTGTACTTGATCAAAGCAGCTCAGGAAACTTTTTAAACATCTCTATAATTCTTGATTTTAGCATAAAAGTGTTCATTGAGTCAAGTAATAAGAAAATTTAGCCAAAGTAAAGTGAAGTCATGGAGAAATAAATAACAGTTTCCATTTCAAATTAAACTATGATGCTTCAGTACTAGGTAATCAGGTGATTACAATGCTCACGTATATTGCTCACCTGTTCTAGAACCTAGATTAAACAAATACAATAAAAAATCCCAAGATATTAGTTCAAGTTTCTTTAGATATATAACAGACTTGCAAATTTCGCTATGCTAAAGACAGTATGTCTGATATAATATTTGGATGATTAAGTTAAGGGAGTGGGATATGAAAAAGGTTGTTCTAATGAGTAACTATTTCTAACTTTTGGATTTATTTTTTTCCCACTATGAACTAGTATGTTATAATCTGTCACCTAAAGTTTTTCTTCAACATTGTGATAATGACAAAAAGGTTAATCAAATACATAAACAGCAAAGTGACATTTCATCTATACATTAATGATTCTGTGAGTTCAAGACTTCAGAGCAACCTAACGAAATGGTAAGGTTCCCTTCCAATTGTTCCAGAATATGAATAGAGACCCAGTGCCAGTGAGGATCAGAACAAGGCTTTGAATACAAAAAGTTCTCAAGCTTTTTCTCAGCACAGTATAAAGAGCCGTGGGGATCCCTCCACTTCCCCACTCACATGTACACACAGGGTCAGAAACTTGGAGACAAGCAAGGCATCTAGCACCCTGCAAATACAGTGACAGATTTCCCAAGAATTATGCTCAATTAGAGTAACCCACGGATGGAGAATGGCTTTAAAAAGAAAACCTACAAAGAGTTATATGACCCCGGCTTCAGCTGCCAGCACCAAAGTGAAGAGAAACAAGGATTTTGTTATTCATCAGACATTAAAACAAACACATGTACAGCACTGATAAGCATTTCTCTCAAAGGGGTAAAAAGAACAGGAAGGACTGAAAAATCTCTGCACAAACTAATCTTTTTGATGAAAACATTCCCCCCTCCCTTTTTGGTCTGTATAAGACAGTGCACAAAGTGCTCATTTATGTTTTCTTTGTTTTCATCCCAAAGCTTGAAGATCAAAGAGTTAATAAAAGCTCCTTGCCATGGAAGGTCATTACAAAACTAAATGTGCAATTCAAAGTGGAAAATAGAATGAATGCCAAGGAGATGGTTTAGGAAATAACATTCTAGATGTGTTCTTTGAAGAACATTTGCAGATTCTTTGGTTGCTTTGGGTCACAGGGAACAATGTGTCCATGTGAATCACCATTCTGCCAAACCATGGCCCGAATACTTAGAATCACCAATATACTTGACATAGAGTTACTTAATAAGTTTGAAAATATTCACGAGTATTTTGTATTGAAAATGGTATTAAAAGCATCCATATCTGTTTTCTCTAGGGCCTAATTAAGTTACCCAACATGTGAATCTATTCATTTGAAAAATAAATAGAAGCATTGTTTTTCCATGATCTGACCAAGTTGGATGTCATGATAAAATAAAAACTTAATGTTTCCCCTTAACTATTAAAGTTGGTTCTTTTCTTTTTTTTTAACTCCACAACTTTAGACTTGGAACAAACACAGACTGTAGAGTGCTGACTTGAAAAATTGTCAATACTACCGGGTTGATTTATTCCAAAGAGACAGGCTGTGAAACTGGTGTGGAATTTCAGTGTGATATGTCAGAATTTGCTGTTCACTGTATGTGTGGTCTGAATGTTGACATCCTTCTTGCCAATTCATACATTGGAAACTAATCCCCAGTGTAAGAGTGCAGTGAGGAAGAGCCTTGAAGAAGTGAGTAGGCCTGAAGACAGAGACCTTGTGACTGGGAGTAGTGCCCTTTAAAACATCCTGAAGAAGTTCTGCACCCTTCTTCTTATGTGAGGACACAGTCATGAACCAGAAAATCTGCTAGTGCCTTGGTCTTGGACTTTGTATCCTTAGACCTGAAAGAGATAAATTTCTCTTTTGGAAATTTTCCAGTCTAAGGTGTTTTGTGAACTAAGACAATGTAGCTGTGGAATTTCAGCATTAGAACGCATTAGGCAAATGTCTTCCTTGGAAAGGAACAGTAGGACTACATGGGACCATTCTGCTTTTTAGCCTATGGCTTTCCAGAGGGAGGAGGTAACAAACAGTACAAGAAATGTATCCAATGCCTAACATATGAAACTGTAAACTCTCTGTACATCACTTTGACAATAAATAAGAAAAAAATAATTATAAAAAATAAAGAATTATTCAAATTTGAAAAAAAAAGTTAAACAGTAGAGTTTACTTACAGATTCTACTAGGAATGATCAAAGGAGTTTTCTGCCAGTATTTGAAAACATGTTGCAGGAAAATAATTCTAGGGTAGTCTAGAGTTAGATTGGAACATCGGAATAGAAAAATTTTCAGATAATGACTTTCAGAAGAGTGAATGAAATGATAGCATAGAAAATTTGAAACAACTGAGATTAAGTTTAAGAAATTATACTTTTTAGTTACTTGAGGTAAATAACTGACCTATTTCACTAACAAATAAATCTATTTGAAGTTCCTTTAGAAGTTTTTCTGATGCCAATAAAGTGCCATTTATTTCCTCCTTGTACTGGTATTGCAAGCCACTTTCCTACAGGACAACCAGTTTGCAGAGGGAAAATTACTGAGCAACAAATGAAGAGGGGGTGTACGTCAGCTGAGCTCTCTGAACCCTACGAAGGGAAACTTTCCTCCCACTCATGAAAGAGGGTGATTGTGCTCAGTGCCACTTATCCACTGCCAACAGTCTGGTAAGCCTTCTATTCAGTGCTCTACCAGGGATACAACAAGGTGACCTGGGGTTTGGGGCTGAGGTCAGAGATGGGTCACTGACTGAAAAATGAAACTAGTCTAAAGGAAAGAATCCTAGGAATGGGTGAAATTACTTACCCATAAAAGTCACTTAATCTAAAAGATAGCATAGAAAAGCATTTTTAGATGGAATCCTATTGGTTCTCTCAAGCTGGTGAACTTCCCCTTTTCCATTTTCTCTGTGGGCTCTTCTCCTTTGATTTTCTCCTCTGTTCCTTTACCTTCTTATTCATGCAAACCCAACTCCAAAACCAAGGATCAGATGGCAGTAATTACTACACTGCTATTGGAAACCTGCTCCAAACTAGCCAGTCGGCTTCTTGCACTCAACACCTTCCTATAAAGGGAGTACATGTCTACATGATATAATGATGTTACCACCCATGAGGGATTCTTTAAATGAAGCTCTTTTAATGCTGGAGGAATCTTAATAAGTAGATATGTATTTCCCCTTTCACAATTTTTCTTCTCTCTCTTCCTCTCTTCCTCTCTGTCTGTCTGTCTCTCTCTCTCTACACACCCCCACACACACATGCACACACATAAGCAAGTAGATGCCTATTGCAAAGAGAGACAATAGAAAGAAGGAATATATTCAGAGTTAACTCATTTTCCTCTTCCAAAAATTACAAGTGAAAAAAATTTCACAAATAAATCTACAAATGTCACTTTAAAGAAACAAAAAAGACAGTATATTTTGAAGAACTTAATTATGAATAGGCAAAATCAGACATGTGAGAGTAAAATGTTTACTACTTATCTGATTTCCTAAGAAACTCCAGAAAAAAATGCAGAAAGTTAGCAAGTATTCATTTCCTTCTCTCCAATGTATAGGAAGATGGAAGATTTTAGCTTTTTGTTTTATATTTGTTGTCAAGAACTCACACAAGGAAGTCAATTTTATACAAAATAATTTTACAAAATTAGTTTTAAAAGAATAAATTTTCATAGATCAACTTCAGTAGGTCACAAAATATATCTTTAATATGAGCTCTTTAGTTTTATTGGTACGTTATAAATTATTTATCTTGTATAAACACATTAGAAACATAATTAGAATGTCTTTGGTTAATATAGCTCATAGTTTTAAGTTAAAATAGTATAATGCATGATAGGCCAAGAGAAATGTAAGTATGGTCTAAAAGAACATATTTTAGCCAGCTTCCCATTAAACATTGAAAAGTTGACTTATCTTAAAATAAAGAGAATCACTACATCACTCTGCTACAAGCAAACATTTCTTTGTAAATAAGGATGAACTGACAATGTTTGAAAGTATAGTTCATCAAAATCACAACAAGAAACCAAATATTATGAACATGCAAAATTCCATGTTTATTTAATATCCATTACATAGCCGGTTCATTGAAACCAGTCTTTGTAAAGACAAATAACATTTCTGAGGAACATAAACAATTTCATACAGTTGAAATTCATCCTGTGTTTTCACATGAATAAAGATGTCATTATGCAAGATCTTTTAGCAATAAAGACCTTGCATCAAGTTGGCATGGCATCGCTCAGTGCTTCAAGGCAGCATGAGACTCCACCCAGATCTGGAGGCGAGATTACCAGCTCTCTATCAAGAAGCTCAGTGATCAGCAAGTCCATATTCAGCTGTTGTGAAACATGCTGCAGTATCAGCATTGGCCTCCCCTGTGCGCAATGTTACGGCATCTTCTGAAGAGACCATGTGCAGCATTTCAGAGGCATATTCCTATGAAAAACATTATTTTTGGAAAATTGTTAAGGACAATATACACATCATGTAAAATGTCTCCTGGTAGTCAGGCCTGTAAAGATACCACTTTTTTATATTCTTGAAAGTCCTCTTTCTGCTTTTTGCTAGTATTTATTTTCTTCCAGTGTTCACATTTCAAACATAATGCAACTTTCCTGGCTCCTAGGCACAGTCATGTTGTGGTTCTGACCAAGGAAATGTGACTTGCTGGTTGGGACTTCCAGGATTGCTTGCTATTTGTTTGTTTGTTTATTTATTTTGTGCTGGTCCTGGGGCATGAACTCAGGCCCTGGGTGCTGTCCTTGAGCTTTCATGCACAAAGCTACCACTTAAGCTGCGACATCACTTCTGGCTTTGGTGGTTCATTTGAGATAAGTGTTTCATGGACTTCCTGCTGTGCCTGCCTTTGAACAGTGATTCTCAGATCTCAGTTGTTAGGATTACAAGCATAAACCTCTGGCACCTGAACCTTTTCAAGAAAGGAGAAATGTGAGCTTTCCACACTTCTCCTTGCTAAAAGCATACAGGTTAAACAGTTACAAAGCCATGTGGGCTATGTACTTGGGTAGGGGGAACAAAGGGAAAAGGTGATGGTGTTTGCCCTGATCAGAGGTCAACCATGTAGAATTGGACTAATTGGGGCCAAAGAGAAAAGAAGATAAGGCATTTTGGGAAATACATAAATAACATTATTGGAGAAAATGAGATACTCAAAAGATTTTTAAAGGATGTTTTTCAATGAAAATAAGCAAAACCTACTTTCTAACCTCCTCCCTTTAATGATTGAGTTCCCATTTCTAGTACTAATTGAGTATGTGATTTTAGAGTTGTTTCACATTTTGGAAGGTGCCATCATTTTTTCAGCTAGGAAGTCAATGTCTTACAATTCATTTACATGGCTTTTTTTTTTAAGGATTAAAACAGTAGATGTGAATAATCTAATCATACTGTACTTGACACATAACAGTTAACAGTTTTTCTTTCTCCAGTCCTCCTGTCCCCATATACATTTCCTCAAGTATATATGTTTCCACTCATGTGTGAAATCTTAAGCTGCATTCGTAGAAGCAGGCAGCAGAATAGTAACTACCAGAGGGTAAAGGAAGGGAGTAAAGGGAGGGTTAGGAAGAGATAGCTTAACAGGTACAAAATCACAGCCAAATTGGGGAAATAAATGCTGGTGTTCTATTTCAATGGGTGATTTTAGTTATCAATATTATATCATATAATTCAAGATAGCCAGAGAAGAATTGGAATGTTCTCATCATGAAGAAATGGTAAATGTTAGAAATGATAGACAACCTAAGTATGCTAAATGGATTAGTATATGATACATTAATGTAACAAAACACCACACTGTTCCCCACAGAGATGTATGATGACTAAACTATAAGCAAGAAGAGGGAAAATGCTTTCAGGCATAAGACAAGAATCTTTATCTTAAATTGAAAGATAATAATTGTATGTCTTTAGATTGATCTTTTGTAACTCTAATTTCTTTAACAGTG
This sequence comes from Perognathus longimembris pacificus, assembly GCF_023159225.1. Classification (NCBI taxonomy): domain Eukaryota; kingdom Metazoa; phylum Chordata; class Mammalia; order Rodentia; family Heteromyidae; genus Perognathus; species Perognathus longimembris. The sequence goes on along the minus strand of NC_063182.1, from coordinate 17,692,997 downwards.
TTGGTATTTAACTGCTATCCAGATCACTAGTTCTGAGATAAAGATACATGGTTCTCTCTGGTGTTACCCTGGACTCTGAGCAGTAAAAGCAACAGGTCCTACCACAAAACTCTTCTCTGTACCTTCATCTAGTAGTTCTGATGAGGAGACATGGATGTTAGTGAAAGCAATGTGTCTTCCTAGGTTGTAAATTTCTCAGCTTGTAAATGCTTATTTTCCCCACAGAACTTGAATTAACAAATAAGTTGCAATTGGGTTACCAGGACAGAAAAATGTTTTTGTGATCTTATAATGATTTCATGATTTAATAATCCAAGCTTGTGGTATTTCCCAATCTGCAATTTGTTGCATTTACCATTCATTAGGCATAAGCTTGAGGGCCTATAAGCCATGTGAACAGAGATGAGCCAATATTTTGGAAGACAAAATGAAGGTGGCTAATCTCCAGTACCTTATAATATAGAGGCTGTTTACTATAAACTCTTTACTACATACCTTTTAATCAGCCCAAGAGACATGCACATTATGCATTTCTGGAAACTAAAGGGAAAAAATAAGGAAATCTGCCATCTAATTTGATAGAAAACAAAACTTTTGAACTGTAATTATTCAAGAACTCATAATATCAAAGTTATTTATTGCAAATAGGCTCTCATAATATCCAACATTTTTCAAGTAATATAAAAAGGTCTTGTTTAATCTTGACAACTTTGATAACATTACTGTAAGGTAGATAATAGTACTTCTTTATATAATGTTAAAAATTTAGAAAGGAAAAAATATTGTTCCAAATAGCAAACTTTCAGTCCACACTTTCTTCCCAGAGTTTGTTCACAACATTATCAGATCCTATTGTTTTGTTACTTTCTGAATTTCTATGAAATAGAGGACAAAACCAAAAGGATGAAGATCTAGGTTAAACACTATCTTTGGCCTAAATCACTTTCTGCTGAATGAAAACTTTTTTTCTTCTTTGTGTATACTGGAGATTGAACCTGATGTCTTGTGCTTATTAGACAAATGCTCTACCATGTTTTGTTTTAGTTATTCCTCAGGCATGACCATGAGTTTATGCTTGAGCCAGCCTGGGCCATGGTCCTCCTCTTAGGCTTTCCACATCGCTGAGATGGCTATTGTATACAACCATACCAAACATATTGACTAGAAAAGAGCTGTGGTAACTTTTTTCCCAGGCTGACCTCAAACCATGATTCTTCTGATCTTGACCTCCTGAGTACCTTGGAAGAGAGATTTGAGCCACCATCCTCATCTTGAAAACGTTTCTTTTTGGGTTCTTCTGAGACATCTTTCTACTATGCAAAAAAGTAAGTTTTCCTATTGGACATGCTGGGATAAGAATTTGTGTGATTTTCCAAAGTCTTTAGTTCATGGTTGGTTTTCCTGATGTCCTCTTTCTCTTCTTTAAGGTCTGTTTTCAAATAAGAAGTGAGGAGTCACTTTATGGGCTAGGATCACTGCAGGGTATTGGACAGATGCTAGAACTTATACAAAGTCACCAGTTCAGATCCAAAGATAAACAGTTCTCTCTTCTATTATCTGTGATCACACACAGTAAAAGCAGACTGATATCTTTACCCTAACACGCTCTACCCTAAATCAGTTCCTCGTGTTGGAGGCCTGGCTCAGGGGATAGGGCACCTGCCAATGAGCAAAACCATTGAATATAGAGTTCACATTCTGGTCTTGGTGAAAAAAAAGTGTTCTTTACATTGATTTAGAGGTTCTGCTAAGGAATCCAGTGGATTGTTACCAATGAGACCTAGAAGGGCAGTTGTCAGCATTTGCTGTCACACATGGTATCTATCTTACATTGTCACAAGCATGACACTGAGTACAAGTCATAAGGTAAAGTGGAAAGTAGGCTTGCAGACAATCCCTAAAAGCATTCTTTTTTTAATTTTGGAAAGGTAGGATTATGGAAAGCAACAGAAAAAAAAACAGCAAAAAAAAAAAGATAGATGGCAATACAAATTTGTGTTAAATTAGAACAGACAGAAAAAAGTGGCAAATTGGGTCAAAAGCTGAATGTCTGACAGAGTCAAATGCCAAATGTATTAACTTTGAATATTAAAACCCTGGATAATAAAAAGAAGTAAAAATCAAAGGAGAAGTTAATTCAGTACTCCGTTATTCTTAATTAGCTTCTTTCTTCTCCTGAAATATTTTAAACTGAAATGTTTTGTCTGAAAGTATTAAGGGAAGATGACTGAATCAGGTAGACTCAAATATATCTATAGGTAATATTTCTATTCTTATTTCTAGAATAGACCAAAAATGACCCAGACTAGTGCTTCTTTCTGTCTGGTTGTGTGACAAAGAATATATATTTCTCACCTCATCCACCCTGCTAGCTAATGAGAAATGCTTATTAGCAAGAGTAAAAAAGAGTACTTACTGAGTTGTGCTTCATAGAAAATATTTGCTAATTTAATCCTCAGTATATGATCTCTTATCCCTACTTTATCAATAAGAAAACTGACACAGAAAGTGCTGACAATTTTCGCAAGTCTGTGCAGCAAATTAGTGAACATAAGATTCACAACCAGCCAATCTTCTCCTAACTGCAGCAGGATAATCTTCAAGAATAAAACTTCAGAATGAACAAAGCTATTATTATGTTTGAAAGTATTTAATAAGACCAAGACTGACCTTTAAATTTGCTTGATATTATAAAATAATGATGGAATCCCTCACCCACATAGCTATGGAGATTAGACTTTTGAAAATAAAGAAGATAATATTCTTTTACTTGCATAATGGTAAGTATTACATAATATAAAGATTTCATAAAGAACTTAACAAATGTGCTATTTTAAGTGGTCCTACTCAGAAAGTTAAACTAGAGCTAAACAAGACATTCCTCTGAAATATGCCTGATTCACAAATAACAAAAGATTCCTATATTTCTATCACCGTTTCTGGGCAGTTCAAATCTTTTTATATTAATGAAAATGCTGGTTCAATAGGTAGCACTTCAAAAAAAGAAATCAGAGGCTGTACTTTGGAGCTAAACATAAACATAATTGGAAAAGGTAATGATGAACTAAACCGTATTTACACAAGCATTTGAAATAATGGCTCATAAGTTCTGCAGAATATTTTCCCCCTTTAAATGGAATTATACACAGTACCCTATTGGCTCATTTCTCAGTGTCTTATTCATACTATAAATCTCCTTGCTAGATAGGAAATCTAGTCTGCATCACCACCATTTTTCAAATCAAGCTCATATTTTACACTGGTTGCTGAAATAAAATTAAATTCCTCACTTTGTTTCATTATATTTTGAAATCAGAATTTCAACAAGTGACAATTAGAAGGACATCCTTCTAAACATGGAGGGGATATATTACAGGCAGGCAGGGAGTGAGTGAGAGAGAGAGAGAGAGAGAGAGAGAGAGATTTATGCATCTACCCAGCTCAACCAGTGTTTGTGGCAATGATGACAAAACTTTTGGCATAAGGACTGCTAAATACATTCTCTCAGATGGGGAAGGGAAATTTAAAATGAAGTGGACTTTCCTTCTACTGAACATTTATTTACCAGTCATTCATACAAAAGGCAAACTCATTTCAGACTTCTTGAAAAGTAATCTAAAAAAATGATTTCATATGACTTATAAAGTGTGTAAGTGTGGCTAGAATGCTGAGTATTACATACAGAAAAAAGTGACTTTCCAGAAAAATAGCCATTCAGACCATGTTAGTCTGCTCAGGCTGCCATTACTATCACAGACTAGGTACCTTGACCACCAAAATTTTATTTTCTCACAATTCTGGAGGTTAGCAAATCATGTCTAAAGTTCCAAATAATTTGTGCTCTGCTGAGGGCTTTTCTGGCTGCAGACAGCACATGTTTGCTTATACCTTCACATGACCTTCCCTAATTATGAGAATTCAGAGGAAGGGAAATCTGTCTTCTTTTATCAAGGCCCCTAATTCCAGCATGAAGACCCTATTCTGTGACCTAATCTAACTCTAATTACCTCCCCCAAACCCCATCCCCTAATACTAGCTTGTTGGGGGGTAGGACTCTTTACACAGAAATCTGTGTGTGGGAGGGGGGTAAATATTCATTTCATAACAATGACCAAAATTCAATAAGACACAATTTAGTGAGTAAAGTGGGAATTTATCTGCTTACGGTTTTCTGAAGTTTTCCTGAAGTTGCACATCTCATGTTCTACCTAGTTTTACTAGAAGTTATGAATGTTTCTGCTATATAATATATACCAAACTATATTCCTGATATACACTGTTCAAGTAAACATTGACAAATAGTACAATGAAGAAGTGACCGTTGAAATATGACCCAAAAGCTCCTTATAGGGACATGAAAATCCATAGGCTTCTATGGGTCATGTCTGAAGTCTATATAACAATTAATTATCAGTGGCAATTACCATCCTCCATAATCTGGCATAAGCTAATAATATTCTTTAAAAAATTAGACACGTTCATCCAAAAGAACACAACTATGAAGAATTACTTTGTTACTTTCCTGGCATAGAAAGGGCAGGTAGTGGATTCTTTTGGCTTCATCCAAGTGAACTTTGGATTGAAATATTTTTCTAGTCATGTTCTTGAACAATTACTTTCATGCATTATATCATTTCCAGACTATTAAAGATTTGATGGTCAACTGATTTTGTACTCAATGAGTGGAAAAGTGCATATTCTAAAGGAGGTGGCTTCAAAAGACTACACATGGTGCGCTCTTCACTGAATTGATTTCTCTTAATCTTGACTTAACCATTCCCATTCCTACCAAACCTCCTGAAAGTAGGCTTTGTTTATAATCTATAGATTGCCTTATGGAACATTAACAAACTTCAAAATCTTAAAATAGAAGCATCTACAGTCAAGAGTTGCCTGTCTATCTTTCTCCCGCCCTGTTTTGTCCTCCTTCCCTCCCTCTTTCCTTTCTTTCTTCCCTCTATCCCTTTCTTCTTTCCTTGCCTTCATCCCTGCCTCCTTCTCTCTTTTTACTTTCCTTCCCTTCCTCTCTTCCTTCCTTCCTTCCCTGCCTCCCTCCCTCCCCCTTGCTTCCTTCCTTCCTTCCTTCCTTCCTTCTTTCCTTCCTCCCTCCCTCCCTTCCTTTTCTTTATTTCCTCTTATTTTCCCCAGTACCTAAGAATCTTGTCTGTAAAAGTCTATTTGAATAAATGCATTGGTGATACCTAAAATGAATGATCTATTTAACAGTGATTACTTGATGCCAATATATAAAGTTACACTCAAAAATAATAACCGTATTGCTGGCTAAAAACATACAACTACCTTTTGTTGTACCAAATGTCACCTGATACAATAGGCTCTTTCTTCTAATACAGTCTTACTAACTTGAATAATTGTTGGCAAAAGAATATTAATCTCTGATTTCTTACCACCACCATATAATCACCTATGTTATTCTGTGTTAAAACATATTCTCAACTCCAAAGCATAGACTCACTAACATTAAGTTTCACCTACTAATTCCATAAGGTTTTATATCATACACACACACACACACACACACACACACACACACACACACACACCAGTGTACAAGAATGTTACAAATGTGAGAACATACCATTCAGGTAACATCTTTCAGTGATTTTGAATCCTTCTCCCTAATGTGGTGATTGTTATCAAAGAAACTACTCTCCAAGGAGGGGTGAAAGAAAGTTTTCCCCTTTGCTTTTATCTAGGGAGGTCATGCTCTTGTCCTTCCAGAGTGGGCAGGAATCAAACAAACTATTATTAAGGCCAATTTAATTCTCTTGGTCCTTGGGGTTATTTGACTGTAATTATCCCTGGTACCACTAATAAATACGAAAAAAAAACATATGTGAAGTAAGTCACTTGCCTTGACAAAACCAAGTTCTTAATAATTCCAAGGTTTTTCACTCTTCCCGTGATTATTATCTATGAGGGACTGACATTAAAACAAATTTGAAGCTTCTAGACATTTTTTAAGCAAATTTGATGAAACCAATGAATTCAACAACACTTTCCACTTCTGTCACCTTGCTAAAAATGTTTAGTAATTTTTACAAATGAATTATTAAAAGTGCAGTTGATAGTGATTTTTTTGAAAATTATTCAAAGCCAAAAGTACTTAAAGGATAACAGAAAATAGAAGGAATTCTGTGTTTAAGAGCAAAAGTTGACAGCATGAAAACACTGATGATAGGTGGCTTCACCTATCACCTAAGTTGAATAATGTGGCCCATATTTGACAATTAAAAGAACTAAACACAAAGCCGGTTATGGAAGGTTGACATGAAATACAAATGATTACTGGCTCAGAACACTTGAAAGCAAGGACATATGCTTCATTCTGTTTTAACCAAAAAGAAGCTATTCCTTATATTGCTAACTTAGTTGGCTGTTCTTCCATCAGCTAAAGAATATTCGATCTTCTACAGTGTCAGTTTGCTCATCTGTAAAGTGTATTATAATAATAACCTCCATAAATGACCAAGATAGACAGGTTCGAGGTAATAGCCCAGAACTCACCTCAAAAAGGTAAAAGTTAGGCAGAGATCATTAGTAGAAATTGATTGTAGAAAAAAAATGTCCAAATGAGAAGCCGAATATTAGAATCTATTCCATTTATGAAGATACAGTGGCATGACTTGATAAATAAGTACTCACTAATGAATTAGGGAAATTTCATAATATATTAAGCAGTTGCTGTTCATAGCAAGAAGAAAATAATAAAAATAAATTGTGGGTAAACCAAACAAGTTCACACTGATGGGAATTGTAAAAGAGTCATTGTGATCTTCATGTACACACAATGTTGTTCCTGGCCCACTCCACTGGTGTTTTCAGGAACGTTACAGAGACATTTCATTTAACAACTGGTCACATACAATGGGGTCCTCAATGGCGTGGAGCACATAACACTAGATGAATGACCTTCTCATGAATGAAGCAAGGAACTGTAAGATGAATTCCAGACTCTTGTGCAATCATAATATTCAATCTTAGCAACTTAAGAAAATTGAGAGGAGAGGTAGGAGTGGGAGGAGTGAAAGAGAATGATGAAAGAGGGGATATCAATCAAGATGCATTGTATTCAGAACTAATTTATTGACTGGGGACTCCTTTGTCAAACTACTAAAGATAATAAAAATATAATATTTATAAAAGAAAATAAAAAGATTCACAAGCCGTGGTAAATTTCAAATAATTGTCATTTTTGTATCTGTTCAGTATTCAGCATCAGAAAAAAGGTCTGTTTTCATTTGGCTAGTATTTTAAATATATCAAACGCCTTATTATATTATTACTATACTTACTATATTACATATATGGCATCAATATTAACTGTCAATCAATTGATTAATCAGATTGAACCTCTTATTCACCTCCACTATTCCAAATGAGAAAGGATTCAGTTAACAAACAATAAGTAGACAAAATAGTAATAGGAAAGATGCAGGTTATTTTCTTAAATCAGAAATGCAGTGATTGTTCTGTCATTCAGTTCCAGTGGCCAGTGCCTTTGAAGCAGGAGAAAGTTGTTTTTATACCTCTCTCTTTGGAAATTGTTCTTGTCAGAATTTCATGAAAACTTCTAGATTTTCTCAATTGCAGCTTTAACTAAAATATTTTTAGAATTTGCAAGATACATAACTTTCCCTTAAGTTAGAACTCTTTCTAGGATCATTTCCGTTTTTTAAATGAGGATTTGAAAATTAACATAGTTATTTTTTTAAGAATTCAAGACTTACAAATTTAATCCAACACATATTTTTATTTTATTTTGACAAACCAGTCACAAAAATAGGAAAAAAAAAACAAACAATCCCTAGTGTATCCTCGAACTTGAAGTTAAATTTTACACTGAGGTAGTCTTTTTCCATATATCTTCTTACTGGCTCATGTCCCACAAATCTGGCTTTGTCTTTGTAATATTTACAGTTACTCATCAATAACCTTGTCAAATTAATCCGGTCATAAGATGTGGACAAAGAAAAAATTGTTATTGTTCTTCAAGTTCAGAATGTGTATTGTACACAAAGTGATGGAGAAAAGGCCGTGTTGAAGAAAATTATTCAAACTGTCATGTACATGGTTAACATTCATTTGGTAGATGTCCTGTGAATTACAGGCCTGACTTGATAATTTTCTGATCTCACTGGACTTGGGGCTTTCCATCTGTCCAATAAGCAAGGCTGCTTCCACTTCCCAATTCTAGTTATTCCCACAAGAACAGCCTCATCTTTACTGTATCGGTGATGACAACCATTAGCTAACACTTGTACTCACTAATTTTTATTTAACATTTGTTTTAAAACAAGGTCTTCAAGTTTTTTTTACACTTAAGTGTATTTTTAAAAAGAAGCTTTGTGTTTCCACCATTAAAAAATGTCATCTGTATAAGATGGTAATCTGAATTTTTTAATTTAGTGAAAAACTGTACATTATTATTAAATTCTAACTCTACATAGTTGCCTGCTGAAGACCCTAGGCCTCAGGCTTGTCTTCTGTTCCTTAAAAAGGAAGATAAAAGTGTTAGAGAGCTCTTTGTTAGCACGACTGAGACTTTCTTCTTGATATAATTAGAAGTCTCAAAAAAAAAAAGAAAAAAAAGCTGAAAAGAAGCTAATTTTCTCACTGCGTCATTCACTATCCATATGTTTTCTAAAATTATCTTGTATATACTAGTGGCACACACCCTTCACCCTGGGGAAACAGATCCAGACTATATTTTGTTTATTATATTACAAATCAGGAATTTCTGCTCACATTGACATGCAAAAGAAAAGGAGCTACATATCTCTCCTGATGCTTCAAAAAGAGGGAGATAGGGGCTTATAGCAATATTCCTGTATATGACATGACTTTGGAAATTTGTTCAGTCAGGAAAAGGTAATGAGGAAGCATGAATGAGAGCTAGAATGAAGGCAGGCCACCATTGGTTCACACCTGTAATCCTGTACACTTAAGAGGCTGAGATCTGAGGACTGAGGTTCAAACTCAGCCTCCAAAGCAAAGTCAGCGAGTCTCTTATCTCCAATTAACCACTCAAGAGCCGGAAGTGGAGATGTGGTTCAATTGATAGAGAATGCAGGTATTGACTTCAAGTCCCAGTACCAATCCAAACAAATAAGAAAAAGAGCCAGAATGAGAATAAACCTGCTCAACTTGATTTAGTTTTTATAAAAGACCTTTCCAAACCATTTTGACATTGAAAAATATCATTAAATCAATTGAAACAATTTTTGTCAGAGCTGAAAGGCAAGTAGATGCCTTCTGAAAAAGAATTGGTTCTGGTTGTTAAAATTGCCAGAATTACTCAACTATCTTTATTTACCTTGTTCTACTAATGATTGTTCATATGGTGAAAGTGAGTTTTCAAAACTGAAAATGAAAAGCATTTTCCATAGCTGCAGCCATACTTTTGTTTACATATTTGAATTTTTTTTGTTCTAAGCTTGTACAATTTGATACAGTGTTACACCTCAGTTCAAAAAACTACTTTTTCCTTTGTAGAGAGTTGCTAGAGTTATAAAAAATGACTAAAGCTTAGAACCTTTTCATTATCCAGCATGAAGTAAAATGAATAATTAAAGTTGACTTAGGTAGAAAGAAGCAAAGGAAAATTAGTGCGGAAATTCATTGTTATTTTTTGACTTCCACTGCCAACATAAAACACAATAATGGCAATTGAGATGTCAATATTTTTAATAATCCATTTTACTTGTCATGACTCCAAGGAAATCTATCCATCTGCTGAAGTCTTTGAGGCAGTACCTATCATAAAATTAAAGTAGGTGTGAACTGTTTCAGACCCTCACTTCTGACAGGGAGAGAGTAATTCACCTTCACCAAAAACAGATTCAGCTGACGAAGGACACTGGTCATTGTGAGGTTAGATTTTAGATCGTGCAAACCTCTGCTTCTCCATGGTACATTCATCCACTCAATTTCTACTGCATTTCACCAAAGAAAAAAATAATAAAAACAAGCTAGGACCACCATTCATGGTGGATTACCCACTATGCCTTTAAGATCAGAACCTGGGATAGTATCTTTGAACTGAGTAACTTGGTGTTTTGGAGCCCAGTAGCTTGAGAATCATGAGCACTGAATTCCAGGCCATGCACCATCATTTTACTGTGGAACAATGAGCAATTCTATTAACTTTGTGGATCTCCAGTATGCTTATCGTATAAAGACTGAAAGAAATAGATTTAGCTGCTACTTGCTCTAATATCCTATGATGCTACTTAATTGAGTGACATAGTGATGTCTGGTGTTAACAATAATGTTAGTCATCCAAAGTAGAAAGTCAGTGTGGCAGAAGGATTTTTAACTATATTTTAAAAATTATCTTCAAGTAGTTGTATAAAACAGGTACCATGTAACAAAGCTGTTTATGAATACAACTCATTTTGATCAGTGTCATCTCCTTCAACATTCACACCGTCTCTTCAACCATCCTTTCCCCTCCTTTTCTTGATTTTATGGGACATACAATGAATTCTTTACTGCATTCTCCTCTTCTTTCCCTCTTAATTCTTCTACTGCTCTCCCCTTGGTTTTACTCCCTCTTAGATGTACCCATTTCCTACTATAGATTTTGTTGGGCTTTGATCTAGTTTTTCTGAAAGATTATACTATTTGAGCAGGCAAAACGTTTTTTAAAGACCAGGCAGCTTAAACTCTCATCAATGTCACGAACCTAATTAAGGAATTAATAGGAGACCCACTGTTTGTTCCAGATCTTCTTTATGTGTGTTTTGGTTATGCTGTATCAGCAATCTAGGAGATCAATTCATGAGACTTTGGGAATGTACAGGCAGCGCTAAGTACTGGTTATGGTAGTTTTTGTAACATACCCTCTGTAGTAAGGCATGTTGGGGTGATCTTTCCCCAGGTGAAATTATTTACTCCAAGTTCTCTTGGTAGATTTTGGCCTGAGTCTCAGGATGCATTCTGGGAAATTACATTATACTTTGATTTTTGAGTTAAATTAGCCAAAGTTAACATGTTTACTATTTCAGATTGGAAGCTTACTTATTTTGGAGTCTAATGGCTGCTCAAATAGAATATGCATGGGGCAAATTCATACTTTTGTACCCTTTGGTGGCCATCTGTATCTCAGGCCGAAGTAGACATGTTTCTTCTCATTAGCTCTGAACCATGAAAGCTAAAGATTTTGTTCTACATGGACAGAGCCATAGTTACTCTTGGATGTTGTGAAACTGGGAGTCTGAGGCAATATTGCAGAATTATTAAAAGACCAGCATTTGTTACAGCCTTTAATAAAAGCATTATAGTTCCAAAAAATAATTACTGATAATACTAAGATTTGATGTATACTGTTGCTTCCAATTTGCTAGTTAACTCATTGACGTTGCTATATTTTGGCTTTTAAGAAGCTAGAGAGTGCTAGGTATGGTTATTACATAGTTGACTTTCAAACATATGTACATTAATATTTTATTGATTGCATTTTATTTTAATTATAGTGTAGCTAAAATTCCATAGATAAACAAACATCTTCCTTTATTTGACAATCCAAGAGAATAGTAGTTTTGAAGTACTTTTCATTAGAATAAATACAAACTATTATTCAACATTACTCAAATATGTCTGTGAATTATTAGGCTAATAGAGGTTTTCATGTAAAATCAATGTCTTACATCAAGCTTCATAGAAAGTGAATGCTTCCACAGACATGCAAAATATTGCCAACACGGAAGACTAGCAGGGCAAATGTGAACTTTTATTCACTTCATGTATTTATATTTCCACAACAGCTCCATTCAGCAGTGTGAAACTGAAAACCAGAAGCCTTTCTAAACATTTGACAAAATAACTTGACTTTAAATGCTAGCCAAAAAGTGGTCATTTGCAATTATACAACATATAAATAAATATAGTAGAGTTCAGTCACTCATTCTGATATTAACATTGCTGCAGAGAAATAGTCTTCAGTTTAGTAATCATTCTTTCAACAAATGGTGGGCATACTGTGTGCCAGTTGTGCAGTAGTGTCATGTGCATTCCTCACTAAACCGTATTTTTCTAATATAATCTAGCAAAAAACACCTAGTAGGCAAGCATTTAATCATATTCCAGAGGCAAAAATGTCAACAACCTACAAAAAGATAAACTAGAAATCACAAGATATTCCATACCAGAGATTCTTTCAGTTCTGCACTGACTCACTTTCTTGGATTATACACTATTCCACGCCTGATTTTCCTCATCAAGAGGAGGCTGCATAGCAAAGAGTAATAACACAGCCTCCATGACCTGACAATTTGCTTTTGAATCCTTACTTCCCCACTTACTAGATGTGAAACTTGGGCAAGTTTTTAAAACCTTTTTAAGCCTAAGTTTCTTCTCTAAGTTGGAAATATGCTTCAGGGATAAAAGGAGATAATGTGGGTAAAGCTCTTAGTACTGCGCCTGGCAAATGATAAGCACTCAGGAAAGTGTAGCTTCAATTTAATCTTGTCATTAGCAGAGCATAGAGATGACAGATGAACTAAGATTTATTAAGTTCCTCATACTCCTTGGGCAAAAGGAGGTTCTAGAAACTGCCCTCTCCTTATTCTCTCTCCTTACACTTATCCTACACAAGTTTCTTCTTTATATATGGGAAATCTGACTCTCTAGCTAGTACAACATCATTTTCTTTCACCTCTCTATTCTTCATGAATCGCTTTAGAAACATCACTGCCAGCAAAAACATAAGCAGAGTAGAATAAAAATAACAAAATCAAACCACCTAAATATTATTTATTAGAAGATAGGTCAAAGTGGAAGTATTAATAATGATTATATCCTTTCGATTTACTTATTTTTATTTTCCAAATTTTACATTGACATTCATTATTTTTCAAGGGAAAAAACTTATATGTGCATAGTGTATGGAAGTTACTTATGCAGCCTAATAAAGACGTGGTCATAGGAAAAAGTGTGAAATATCATGAGTATGCTTGAATACTGTCCAGAGGAAAATCAGGAGACATCCCAGGACTCTCATTCAGAAGTACTGCATTATATTCCAGTACAATGACTTAGTAGTCATATGACTTCGGTCATTCAATCCTACTAAGCCTCGTTGGTTTCCTCCATGAAATGAGGTGGTGATGTTTCCCAGTAATTCCTTGACATTTAAGAGATTGTATGGATGAACATAAGGTATAGAACACAGAGTTAATGCTTAGATGTGTAAGTTAACTGAAAGCTTAAAGAACACCTAACTTCTTTTTAGTTAGAATTAACAAGGCTGGGTGATGGTGGCTCACTAGAATACATTCAATATATTCTATAATCCTAGTTACTCAAGAAGCTAAGATCTGAGTATGGTGGTTTGAAGCCAGCCTGGACAGGAAAGGTTGTGAGACTATTATACTCAATAAATTACACACACAAAAAAAAGCCAAAAGTGGAGCTATGGCTCAAGGAATAGACTGCTAACCTTACTTTCCAAAGCAAACAATACTGCTTTTTCTAATTCGTGATCTTGTAAAAGCTAATCTGTTCCTCACTGTAACTGAGGTTTCTATTGAAACACGAGGTTAGTTCAATCCTTTTCTAGATTTCCATTGGTAGAGCATTGGCCTGTGTTGTTCTCCTAATGGGTTTAAATCCTTTTACTTTCTCTCTGCTTGTGCAGATCTTTTGTTTTTTTTTTTTTTTTGGCCAGTCCTAGGCCATGAACTCAGGGCCTGAGCACTGTCCCTGGCTTCTTTTTTGCTCAAGGCTAGCACTCTGCCACTTGAGCCACAGCACCACTTCTGGCCATTTTCTGTATATGTGGTGCTGAGGAATCAAACCCAGGGCCTCATGTATATGAGGCAAGCACTCTTGCCACTAGGCCATATTCCCAGCCCCTGTACAGATCTTTCATCTAGTGACCCACTAGATACAAATTTCATTTTAGCATTTTATGAAACATCATTATTAATATACATTAATTTTGTAGGGTATTAATTGTGACATTTTCATACATGTATACCATAATGTATTCTCTCAGCCTTACTCTCTTCACCTCTCTCCCTTATCCTCCACTTCTTAAACAATTTCAATTTCAACAAGATTTTGTTCTATTTTCATATATGCATATAAAATACTTCAACTATGGTTGCCTTCATTCACCCTCCTCATTCAAATTCTATATTCATCACACTTTTGCACATTAAAATCTTTCTTCACAAATATTCATATTGCATTCATGAATCTCCATCAAGTTATAATAAACCACCCCTTCACTCAGAACCTTATTTCTCCAACATCACCTCTGATTATTCTAAAGACCCTCACTGGACGCTTAGCTCCACTCAAATTTATCTGATAACTGTTCCCTGTTGCTTCCCTTCAGAGTTCTTCAATACCAGCACTATTGATATTTGGGGATACACTATTCTTTGTTGTGAGGAACCGTCTTGTGCATTATAGAATGTTTAGTAGTATTACCTATCTCTATTTTGTAATATCTAAAAATATTCACAAGCATTGCCAAGCACCCTTTGAGAATAAAAATTTGTTCCCAGTTAAGAACCACTTCTCTACTTCTAGTTTGGCTCATGTGTTATAACAATTTTATTCTCAGGTTAGCATAGATGTATATCACACATAAACTTAAAGCAGCTTTTCAATGTCTTAGCCATAAATTTAGCATTTTAATCTATAATTGTTATAAGGAATCTCCATGTAATTTTCACAATAACATACAGAGGAGGGAGAATAGATTACACAAATATTTCAGACACTTTCATCAAAATAATATTTGTCTTATTAAAAACCATTACACATTAAATGAAAAGGTCTCCCTACATGAAATTTCATTCAGGAAAGTAACTATTTTTTAAGCCTCATTTGTTAATTTTATTTTGCCATATTAACTGTATCAGTACGTATTTTTACACTCTGCTTTCACATTAATTTACATTAAATCTATATTCATTCTAATATACAAGGAAAAGGCAAGTTTATACTTGATCTTATCTATTATATAATGCTTATAAACATATTTACTAATGAGCTCATCAGATGTTAAATAATAAAGCAACAAGTAATTTTTAAACAATGCACACAACCTTAGTATATAATTACGTAGATGATTAAGGGAGGTTTGGGGTGTTTTGTTTTGTTTTGTTTTTTGTTGGTTGTGAGGCTTGAACTCAGGGCCTAGGTGCTGTCCCCAAGTCTCTTTGTGCTCAAGGCCAGTGTTCTACTGTTTGAGCCACAGCACAGTTTCAGGTTTTGAGGACTTTTCTGCTCTGCTATCTTTGAACTGTGATCCTCAGATTGAAGTCTCCTGAGTAGCTGAGAATACAGGCATAAGATGGTGCCCTGCTGATTAAGGGAGTTCTAATGATGTCTAGGAAAATTATTTGAGTTCTTACATAGACTAAGAATAGATGACTAATTTTCCCATTACAATAATAAAAGATTTGTTTCTCCCTACACACTGTGAAGAGTAGATTACAGTTATATATTTAGGAATGCCTGTAGTTATACTATTGGACTGCTAGATTAGGCCCCATGATAAGTATTTCATATGCATTATTGTTTTGAAGTAAACTACCTGGACAAAAGTGCCTAAGAAGAAAATAAATAGAGATGCTAAAGAGGAGACACACAAATAATGTTGAGTGAGACAAGCCTAGAACACAGAGAAAACAGGGTAATGGTCTCCTATATATAAGACTGTTGTGGGTGAGGGGGCAATAGAGACTAGTTCTACAAAATAACAAACTTCTTTTCAAATGGTATATCCACATGTTTGGATCAGAGACTTTACATTATGTATCTAAAACCAAACAACTACTAATCAAACATAAAAAGGTCTAGGATAGACCTATCAGTGGATCACAATAGCTCAATAGCTATGCACACATGATTATATAAGACGAGGATAAGCAAAAACAACTCCAAGAGAAGGACACAGAAGGATTCTATGGTTGATGTTACATTTAATGTTCTAGGTGAATTTCCTTTGGCATACCCTACGTGGTTGTTGCATATGATTTCGGTACACTGGATATTGTATATATGCCTACCTGATCTAGAGAAGGGAAAGAAAAATGAGGGTGTAACAGATACCACAAGAAATGTAATCACTACCTTATTATGTAACTGTACCCCCTTTGCACAACACCTTGTCAACAAAATTTAATTAATAAAAAAAGAGGAGGCACAAGTTTCATTTTATATTTTTAAGAAAACAAGACAATTATTCTTGTTCTTAATCCTGCAATGAGATAAAAATTTCACTATTCTTTTTAGAAGAGTAAGGCATTCCATTTTTTTTTACATTCCAGTTTTCTCCTCCATTTTTTGCTTTTTACCTTAGCTTCTGTCCCTACCATTTCACTAAAATTCTACTAGCTACATTCATTAATAACCTCTGTGGTGAACACAGTTTGTTTTTATTCTTATCCTATGCCACTGCATGATTTCGGACACTTTTGCCCATTGGTTCTTTCTCAGCTACTGTTCTCAAATATATGTCCCAAGCCTGGATTGGTAGGAGTCTTCAGGCTCCCATTTCTCACAAAGACTACTTTGGGTTGATTTTTTTTTTTTAAGAGATGGAATATTGCTATGTCTCTCAAACTGGCCTTAAACTTCTGGCCTCAAGTGAGCCTTTCTGTTTCAGTCTTCCAACCATTTGGGGTTATAGTTGATCATCATTATGTCCATCTTTGACAGATGTGTACTTACTCATTCTTACATAACAGAGCCTAAAAGTTGTTATGTAGTGTCTTTCTTAAGATATCTGCTCTCAAGACATGGAAAAAAATCAAATGTGTAGGAAAATGCTAAATCGAGTTATAAAAAACGTAGATTAGGATAACTGAATAATCTATTTGGGGAAGAGGTGAAATTTATATCTAAGTATATGTCATTTCTAACCCTTCTAACTCAGCTTCAGTCTGGGAGATCTCAAGGCAAAGAACTATGCCTTTTCTAATACCTACAGGTCTCTGCTTTTAACATTTGCTTAGGCTAAACTAGTCTACCCCATAGTACTTTACTTACTTGACATAGAACACAGTACCTTTTGTTCTTGCTGCTTGTCATGTATTAGAGGAAAAGTTGCCACATGTTCTTTAGATAGAACTAATGTTCTAGCCTGTAAAAATAATTAGTCAGAGATAAAATATCAAGCAAATGGTTTGATTTTAGATAAAATAGAAATTGGTAAATTCTGAAGTACTCCAAAAAGCTTCTTTAACAATAAATTAAAATAGTGTGTTGTTTATTGACTTCTTATGAATAATTCTTAGGTTCCAAATAACTACAGTTTTAAAATTTTGACAAAATTTATATAAAATATATAAGATTATTTTTATCTCTCCAAATATTGTAATATACACAGCTGAAAAAAAAAGATCATCATAGTCCTTGGCTACTTGATAAATAAATGTACAAAACAGAATTTGGAAATTGTACTGATATCTGTAACTTGAAGGAATTTAATTGGCTACAAACAAACATGGAGATTTATGAAGTCTGATTAGGTCTTCATTTTGAAATGTTATATATTTTTATTTCTTTGTTCTAACTGACTTTGTGGATTCATGTGCTTTCAGGGGTAATTTTCAATTCTACCTTTCTAAAGGTAAGGAATTATGGAGCACATTATATGAAATGCAGTACAGTTAAGAGTAATTAGTAATGATTATACTGTCCATTAATTAATAAATCCATCTAATTGCAATTACTTATTACAGAAAATTAGAAAATGACTTTATATGAATGGATCAATAAAAGGAAAAAGAGAGTCTTTATGTTTTAAAAGATTGTTGAAATATAATAGAGGACAGGACTTGTTAGGGATTTCATTTAAGAGGACTGACCACAGATCATTTATCACATGTCTCCCAAGAAGACAGTTTTTTATACTTCTTAGACTCCTGTTTCCAAATGGTTCACTTGCTAACATCTATTCCAGTATCTCCTGTGCATTAACTAGGAGTAACTCTTTTACACTAATTATCAGATTCCCTGTGAGCTACAAAACAATGCATCTGTACAAAGTGACTTTTGAAAAATTGATTCTAAGTCATCCAATATGTGCTTGTGGATACCATGACATTACATCACTTTCTAGTCTTCTTTTGTCTCTAGTAACACGATCTTAGTTTTCAGTCATACATTATGACTGGCAAAAGCATCTCATAGATTATCATATTGAAATCGGGACATGGGTAGAATACTTGAAAAGCAAACTCAAAGTCTGAGTTCAAATCCCAGTACCACCAAAAAAAAAATCATAATATTGAGGCCCAAAGAAACTTCATTAATATCCAGGGCGGATTTTTGCTAATGTATGTTAATACAAAGAAACATAGACTCCTGAAATACAGCCATGAAATATAATAAATAAAATGCTTATTTGTCAGTGATTAGGAGGGAAGAACTGAATAGTCCACTGAGAACTGAAACAACAGGGAGTCACAAAAGAACACTGTCACAAAGAACTCTGCCTGTACGGATTCATCTCAGTACCTGAAGGCTTGTTAGACTATTACTAGAAAAAGAATTTTCACTCTGGATGCCAGTGGCTCATGCCTGTAGTCCTAGCTACTTAGAAGATTGAGTTTTGAGGATTGTGGTTCAAAGCTAGTCCAGGCAGAACAAAAGTCCATGAGACTCTTTTCTCCAATTAACCACTAAAAATCTGAAAGTGGAGCTGACTCAATTGGTAGAGTATGAGCCAGGAGCGAAATGTTAAGGAACAGCATCCAGTCCCTGACTGAAGCAGAGACCTTCTATACTATATAGTGGTTTCCAAAATACCTTGATTTTAATCCCATCTCAGTCTGAAGAGCAAGAAGCTGTACGTTTATCATCAGACAATATAGAAAGGTGGGAGTGACAGTGGTGGAGATCTCTTATCAATCTTTAAAACCTTTTTAATTCTTTCATCAATAAACTCTTCTTCAATAAAGCTAAAATCCTAAAATAAAAGAGGTAACAAGAAATTAATATCACGTGCACTATACAAAGAGAAATTGTTAATGTTGTATTTTCATTTTTACTATTATCTCTAAGTTGTACAAAGGAGTTGCTATTTAACAAAGCAGTTGATGAATACAATATAGCTTTATCAATGTCAACCCTTTCAACATTCTCACCCATACCTCCCGTACTCAATCCTTCCCTTACTTTTCTTTTTTTTTCAAATTTTTATTATCAAACTGATGTACAATGAGGTTACAGTTTCATACCTTAGGCATTGGATACATTACTTGTACTGTTTGTTACCTTGTCCCTCGTACCCCCCCCCACTCTCCTCCCCGTTTCCCTTTCCCCCCATGAGGTGTTCAGTTCACTTACACCAAACAGTTTTGCAAGTATTAATTTTGTAGTTGTTTTTATTTTTTTACCCTGTGTCTCTCAATTTTGGTATTTTGTAGGATATACATTAAATTCTTGACTGTACATCCCACCCCTCTCCTTTGTGCATCTCTTTCCCCTTGACCCCATCCCACCTCTATGAAGTACTTGCTTCCTGGTGTTTATTTTGTTGAACTTTGCTTTTCTAAGGATTACACTATTTGAGCTCTCCCTTGAATAAATCATATTTCAATGAATTACATTTGCATAGGCGTTCATACCACCCAACATATATACTTATAAGTTTATAGGTGAAATCTAGCTTCCATATAAAAGAGAGAATTTGCATATTTTGTCTCCCTGGGTCTGACTTGTGTTGAGTAACTTTTTTTTTTTTTCTGGCCAGTCCTGGGGGTCTCAGGGCCTGAGCACTGTCCCTGGCTTCTTTTTGCTCAAGGCTAGCACTCTGCCACTTGAGCCACAGTGCCACTTCTGGCCATTTTCTGTATATGTGGTTCTGGGGAATTGAACCCAGGGCCTCATGTATATGAGGCAAGCACTCTTGCCACTAGGCCATATCCCCAGCCCTGTGTTGATTATCTTTTAAACCTGAATCACAGTCAAGAAACAGTGAGGAGTACAGAGAAGAGATGTAGCTCAGTGATTGAGTGCTTGTCTAGAATGAGAGCCTTAGGTTCCATCTCAAGCATTAAGGACAAAATAATAGTAAGAGTCTTGCCTAAAGCAATTGCATCTTCACAGTGTCTTGGTCCTTGGCTGGCAACAACAGTAGCAGAAATAGACTAATGACTAAGTAATGAAAGAATAAGGAAAGAAGGAAGGAGAAATGAAGACATTTTTTAAAAAAAACACACAAAGCAAAACAGGAGCCCTGGGCCAAGTGGAAAGAGAAGGAAAAAGAAAAAGAAAGCTCAACTCTCTTAGTTTCTTTTCAAATTTTTTCCTATTCTGAAAAATGTCCAGGAAAGAAATCATAACATATCTACCACATAAAAGTTTAACTACAAGAGTTAGCTACACATGAATGTAATATCAGTTTTCATTTTATATCCAAGGTCAATGGCACATTGTTACCATTACTAAATTTACATTCAGTCAGATAACTTTAAGGGATAAGGTTCAATGCTGGTTAAAAAAAAAAAAAGGATACTAAAGAAGAAAAATATACCTAACGCAAAATAGAAATGTTTTCATTAGCACACTTTAGATATGTGTTTAAAATTGGAATCATAAATTTAAATCATAATAGGACAAGATGGAAAACCATTTATTTTCCAGGTAATGTAAGACACATGGATTTCTGCATTTATAAACATTCCAGTTGGTGAATTTTGATTCAATTTTATTGACATATGTTGATAGACCTTAAGTTTTAAGCATGTTCTTTTAGTAAAATGTCAATTTGCACATATATTTGATTTGCTCCCAGTCTTTTTCCCGTATGTTTATTGACTTTTAACTTAGTCTCTGAGGTTCTTTAAAATTATTTCCTCCTTCATTTTTGATGAAGACTGATTTCATTCAAGTTATACATCTAAAATTTAGTTATAAGTAAATAAACACATTATTCACTGTACTAAAATTAGAATGATAAAAAATAACAATCTGGAGTTATTGTAATATGTTACTCTGCAGCCTATAAAACACATGGTGAGTAACTCTGTCATCCTTTACTTCACAAAAGGGGCTTAACATAGTGTTTCTGTAATTTCTAGTGTATTTGAACACATTTTTCCTGAAACCAGTTAGAGTTGATCAAGTCACAGAGTGGTATCTCCCTGAGGCAAAGGTACTTGTAGAATTTCTGTTACTTAGCAAACAACATCTCTCAATGAACTTCCCCAATCCATTTTTATCACATATATGTTAGTTTTTAGGAAGGGAACAGAGATCTTTGGAGGCATTATGACCAAAAAAACTCAAAAAATAACAACAGCAACAACTAAAAAAAAACAAAAACAAAACAAAACACCACAGATGCAAAATTGACATCTTGTTTTCTCTATCCCCAACAACTGTTTAATGTTATTTTGGTTGGCACAGGTGTAGTCACCTTGTCTTACACTTTGTAGTATTGCTACAGGTGGATTAAAAAAAAACCCAAAAACTTATGTTCTTTACCTGGTTCAAGAATGCACAGATACTTAACAAGAAAAATGGAAAATAATTTTGAATTGAAATGAATCATAAATATCAGCTGGGAGTGAAGAAGACAATCGGAACTTCCAAGTTTTTTACAGCCACTCTGCCATGTTGGATCCCAGTTGATCATGTAACTCCAAAACCTACTGTCTTATTTGTTGTTACTAGCTAGCATATATTCAGATTGGTTGCTGTTACTTATTCTTATTGGTGCCACTATATTTAACTGCTTTATCAAGGCAAAGATGACATGTAAGAAACTACTCCTGTTTTGCTGTATAATTAAGATGTTTAACTGCACTCAAGACATTGAACATATCATTCCCAAAAGTTTTCTTGTCCTTTCTGTTATTTTTGCTGTCTGACCTCTCTCCTCTTCACTGCTGATCTGTTTTTCTCTTCTTTTTCCTTTGTCAGTTGTGGGGCTTGAACTCTGGGCCTGGGTGCTGTCACTGAGCTCTTCAGCTCAAAGATAGAGCCACAGCTCTACTTCCGGTTTAATGGTTGTTGAAAGATACAGTCTTAGGGCTGGGAATATGGCTTAGTGGTAGAGTGCTCAGCTCGCATAGATGAAGCCCTGGGTTTGATCCCTCAGCACCACATAATAGAAAAGGCCAGAAGTGGCTCCGTGGCTTAAGAATTGCTAGCCTTGCGCAAAAAGAAACCAGGGACAGTGCTCTGGCCCTGAGTCTCAAGCCCCAGAACTGGCAAAAAAAAAAAAAAAAAAAAAAATACAATCTCACAGACTTTCCTGCCCAGGCTGGCTTTGAACCGGGATCCTCAGAGCTCATCCTCTTTAGTAGCTAAGATTATAGGCCTGAGACACTGGCACCTGGCAGTTGATCTCTTTTCTATCACTGCAGATTTTTATCTTTCATCCAGCACAATTCTACATCTATACTTCTACTCTGTAAACTGTCTGTGGTTTATTCTTTACTGAGTAATATTTCGTTATTAAACTACAACGCGTTTGTTTTCCTATTCATGGACTAAATGTTTAGGATTATTGGAATTACCTACGATTGTTAGTGAATGTACAATTGTTATTCAACTCGTCTACTTGGTTTTCTGAGTCTAGTTAGTAGTTTATTATGCTATAAGTGTTCAAAGATTAATTTGGTTTTCTTTTAGTTCTCCAAGCACCATTTTATTTTAGACTCCAGATTCCATTACACTATTTGATATTTACTTCTATTGCCCTTTGTAATTACTTCTAAAAACATAAAGCACTAAAAAAATTCCACAAAAGCTGAACAAATTAAACATTTGTGAACAATAGTGCTAAATTAGTTTTTTCCCATATGTACATATGCTTTGTTGAAATCAATTTTTTATAAACTCTTTCAGCAAAATGTTTTCCTTAACAGAAAACACATGCATATCTCAGCATAAATGACAAAATTAACTGTTTTCAATGGAAAATATACATGACATTTAAGTCAGAAAAATATGTACATGATCATGACTTTGACTCATATTTTGCTTGGATTTTATTAATCACATTAACTCAATACTATATGTAGTTTGGAAATTCTTTTTGTAATCCAAATTCTATTGTAAAGATGCTGAGGGATTACAGTTGTGTAAGTAATGTACTGAGTACCTTTCTTTTTGAACAGTGTTACCCCCTTCCTTATTTTCTCCCACTTCCCCTCACCAATGTATTGTCTAGTGAGTGTTACTGTTGCATTGGTTCACTCTTGGTCCCACAGTGTCTGTGATTCTACTTCCCCTCCCCAAATCAGATAAACTTATATACAAGACAAAGGGTACAGACAAGTTTTTTGAAACAAAAAGGGAGAACCGGTGGAAAAAGCCAGAGGGGTAAAAAAAAAAACTGCAAACTGCACTAAAAAACTTCTTGTTTTAATTGCTTGAAGTTCATTTTGCTATGTATCATTTTTTATGGTCATGTGTAAATAGCTATTGAGCCCTTCTGATCCTCTCCTAAGAATATCCTCCTTTATACTCACTTTGCAATGCTTATAATGCTGTTTAATTAAACATGTCCAAGTGTAATTATCTGCCTTTTACTATCCATTGGATTAACTTATAGATTTATAGACATATTCTAGTTATTACAAATGAGGGAAACCATGCAAAAATTAATATGTGTTTCACAGAATGCCAGCAGCTCAGCATTAACAAGATATTGTATTTCCCCTGTTAATTTAGGTTGGGCAAATATAACAAATATATTAGAAGAATTGATTATGTCAGTTATTCAAAAATATATGACAGTAGTCAAAGTAGGAAAGATAGTTTGATCTGAGATTTTGGAGAATAAACATAGTGGTACAAGTAGATTTAATCCATTCCTTACCTGCTCTTTTATTTCTGTTTGTTTTAGGAAATTTCACAAATCCTAGGCATTTAACATGTTTTAACTAAAAATTAATTATAGCCCTATATTTACAACTAAGCTAAGAGAAAGAGATACACTTGAGAAAGAAGTCTTTATTTTTATCTTCTAATGTTGAAAGATATATTGAAAACAAAGACTGATTTTTTTTAATTGGAAAAAGTCTGTTGATGTTATTTTTTAAACCAAGATGGGACAAATGTCTAATTTTACTGATTGGCACTGCAGGAAAAAGCTTGTATTTCACAGGTATGTCATTATTAATGCCCGATTCTGAGGTCCTTTTTTCAAGCAGAACTCCCACTGGGAGTACTACATGAGAAAGAAATGCAGGATGAGACCCGATTATTATAATTCACAAGACTAATTATGACTTTGAGTTTTCCTGGATAAGCTAATTCTTTTTGCACCCTGGGATCAGTAAGCACCAAAGTAGTCTCAGAAGGGCCTCACTGCATTTAACATTACATATATTTATAAATAAATTCAGAGACATTAAGCAGCACCCCCGTTCTCTATTTTCTTTGATGTTTGTTTCTAAAATTAATTTTTTATCAGTTTAAAAGATAATTCCACAGGTGAATTTTGACAAAATAGTAAAAAGGCACATAGTTTTTAGATGGAGGGGGGACTTGATTGCTTTTGTTATAAATAGGCTTGTTTATTTTTATTGACATCACTGGAGCATATAAAGAAGAAATGGAGAAAGCAAGGATTACAAACTTGAAGGAAAGGAGGATGACAGATAAATAAGAGTTAGAAGGCAAAGACAGAGCAAGACTGTTACCAAATGAAAAGAATCTGGCAGGAGGGTTGCTAACTAATTTTCAGGTTTATTTGGGGCAAGCCTTGTGAATGACATAAAATAATTTGGTATTCTTGAATCATTTGAAACCTGCTTGAGTTATTGGTTTGACAAATCTCACAAACGCTGACTCTAGAGTTTTCTATGATGCCACGGTCAACAAATCCCTCCAACAGCCTTTTTAAATTCCAGCCTCCCATTCATTGAACATCATTACGAAAGGGGGTTTTCTTTCTTTACTAAGTAATTTCCATGTTGTGAGGTTTCTTGTCTTCAGTTGCCTCTGGTTTTATGCTTTCGTCTGAAAACTCACACGACATTCAAAGAGGGAAACTCAAAGCAATATAGACTTTTGTGCGTTTTACAAAGAATTAGGGCTGTGTGCCCCTACCAATATAGCAATATATTATATAAGGTCAATACTCCTTTTCACTTGCCTCTAATACAGATGCGTTTTATGAGGTAGAACAGCAAACAGTGAATCACTCTAGTAGAGATACACAAAACAAGTAATTATAGCTAGTTGCAGGAAAAATAATTATGTAGTTGTGTGATGAAAACCAGTTTTTAACTGGGAGGAGAAATTCTACCAAAGACGGTGGCTGGGGTGGGGGGTGGAGAGAGCATGTTTCTAAGCTAAATGTTGTGCTCTGGAAGAGAAGCCATTCTATGAAACTTCCTAGTGCAGCTGTATCAGCAACAAGAGGTACCATACTTTTAAATACACATAATAGCACATTGTACACTGACTGTAATACAGTAGACTTGTATGCAAGACACATGGAATTACTGCTATTTTCTGTTGACTTTCTGTCTTAAGTGACCATTTTCTCTATTATCAGTTCATCTAATATTTTAGCAAGAATACACTTTATTGCCACTTAGGGCTTACCAGGCTGACTTTGATTGTGATAAATAGACACCTAGGCTCACTAGCAGTTCTTGTTTGGCATCAGCTATTGCTATCATAAATGTTACTGCATATTGTATACATTCAAAGTATTCTAAATGGCATTTACTGTGGAAAAAAGTCTAAGATGCCTTCCTTTATAATGTGGCCTACTTTTCTATATATTATAGAGCACACCAATCATGTGTGGGTGTCTCCACAAAAAAATTAGATCTCAAATATTGGTTCTCTCTGCTCTTGCATATACCTAACCTGCATTGAAACCAAGTGCATTTTGTTTCTTTACTGTTACACATGGCTATTCTGGACCCTTTAGCTAAATCCACCACTGTGAATGAACTTAGAGCAGAAACAGCAAGTACAGCTACTTTTGGACTTATATCAGCATTTCCATTTAACACATTTTAAAAACTATATTTAAAGAATGTGGAGGTTATGACATGAAGTGACAAAACCCAAGCATGTGAGCTGGATGAAACTATCTTTAGCCTGGTTTCCAGGGCCAGTGAAGTATATGGTTTAAGGGAAGAAGCTCAGCTTTGCTTCTGATGTCTTAAGAGGGTGAGAACACATTATAGTCTTAATATTAAACATATATTATCTGTGTACTATAATGGCATGCCTGGCCAGCCAACAAGTCTGGGAAGTGGAAGAAGTTCTCATCTTAATATTTCCAATTGTTTCTTGCTGATTTCTCTTCTGAGAAGCCATTCATTGTGCTCCATATCACCACAAATTGTAAAAACAACAGCAAGAAGAGCAACAATTAAGATTGCCTCTGGAGCAATTGGCATGGTTGGTTTCAAATGAAAAATAACTTGTTTGGATTTGGTAATTTGGCTCACTAAACTCTCAGATTCATTCAGCATTGGTGGATGGAAAATAATTGGTCAATATGGGAGCTTAAAAATCCATTTTGTTTTATCATGAGAAGCATAAACAAATAACAAATACATGTACATTGAATATACCTTTGAACCCATACATCTTGGTGTGTATATCAAGGACAATATGTTCATTTAGGGTAGTTACTATCACAATTATCTTTGGGACATTTATCAGTTATGAATCAGTGTGTATCTCATTTTATAGTTATAGCAACTACTTATATTGGTAAAATATTGCATTATTATAACATAATATTGCATTGTCAGATACACATTATTATGTCCAATATTGTATATGTTTTAGTAAACTAATATTTACCTTCAATAGCCTCATCAAAGCAGTATAGCCCAGTATGTAGTCTGAAATTGATTTCTACTAAGATTTTTAATAGACATAAATATTACTAAATCATTTGTTATTTTGAAAAACACTTACTTAAAAGAGTGATGTTTTCTTTTAAAGCAAATACTTGCCAACCTCATTTGTTTTAGCTTAGGGTATAATTCTGATTATTCTGGCTATGTGATATTAATAATTATTCTTCTGAAAAAGTAGATCTACTCATTTGGGGGATTCGGTTTTTAAATGTAATGTTAAGATTACTGTGATTAAGTACTTTGAATTCTTAAATATTCATTTAACCACTTCTAACAAGTCTAAGTTGAATGCTTTTAAAAGTTCTTCTAAAATCATTGTCAGTTTTATTTTGTAAAATCGGCTTCAAAAATTAGTCTACCACTGTGAAAGAAATGCTTTTAATAGAGAGATGAAAAGGGGGAGGGGAAATTGAGGAGGAGAAAAATGTCAAGTGAATCAATATGATTAATTAAATTAAATGTGGATTTATGAAACTCATATTCTCAGATTTGCACAATATATTCACAGTGACATTTAAAGCATGTTTTGAAAATCCCTAAATAAAGTCCCAAGTACATGAAGACATTTTTCATCTCTAAAAAATAAAAGTTACCTACATAATGGAATCATATAAATTTGCTACTAACTACTATGCATTTAAACAGTTTTTGACAGCAAAAAGAAAACCAGGATGAATTTTAATATGTAAAAGTTTTAAAGGAATCCATGTCTCTTTTTGCTACTTTCTGAGATGCTTATGCTTAATCCTGGTGATAATATTACCTATATATGTAACATAAATAGCAATGTTTTGAATTCATATCAATGATATTTTAGTGTTAACCCATTACATTTACTACTCTTCTGCTTGATCATTCAATTGTTACAACTAACCAGATCAAATTTTCATCAGACCAAATATTAATTTTTACAAGTTTTGAAATATGGTTCAGAAGAAAGGAACTTTTTTTTAGATTTATGAAATATACTGTTCTTGTTTTGTTTTTTTTTTTACTCAGATAGCACAAAGACAAATGATACCTTATATCAACCTGTAGAATCAGGACCTATGAATGACAGTAATGCAACAGGGCCTTTCTTTACCTGGGCACAACACCTAGAATAAGGGATGTGGCAAGAACATCCAGATCTAGACAGTGCTTACTGTAATTTGTATGTAAGTCAGTTAAATTGAAGAAAATTAATAGTCTCAAGATATTAACTCTGAGTGGCTTATGGTTATTCTACCACAAGAGTCTATTCATATTAGTGCATTTTTCTCCTGTCTTGTGTAGGTCATGTTAGTATCAAGTCTTTTATTCCTGTTTTTTCTTTTTTAACCAGGAATATATTTTACCTATTCCACTAATATTCAGTCATAGCTCAAGTTATTCTAACAAATGACTCCTTCCCCCCATTAAAAAAAGAAAAAGCTCCAGGATCAAGCTTTTATATCACAGAGGAAATGGAGGAAAATTGAGAGGATACTTTATTCCTTTAAGTACCTGCTATCAATTATAAAAATAAGAAATAAATACACAAACAAACCCCAAAGGAAGTTTCAAGTATCAAACAGGAGAATATTCTTAGTTTTACATGGCTCCATTTTCTTTCTAGAACCCAAATATGTATTTTCTCCCCTCCCACTCCAATCTTGCCTCCAATTTCAGTACTTCAGCTTTATCAAAGTAAAGAAACTGTTGTCAGAACAGGAAATCCAGCTAAGTTTTGGGGATGACTGCCACTTCCCTCTCTTGCACAATTCAGTGCCATAGCTATGGGGAAAGGAAAGAAAGAAAGGTCTGTCACTGTAGTGGTGTTGAAGAAGTAAAGAAGCAGAGTGCCATGACTTGAATCTCTTGGATCTGGCCCTTTCTCACTCTTGCATCTCCAGAGAAAAGAGATGCTCTTCATTCACAAAACAAAACAAAACAAAATCTCTATAATTATTTTTGGCTTGGCTCCATTGAAATCCATTCTCCTGGAAGTGTCTCTGTTTTAGATTAAAACGATGCTTAGAATATTCATTCTCTGCTCCCTTTCTTTTTAATTTTTTCCCTGTATGCCACCCACCCAAAACCAATGCGCCCAAATCCCATTTTTTCTTGTTTTCTTTACTTCTTAATCTTGGTTTCTTTTGCTCTCTGGCCCTGCTTTTGAGTATGAATGAATGTATGTATGTGTGAGTGTATATATATATGTATATATATATACATATATATACATATATATACATATATATACACATATATATTCTCTCCTCTGTCTATATATCATATATATATGTATAAAGTTAGGCTGAGAACCTACTAACACCAGTGCCTCTGATTGCCTACTCAAGATCTACATATTTAATGTTAGTTGTTCAAATCTCACTCTTCTTTCAACCAGGAAATTTTTCCCATTCTACATTATTGATCATATAGATAGAATTGTTGATTTATGATGTTTTGAACTAAAAATACATCATTTCTGACTAACACTATTCTGTAAAATTATTGACACAATTATTGTCTTTGCTATATACCTCTCTTCAATGTCTAGTCCCCAAAAGATAGTCTTCATTGTATACAATAGGTGAAAGAAGCAAAGCATTAAAGTTATTATCTTAAAATTTCAATTCTATAGTTTAACAACATTTGCAAATGAGACACAAATAAAAGTACTTAAAATGTTTTTCTAGTATTTTCAACTTTGATTTTTTTTAACCTTCTTAAAGTGAAAGCTTTTATCTTTGTTGTTGTTGTTAAGGGAAAGTAATTTCAACAACGGGGAGAATTATTGCTCCAGATAAAGTTTGTGTACATGCATTAACAAAAATGATCTGTAGTAAGGAACATATGATCCTGTTTCCTGAGATATTGAACTTATTGGGATCCTTACATGAAATAAGGGTTTTATTTACAAAAACTTATGTTTCATGGATT
This sequence comes from Perognathus longimembris pacificus, assembly GCF_023159225.1. NCBI lineage: Eukaryota > Metazoa > Chordata > Mammalia > Rodentia > Heteromyidae > Perognathus > Perognathus longimembris. The sequence goes on along the minus strand of NC_063182.1, from coordinate 17,663,250 downwards.
GTCAATTATTTAAGCCTTTTAATTTATGAAACTGTAGGCAAAAATTGCTAATAAATCTTCCTTAGAAAAGATGGATCTTGTATCTACTTTAATTAGCATTATTGTGAATTTATCATTTTCTAATTAAATAATAAATTTTCCATTTGTTTCAAATTCTTTGGTTGTTAACAAAGACATACAACCTTAGCACCTATCACTTCTGAAGTGTGCACCCCTTTGGACAACAGTTGTTTTATATGGATACTGTATTCAGCTAAAACCAAATCCTGTACCACTTACACCATCTTGACAAACAAAATCGTGACAGTTGCCCAGGTGTGAAATGTCTCTGAGATTTCCAATTTGTCCAATAGAACAGAAATTTGCAATGATGTATTAAAAAGAGTTTGAGAATCTTCTTCTAAGACTTCATAAGAACCTTGATTACTAGGCTCCATTAAGATTACCAAATAGAACAAAAGGAAAATAATAATAATATCAAGAAAGCCACACACACAAATTACATTGTAAACATTTAATATTCTTCCATTCTATCCTTTGCCCTTTTCAAAAGGAAAGGTGGTAATTTATATATACTCTCCCTCCTTATTCTCATTGTGTGTGAGTGGTTTTTTTTTTTCTTTTCTTTTTTGCTTTCTTTTACTTCAGTAGCAAAGAGGTGGACATGTTTGAGAAGATGGAAATGTTTATCTAGCACAATTTTTTTCATATAAAGAAACAGCCTAGGCATCTTCTACTTTGTCTTATGACCTTTGTTAAACCACTAATCTGGAAGCTGCATTTTAATTACAAAATATTGTAAAGGGACTACAGTGGGAATACATGCCCTTGAATCTTAGCCAAATAAGGGGAACTTTAATAGCAATGTATGGTTTCAGGAATGCTTATGTTTGGGATCCATATGCATGTTCAACTCACACATTCAGGCAGTACAATAAAGCAGGGAGAAAACAGCTGATACACAAAGGGACCGTCTAGACAGTACCCCATCAGTCTGGCTAAATTTGGTGCTGGCATTCCCAATGGGATTGTAATATAATTGTTCTGGTGTCTGCGTTCATTCCCCCTGTCAAACACCATTCCAAATATACAACCCCCCAACACACACAACTCTTCTTTTTGCACAAATATGAAGCACACACTGCGCCATGATGAAGAGGGCATTCGGTGGCCTAAGCAAAACAAAAAAATGTTAGAATTTAGCAAAATTGTGCTATTTTATTCCTTAAAATATCCTTATCACTTTTCAAATCCAAATCAAATTAATGTTAGTCAGAATTTAGTAATTTAAGTTAAAACTGTAGAAAAAAATTAAATGCAGACATAAACAAAATGAAAACATTGAGTACCTTAGAGGAAAGAAAATAGGCCTTTTACTCCTTTGTATTTATTAACCTCTGTGAGGAAATTTAACAGAACTCGGAGATGTGAAAGTGTAATGATGGACATGGACCATAAATTCTAATGAAGAAAAGGCTAATGAAAACCATGTTAAACAAAAGCATTGAAAAATGCAAATGTGGGTTTTTTTTTTTTTAGTTTAAAGCCACAATAGTTTTTTCTTTCCAAGTATCTTATGAAAGTTAAATTTCTGTTAATTTGTGAATGAATGATTTCATATTTGTGGCTTAAAAAAGAAACCAGCAATATTTCTGTACCCATTTGTAATAACTATCAATTAATATTTTTTAATATTTTAGTTTAAGGCATCGAGAAAATGAAAGTCATTATTTAAAGAATAAATTACACCAAAAGCACACCATTAAAATAAATAATGCACAGATTGTTGATAAAATACTCATAATCTATAATACTGAAATTAAGAATGTCAGATTTTTTTTATAGTTTTTTAGGAAAATGTAGACTGGAGGACTGTCATATAACATGAAGACTATACTGTTTTCTTTTTTAACATATCACCTGTGGGCACAGTTTCAATATTTAAATTGACTAAGAAATCAAATTTTTATTTATGTTTTAATGCCAAGAACAATTTTGTTGGGAATGAGTTTGGGATGCTTGTTTTGCCTTGTTTTCTTCAATGTGGGTCTACATTTGTATTAGTGGTTTTATAAGTTTAATAACCTTTCTCTGATGTTATACACAGAAAATTATCTCCTACCTCCCAACAGTTTTTGAGATACAACATTAGGATTCCAGATGAGTGAAAGAACATACCCAACCCCCATCAGGGACCACTCTAAGATAGGGGGGGGGGGTGGAAATCAAAGAAAATACTTCAGGCACTAGACCCTGCCTTGATCCAACTTCAGGAGGCTGAGAGACAAACCACCCAAACTGGACACCAGGCAGAAGGTACAAGACACAGGGCCTCAACTCACACAAAGACAGAACACCGATAACACACAAAAAAAAATCACCACCAGAGAGATCATGAAATATTCAAATGCATTTTGAAGAAAAGCCCAAAATTCTTGTGTGGAAAAGAAAGAGTAAAGCTAAGAGCCTGCATGTTTGTATTTTTACTGAAAGAAAATAACGATGTCATTGTTTGCTCTCATTGCATGAAATTACCGTTTTTTAAATTTGCACATAGACATTAAAAACACAGTCATTAAAACAACAGGAAAAAAAGATAACAATACTATTTTAGCCAAGTGGCTAGCGAAAGCTGGGTACATTGCTTGTGATTGCTTTTATTCACTCCACGTGTTTTTTTGGGGGAAAGTATACTGGTAGAAAGTCAAAGAAAAGCATAGGATAGGTCTTTTTGAGAGGAAGTGGTGTAGCAAAATCTGAGTTTTATACTTCGTTTTCCAACTATTGAGTAATATCCTATGAGACCTCTTAGGTCTTAACTGGATTAAAATGAATATATTTGTGCTCTAGCTTCTTTTCAGTTAACTAGATGTGCATGTGAATTGGTAGTGAGCGAGGGAAGGAGTGAGAGAAAGTGTGGCGCTGGGAGTTGATGCGGGTACGGGCTGAGGGTGCCCAGGGAAGGCCTGGGAAGACTGCGGTGGGCTGCCTCTGCCCAGTGACAGAAAGAATGAGCAGGTCTGGGGGTCTGGTGTTAGGGTCCACAGACACAGGAGCAGTTTAGTTGTGAGATGAGGGGGAAGGGAAGGATAGTGGTAAGGGGAGGGTGGAGAAGGGGGTGTGGCGCGCGCGCGTATGTGTGTGTGTGTGTGTGTGTGTGTGTGTGTGTGTGTGTGTGCATGCGCGTGCGTGTTGGCTGTGAGGTTTCAGTTATGGCTGAGCCTTGGGTTTTTATTTGGTTGGTTCTCAACATAAACAGCCTGCAGTTTCAGGTTCAGGGTGGAGCACAGGCCCAAGGATAGTCCTTCCTCCCATGTCCCTTTCTGGCCCTGTAGTTACTCAGAATGACGCCGCTGGAAAGCAGGAGTGAGGGGACAAGCAAGGGACCGGGGTCTGTCTGCAGCTGCCCCTCTCACTCTTGAATAAAAGAACTTTTTTTTTCCAGGGGTAGGGAAGCTGTGAATACCTTTCCCAATAAGAGATGAGGCATATTGAAAACTATATTAAATTACCCTGATTAACAATTTAGCCACGAACAGGGGAGCTTTGGGAGAGCTCTATAGGCAGGACTGGGGGCTATTCATGCCAGCAGCTAAGAGGTCGAAAGGTTTCTGAAGTTCACAGGCTCAGAGCCTTTGTTATGCTAACAGACAATCTCAAATCAGCTGCCTAGTGGAGTGTGAAATATAAATGATTCCTTGAGAACTTCCAATAAGTTGTCACTCTTGCTCTCCAAATACCAGGACAGGCTGCTAATTTCTAGCAGGCCCTTTTGCAACATTGCTAGCCCTAAATGAATGCCTTTGTAGTTCAAATAATCTTTTCAAGGGAGCTGTCCTATCATCATAGCCCAACTGCATCTTGGTTTTGACTATTAAATGAAAATCAGGGCTCAGCCGTGCTTGACTTTTCCAAGCGGGCCTGGTGTTTGGGAAGGGTGGTGGCAGCTCTCATGAACAACAAGTTAGCACCCACTGCAGGAGGGCCTGGGCATTAATAACAGCCCACAGCCCTTAGCTACCCCAACTCTCACCCCCATTCCCTACTGGGAACAAAGCTCTGGGGAAGATTTACGGGGGCCTTCCCTCAGGCTGGACTACCTTTCTCTTTCAACCACACCAACATTTCTCTGATTTATGGACACTCTGTCCAAGGGTACATCTGACTTGTCACTTTGAAGCAACAACTTTGGGGATGAATGTATTCATTCTTCAGAGCAGATGAGGCCAAGACGAAGAGGATGAGGTAGATGTCCTAGTATCAGATGCTTGAAGATAATACTTTTTTTCTTTTTCCCAAAAGACGAATACAAACATGGCTTATGATCTTGTGTGTGACCTTTGAGCATGTACAGATAGAGTCTAAATGACAAAGCTTTTAACATCAGGAAAACTACCCTTATGCCAAAACCTCAAACAAGCTGTGGAGAGCAGGAATGAGAATATACCAGTGAGAATGCCCAAATTAAGCATTCTGGCAAGAAGGGACAAGGGTCATTTACACAATACAAAAGTCATGAAAGACAGGACAGGGACCAAAGGAAACAAGAAACCATCTATACCTGTCTTCACAAAGAAATAGCAACAATAACTTGGAGCTCAATTTCTTTCTTTCTTTTTTTTTTTGGTATTTCTGACTCTACATTCTCAACTTTTTTGACAAAACACATAAAGGTTTGTAATATCAGAGAAGCTTCTGCTTTTTTCCAAACAGAACCAGTTTTGATTTTTGAGGTATGGAGAGAGAAGTCAAATGGACTAAATTTCTTACTATATTCATTTATAAACATATGAATGCATGAGCAATAATTTAAATACACCCTAAGGTATCTTTATAAGGCTGAAGGGTATATGTGCAGTAAAAATAGGGCCTTGATCTTTCTTCATCCCCTTGTTCTTTTGACTACAATAATTTTAAAATATGAAATCAGAAATACTTTGAGGAAGTTCATTTTGAAACATACAGAAGCTTGTTTAAATGTTACTTTTTTTTCTCCTTAGTATACCTAGAGGTATACTAAGATTTAGGACCATATATTAAGACATGTAAATAAAATGGTGGCTTAATTTTCACCAGTTGTCAAAAAGCATCTTGCTTACACATTTAAATATCATTAAAAAAAAAAAAAACAACTCAGGGTATAAAGCACAACGGAAAAGGACTGTAGGAGTCAACTCAGAAGATTTGGTCAGTTGAGTTAGAAGTGTTCAGGTTGGTTATTCATCTCTTAAATCTCTATTTGTTTCAGCAAAACAATCCTCAAATAGTATATTGCCTAAGAAAATTAGTTCAGATTACAGATATTAAAGGAGTAAATGTTTGCAGTTACTTCTGTAAAAATATGACAAGTCAACAATAATTTGTTATTGGTCTTCTCACATCCCTTTCAGAGGAACTTCGCAATCTCATCTTCCTTATTCCAGAGACAGAATGATTGATTCTATGTGTGCTTCCAACTATACAAAAAGAAAGCAACTCTGATATCGAAAAGTTCAGTGGATGTGATATAATGTGCTTAAATTTGGCTTTATCCCCTTTCTAGTTTTAAGAAAAATTAAGCAATATCAAACTGTAGACTGTGCTATTGACGTATGCTGGCCATTCAAAGGAGAAATACTTGCCCTGTGCTTTCCAAATACTTATTTTTACCACTTGGAAGTGTCCTCTCTCTTTCTTTAACACATCAAAACAGGAGAGAAAGAGCTTTTGTGCTAAAACTACAGAGAAAACATTTGAGAATGTGTCAATGCAGTGAATACCAGCATCAGTTTGGGGGTTGGTTTGTTTTTCCCCCTGCCGTGGTTTTTCTTTTCCCTTTGCTTTCCAAGTCTTTAAACTCTGGCTACTTTGAGAAAAGCAGTGGTTGAAATGAAAATTTAGGACAAATTGCATTAAACCTCTGGGTTACCAGAATATGAGCATGATGAAAGCAGCACTGAGACATTTCAGAGTCCTAGCAGCTCTCCACACACAGAAAGATAAAGTAAAATAAAAAAAGAAAGCTGGTTATTTTTTCCCTAATCTTTCCTAAGTAATTATAATCTAAGAAGAAGGGAATTCCTATTTTTAAAAATTTCTCAGTGTTGCCATTTCTACACAGAGGAGAATGGATGTGTGCATGCATGTGAGTGTGTGTTTGGGAAGAAAAGAAAGAATGGGGGAGGAGGAAGGGCAGATAACTTTACTGACATATTAATTCTTCCGATAACAGCAAATGAATGGTCCAAATAGACATTTGTTTCCTTTAATAGATTTTGTACAGGTCCCTTACAAGCTGTGGCATATGCTTCATTTATATGTATATTTATTTAGAAGGATAGGGAATAATAGGTGTAGTTTGTCTATAGTCACAGTTATTATTTAAAGTCCAAACAGTTTATAACTTTTTTTCTACATGAACTACAAGTACCAAGGTCTCTTGAACATGTCTCTTGCTTTATGTGGGGGGCAGTTAAAAATAAAGATAATATTCTAACTATGGAGCCTGAGAAGGAGAAAGAATGAGGCTAAAAGGAAAAGTGACTCCAAGATGGCTGCCTCTTCCTCCTTCCCCCTCCTCACTGCTGTTTCCCACATAGAAATTAATATAATATTTTGTTTAGAAATCACATTGTAGGTCATTTGCAAATGAGGCAGTCTCTGAGGCACCAACATCTGCCCAGAATACCCTCACGATGCCATGGAAGTATGGAGATAGATTAAAATGCAAACATTCAAATGTATTTAGGTTTGTGCATATTGACTAGACTCACTCACACATACATACTTGAATGTGTGAACAACACACAGAGCTGCAAATGAAATAAAAGGCACAAATCTTTTTAAATTCTTAGTTCAGGACAGCAAAGGAAGGCACCAGGCCACCCTCCTCCAAAAGGTTAGAAAATGCACTGTTCATGACCTGGATTTGATTTTTTTTTAAAGATATATCTTACTGATGACTCTCTCATTAGGCAGCCTTCTGAAGTCTGGGGAGACAAGATTTCCATAAATTATCTCTCTAACTCATCTCATGCTGGTACAGAATGCAATGCTAATTTTTGCTTTAGTTTTTGTATTTTTAAAAATGAAAGTATAGAGCTAACCAGCTTCTTGATAAACATACTAATGGATTAAGATCACTAGTAAGTACCATCATTACTATATAAATAGATATTTTAATCATAAAATTGTGCTTATAAATCTAAATTTAAAATAAGGTAGGGAGTATATAAAAGTATATCGGTAGCCTTCTAACAAATTTATAACATTTAACTGGTTAGATTTGAGTATACCAGTCATCAAACAAAGCAAATGGTTTAGTTTCTATAGGAAATATATTAAAAAGAAAAGAAAAAAAAACCCCACAACCCTTTATCTAAAAGCCATCAGGGACAAGCACTCAATACAAGTTAACAAGCAGGAACTGATAAGATAACATTTATATGAGGTCAGAAGTCAAATGCCAGTCAAAGGCTTTTAACCTCTTGGGTCATAAACAGGAATAGTTAAAAGTGAGAGGTAGTTATTTATCGGATTTTAAGGGTACCTGATCATTGTCAGAGAATCACCGATGATGAAACTAATTGGGATTTATAGAAAAGGAACTTTGTAGCTGTTTAAAGAAAATTAACCTACAAACCCACAATTCTTCAATTGGTAGGGAGAAAAACAAACAAAAACCTCTAGTTTGAAGAAGAAATAAATCTAGTAATTTAAACAAATTTAATAACAAAAAACTCTCTCAGAAGCAATAATTTGTGGCCAATGTACATGTCAACTAAAATATAATAAATTATACTTTTACAAATTCTCTATTAATAATCTAGCAACAAAAAATGAGCAATGCATAATTTATTTTCATTCCTTTGTTTTTCCTTTTACTCCCCTTCAGATTTACTTAGACAGAATACAGCTCCCAATATTACAGTGCTTGTGCTTCTTTCCCTCAGAATAACATCATTTATAAATTTACAATCATATATATATATTCCAATAGTAATTAGTTTTAACATCAGAATATTGAAACTGCTTAATTTTTATCTCAATTTATCCAGAGAAGCAAATGTCGTCTTTTACTTGCTGCAGAAATATTTTTTCTTTGTTTTGCTTTTTTGTTCCTTTTTTCTCTCTGTCTCCTCTCTCCCTCTTTCTCGCTCGCTGTTTAGGTTTAAGTCCCAAACTCCCAGGCAGGGCTTGGCCCCTGAGTCCATGCTGGTTCATATTTTCAAAGCATTCCCACCCCCTTTTTTCTTTCGCAATAAAAGAAAGCAGATCTAGATATTTTTTTCTAGAGAAAGATAGAGGGATTGTTGTTGGGCCTGTTAAGGCCCACTGTTTCTTTAAACAGAGTCCACAATACACTAGGCGAACATTGTGGATTTAAAATGCTTTTAAATATTTATCACTAGTATTTTATCATCATATTCAAATGACACCTGGAGTGCACTCACCTTTATTGACAATCTCTGTTCTGAAAGTCCATTTGCTTCCTTAAAGCCCCCCAAGCAGAACAAGGACTACCCGTTTTCATTCAGTTAATGTTTAGTAAAAAACCAAGCAACCTTAATCAGCATGCTGATTGCATCGTCAACTAACAAATAATTTACTACTCTGAGCATTGCATTCCATTAAAAGCTCATTAAATTTTCTGTTCTCCAATGGGAGGTTTAGCTTTTGAACTGCATGCTTTTGCTTCGAATGATCATTTATTCAATTTTTGCAAAAATGTTTTTTTCCTAAAGTATAGGTGTACATTTAAATACCTATAGATTGGAAACATATGGACACACAGCCTCGTGTTTGAGAATGCTCAGTTTTATTTATAAACTCTATTTAATGAAAAATCAACATGATCTCTTGTACTTTTAGGACCTCTTGAAATAACTGTTGTTATATGCAATCCAAACATAGCTTAAGAAATATTAATATATAATATAAAATATCAAGTTTTTTTAAGTGTATTTTTTTCCTTTCCATGTGTTATAGCTATTGTGATTTTTATCCTTATACATAGTTGTTGTCCATTGAATCAAAAAGGGCCATGACACCACAAAGCTCTTAGCCTGTGCAATGACAAACTTGGAAGTGGGGGAGGGGTGAGGGAGGGAGAGGAGGCTGGCCAGTTACCCAAAGAAATCTGTGCTTTCTGGGGTTTGCATATTTTCAAAAAGTATCTCACCCTCTTCATTTGTTTCCATGCCCAGTTTCATGTAGGAAAGAGTATATTTATTTGATTTCATTTATAAAAAATATATATATCAGGCCCAGATTAACATGCATCTTTGGATTGCTAATTGTGCTCATTGCAAATTTGGGTCATTTTGCATGAGTGACTCTAATGTGGGGCTGAGATTGCCACGCAGCTCAGTGGATTCCTGATTCCCCGTGCTAATCCTGAACTCCGTGATTGTGTCAGGTGCAGTTCTGTATGCTCTAGCAGCTGGCTCATCCTCATCAATGCAAATAAGGCAACTCCTACAATCAGAGCCTTGTGAGTGTGAGGCCTGATTGCTGAGGGCAGGCTAAAGCACTACACAGACTCTCACTTTCAAATCACGCTAAGTGACAAGACAACTGCAGTGTCCCTCTAGTTCAAAATCAACCTTTTGAAAACAAAACAAGAAGAATGGGATGGCTACAAAGAAAGGGAAAACCTCAGTGTTGGGGAAGTAGACTTGTTTAGATGGTCTTTATTTAGACACTGAGATAATGTAGAGTGCATTTCAACAAATAATTGTTTAGCTCCTTTTCTGTGCCAAAGATTGTTGTTTTAAGAGCTACAGGGGGTGCAAAGGTAAGAAAATACCAGCCCCTTTCCCTGCCTTGGAGGAACCAATGGGTGATTGATTGCAGGAAACTGTAAAGATTAATAGCAGAACTATTATTAAAGATTAGTTGCCAAAATTTCAGATGAAAACCATGACATATACTTTGGCAATGTCATTATGGAGTAGATGTTAAGAGGGAGGCTTTGCGAGCTTCGGGTTCAAATCCCCACTTTACTACCTACTTGCACAAGTTACTCTACCTTCCTAAAAACTGTAGTGTCATCATCTGTCACATGATGGTAACCTGAGTACCTACCTCACAGAGATCTTAGAGAATGAAATGAGATTACACAAATAACACCCCACTTGTTTGGCCCATAGTAAGTGCACAGTAACGTCAGCTGTGATTATTATTATTATTTCTTCTTTAACACACAAAGAAAGGAGGAAAATGAACATAACAATGTGCCACTGTTTGAAAGACATTTATTTGATCTTGTCTGTAAATTCCCATTTTGCATGTAACACTTACCCTGTGGAAGTGAAAATACTGTTAACGCTAAAGAGCCCTGTGTCTCCCAGTGGTGTCTGGACAATCCTGGCAACTCAGAACATGAAGGGGAGAACAAGAAATCCCTGTGCTTTCCTTTTCTTCTATTCTAAACAAGTGTGCAGACTTCCCCTGCATTTCGGCCCCACCCTCTGTATTTTACTCGCTAATCTATAAAGGAGGATTAACAGCAGCACGCTGCTTTGGCATGGAGCAGATTCTGGATGAGGACCTGTAGGTAGAGTTTAATGAATACAATTTTCTAGGACTCTGAGTGCATAGTTTTAGCTCCATGCTGGGCCCCCAGCATTAGCTCTTAAGACAGATGAACAGACCTTTTGATCAGACTTAGGTGCTGCTGCAAGAACCTTTTTGAGCAAGTAGTGGGGGGGGGGAATAGCTTCTGTTCCCCTTATTCCTAATTTGTAGTCTACACATTCCGATTCCTGATAACTTGGCCTGTTGTCAGGGTCTCAAAAAGTTACATTGAAGCATTGAGATATACCAATGTATGGGGGGAAATAGTATTTCTGTGAAGCAACAGCTCCACTTTTTCTTAAAGTAGGTGGCTGGTGCGCAAGTGTGCGGTTGGCATCCTTTCCCCTTTGAGAGTAGGGTGAGGGAGCTAACCTTCCTGAGGGACTTTGAGCCTAGACAACATCATAGACACCATATCCCCCCTGGAGTTGCCAAACAATACAACTGCTTTCTCTGCCAAACACAAAGAATGGTCTGGAGTTGGGTATTAGCAAACAGTAAACCATGTAAAGAAGAAAGGAGGGGAGAACAAGAGAAAGAAGAAATGAGAATAGGAAGAAGAATGGAGGAAAAGAAGGAAATTTTGTTAAAAGGAAAACATTAAAAAGAAGATGTATTTTTTTTTCGTTTGGCTTTCCCCCCAGAGTCCTTAATCTTGATTTCAGCCAGTATCAGGAAAGATGAGGAGGTGGAGAAGAAGGGAATTTTGACATAATGCCAAGCAGGTCAGTGAAGAGGCACGAGGTCTTTGGGAAATAGCCGAGAATTTAATACCTTGGCACTGGGAGACTATACACAGGATGGGAAAGGATTTGATCTTTTGCATTCCTGCTCAGGACCCTCTCCTTCTCTTTCTAATAGGATTAACAGATATTTTCCTAAGCAGAAATCAAAATGTGTCAAATCATCTGAGACAGTCAATTTGTTCACAATGCCCACATTCTTGCAGTAACCGTACAGCACTATTCAAAAACAGTTTCATTTCAGGAGACACAATGCAGCGGAGAGGTAAACATTTATCTTCATAATCTTACCCTCCTTTCAGACTGCTTAATTTTTCTCAGTGATTTTCCCTCCTCTTTCACTTCTCACCACAACCCCTCATTCCAGCTCTGCTTCAAAACATCTAGTACAAAAAAAAAAAAAAAAAGACATGACTTCCCCTGAGGATTGGAGTCTCAGTGATCCTGTTGATGCAACACGATGCCTGGGAGCTCCCTGGATGTGTTCCTGCATCCAGCCTCACAGCTCCAGTGCAGCCCTTACAAATCATCCTCCCGCACCTGTAAGGGTTACCTCCACCTCTTCCTCCCACTTCCTCCCCAGTTTTCAGAACTCCTACCCCACCCCTCCTCTGCACTCCTTTTTATTGTTATTATTGCCATTATCCTCCTCTCCACAAGCACCGCCCTCCCCCTCTCCTCCTTAGGGAGGCATTAAGTTGCCTTCCTTTGTGCTACCTTAAAACTGCTTGTCCTCCCCGGCTCCTTTTGAACACTACAGACCAGGGTCACCTTTGGAACAATAAATGAAAGTAGTCCTACTCTAGTAGGACTCCAACTTCCCACCGCTGGCATTTCTGAAAAATGGCCTGCATTTGCATCCTCCTCTCCTCCTCCCTTCCTTTTCATCCAGACTCCATAAAATAGCAATTAGAAGCCTCAGGAATGAATAGAAACAATAGCTACCAGTATGTTTTATTCTTAAGACTTGATTAGTCGACAGAAAGTCCTGATTTGCTTTCTTTTTCTTACTGCTTGCTATTCCAATGCATCTGGAATGTTCTTTGAAGGCCAGTAAAGGTGGATGAGTGTTTGGTCTCCAGTTTGGCCCTTTTGGGAGGTGAGAGGTGGTGAAAGGTGAAACCTAGTGGGAGATTTTCCCATGGGGAGGTGATTGCAATTTCTTCCTCTTTCTTTTTTGCCCATACCCTGGCTGAGATACCCAGGTTTGCTCAGTCATATGCTTCTGCAATTGTGTGCTACCTTGAAACAGGCCCAAAACAACTGATCATGGATTGGAACTTCTGAAACTGAGCTCAACCCTGTCCTTTGTTAAAGTGATTTACTTCCAGTATTTGTTATAGTAATGGAAAGCTGAAAGCTGATTAACATACCAACCACATATTCAGCATGTAAGTATAGTTTTGTTTTTTTCAGGTTTTTTTTTTTTTTTTCAAAAAAGTCTTTACCTGGTTACTGGTGGTTCACTCCTCTAATCCTAGCAGGAGGCTGAGATCAGAGGATGGAAGGCCAAGTAACCACCAAAAGCTCAAGTGACAAAGCATCAGTCTTGACTCAAGCCCTGAGCTCCAGCCCAATGAAGTTGATACCCTACACTAATTCCCATAACAGCATCTATTGATATGAATTTGATTGATCTGTTGATACACTTTGGGTGTCTATCTAATGGTGCTCTTCCCTGTGATCATGGTGACAAAATATAATAAGTCCATCCATTCTAGCTAGAAAGCCTTTTCCATCATTTCTCCTTTCCATCTGCTCATTCTTATTGTGCCTCTAGGAAATTTCCCCATATCATCCCAGAAGAGTTCTCCTTTTCTCAAGAGTCCTATTGTGGGTGTTTAGATGTGACTCTATCATCTATTAGGGTCAGTTTATAATCTGTGCATTGCTAATGTCTCTACCTTCTGGCTTATCTGGCATCTAGAGAAGACAGCCAGGCACAATCCTGTGGTTCAACTGGTTGTAGGTGATGTCCTAGCCTTCCAAGCCTGAGAAAAGCCCACCAATCCTGTCTGATTGAAGTCATTTTTGTCCCACTTCTCGCATCCAATTTCCACTTATATTTAACAGGGATGTGGAGGGCTTCTCTACATTAGTGTTTTTTTTTTAAAGAAAATATTTTTCATCTAAGTGCTCATCATTAGTAAATTCATATCAAGATGGATTGTATACTAAGTGAACAAAAAGTGTTATCTTATATCTGAATGAATAAGTTATTTATATTAACTCTTCTATCTCTAGGTTGGTCTAGAATTGGCAACAGATATTTGGTGCAAATCCTGGGGCACTCAGGGCCCGGACAATGTTTCTGAGCTTCATTTTGTTCAAGGCTAGTTCTGTACCACTTGAGCCACAGTACCAACTTCAGGTTTTTGCTGGTTACTTTCACATAAGAGTCTCATAGATTTTTCTCTCCAGTCTGGCTTCTAATCATGATCCTCAGATCTCAGCCTCCTGAGTGGCTAGGATTACAGGCATGAGCCATCAGTGCCTGACTTACTTTTTATATTTTTAAAGCACTCTCACAAGTTGTTGAGTGTGTCAGTTGGTGCTGGCCTGGAAAGGAGTTGCTTAGTTACATGTGTTTGTATTCAGCTTTTGAGTCATCCTTATTATTATTTTGGCCTTTATTTCAACAAGGTATTATCTTCAAACGATCACCACAACCACTACCACAACAAAAATCTACTTTGTATTTTAACATTTTTCTTAAAACTGTGCCTTGTTCTCAACCCTATCATTTCAGTAGTGAATATTTTCTCCTGATAAGGCAAATGACACTTTAGCCTTAGTTAATGTAAAACAAGAAGGTGTTAATCTCATTTTCAACATGTCAGCTTTTCCAGGTGGGGTTTTAATACCATGATCCCCTGCTGGTAGACTCCACATCTTTCTGTCTGTGAAGTGAAGTCCATACCCAGTAATTTTTGCTTCCCTTCATTGTACAAGCTCAGATCTGCTTCATTCATTGAAAAAGATGTATCAGGAACTAAATATGCAGAAAGAAACAAAGAGATGTTTGCCGACTCTGAACTTAATTCTCTACTCAGACAATCAGGTGGATTTGTTTTAAAGTATTCACACCCCAGACATACGGTTATGTTTGATGATAATAGCAACTAGATAAGATGTATTTAAAAGACACTTTGCAGTCTATAATTTTACATCACAGAACTCCAGTCCAATGTCACCATTTGCTCTATTTAATGTTTTTAAGACAATAATTATAAGAAAGAAAAACTAAGCAAGGAAAAGTATGGAATACAGTTTTCAACTACAACAAAATACATTGTTAAGGTAATATGTTGGCCAAAGTTGTTTTTAGTTTTTCTTTATATGTAGCAAGGTTTAAAAGACAAAATACAACTTTAAAAATATTTCTTCATAGCATTGAGTTGGTATGGACAGTACAAAGAAATATAATTCATTTTGAAAGTTTTAGGAGTTATGTGTGTGTGTTCCACTTAACTTGATCTCCTTATAAGCATTAAAAGTTTTGAGTACATTTCAGAAAGATAAATCATTATTTATAATGGGTTCAAACAAGGATCAATATTAGACTTTATTATTTGAAAGAATGATGAATAGGAATTTTTAGCTTTAAAAAATTTTAACTGATACATGAAAGTATACATGTTGATGGCATACATTGTGATGTCTCAAGACTTGTATGCATTATATGCTACTGAAATCAAGGCAAACAGATGATTATTAAAACAATTATCTCTTTGTGGTGAAAGTATTTCAGTCCCTTCTTCTCGGATAAACATATATATATATATGTATGTATGTATGTGTGCGAGTACGCATGCCTGTATATTTATGCAGTATATTATTGCCGTCTAATGTCACTCTACTTGTATGAGAACACCAGAACTTCTTTCTCCCAGCTATCTGTAACTAAGTTCCCATTAGTCAACTTTTCCATGTTCCCCTCTCTCTTTCCTTTATTCACTCTGATCATTAGTCTTTAGTGATCACCATTTTATTCTCAACTTCCACAAGATCCACATTTTTTATAATCTTCTGAGAGAAATCATACAGTACCTATCTTTTTAATGTCTGGTTTATTTCATTTTACATAATACCTCCAGTTCAATCCATGTTGTTCTGAGTAACAAGGTTTGATTCTGTTTTTATGGCTCAATTCTCTTTTGTGGAACATATATATCACATTTTCCTTATCCACTCATCAGTTGAAATGCACTCAGGTTGTGGGTATTTCCAGGCTGTAGTGAATAATGCTACGATGCTGAATACATTTCCTTTGACTATAACCAGTAGTGGTATATCTATATAGTATGGGCTTCATAATTTTGTTGTTTTGAGGAACTTCTATTTTTTTTTCATAGTGGTTGCACTAATTTTTATTCCTTCCAACAGTGATGCTGATTTTTTTAAATGTTCTCATAGGTTATTTTTATGTTTCCTCCAAAAATATCTAGATCTATTGCCTTAAAATGAGCTTTAAAATGCAGGATTATTTTGTTTTTCATATTATTTTGTTGAGTTCGTTATAGATTATGGTTATTAATTCCTTGTCAGATATATAGCTTACATATATATTCACCTATTCTGTAGATTGTCCACTCATTCTGTTGATTTCTTTGCTGTGCAGAAGACTTTTTGATTTGATGGAACTCCACTTATCTAATTTGCTTTTATTCCTGTTCCTTTGAGGATCTTACTTAAAAACATCCCTTCCTATTTCCTAAAATATTTAAGAAAGTCTTCGTCTTTCCCCAACTTTTCTTCTAGTGGTTTCATAGTCTCAGATCTTACATTTTCTATCTTTTGTCTATTTTGAATTAACTTTTGTGTATAGGTGAGGATAGGGGTCTAGTTTCAATCTTCTGCATGTGGTTAGCCAGTTTCCCCAGATCCATTTGCTAAAGGCTACCTTTTCTCTAATGCATGGTCTAAGTGCTTTGTCTATTTGTTTATGGATGCATGGATTTACTTCTAGGTTCTCTTTTCTTCTCCAGTGCTCTGTGTCTTTTAATGACAATACAGTGCTGCCAATTTAATGTTTTCTGATTTGTCCTTTGTGCTCAAGATTACCTAGCTATCCAGGTTTGCGGTGGAGGGGGAGGGGGGTAGTGGGCGGTTGTGTGCGTATGGGTGTATGTGTGTTTCTAACTAAAGTTTAAAATTACCTTTTCCATTTCTGTGAAAGATGCCATCGAATGATAGCTCACATTGCTCAGGAAGCTGAAGCAAAAGGGTCTCAAATTTGAAGCCAGCCTCAGCTAAACTACATAAGGAGAAGTGGCATTGTGCCTCAACAGGTACAGCATGCTAGCCTTGAGCAGAAGAGCTCAGGAACAGTTCCCAGGCCCAGAGTTCAAGCCCCATGGCCGAGAAAAACAAACAAACAAAAAAATCAAAGCAAAACAAAATGTGCTTTTAGAATGTCACTAATTTAGTATGATATGGGAGGGGAAAATGGGAGAGAACAAAGAAAGAGTGGCATTGATGAAAAAACATTGTACTCATAACCTGACTTATGGAATTGTAACCTCTTTGTACAACCATATAATAATAAAGAGAAGACAAAAAAGAATGTCATTAATGTTTTGATATAGATTACACTGAGTATATGGATGGCATTGATCTATAGATGCCAACTTAACAATATTGATTTTTTCAATGGACCTGAAATATTTTTTATGTCTTTCTGCAGTTTCTTTTTATCAATTTCTTATGTTTTCATTGTAGAGAGCCATCTTTCTTTGGTTAAGTTTACTCATGAATGTTTTGGTACTTTGAAAAATATTGGAAATGAGATTAGGTGAATGATTTTTTCCCCCAGATAATTTAGTATTGGTAGATATCCATGGCATACTACTGATTTTATTTGTTGATCTTTTTTAACCTGAAATTGTGCTGATCTTCTCACTAGCTCTTTTTAAAATTTTTATTGTTATTGTATAGGTAAAGAAAAGAGGGATTACACTTATATAAGTCTGGTAATGAGTACATTTCTTTTTGAGCAGTGTCATCCCTTCCCTTGTTTTCTACCAGTTTTTGCCTCCTGATCTCCCCTGCCCCAAGTTGTATAGTTCATATTCAACACAGTGAGCTTAGTGAGTATAGTGATAGTCTAGTGAGTATCACTGCTGCATTTGTTCAGCCTTGGTTCTACCATTTATGTGCTCCTACCATTTCCTATCCAAAACAGATAAACTCACAAGACAAAAAGGTAAAGGGAACAAAAACAGTGAAAAAGGAGAAAAAAACAAGCAAAAACAAAACAACAAAGAAAAACTCTCTTGATTCCACTTCATGGAGTTCATTTCCATAAATATCATTTTGTAGGATCATAGGTACATAGCTATTGAGCCTTTGAGTGAATGTCTAGAGTCCTGTATAATTTATCATGTCCAAGTGTATTTTTTTGTCTTTTAACATCCGGTGTATTTGCTTGTAGATTAATAGGCATGTTCTCATTGCCAAAAATGGGGTAACCATGCAACTTAAGGTACTGGTAATTGAACTCAGTACTTTGTATTTGGTAGGCAAGCACTCTATCATTTGAACTCAAGTCCCTGTCTTTTGTTTGTTTTTCAGATATGATCTCGAACTTTTGCCCAGTACAGCCTTGGACTGGAAGGCTACTACCTCTACCTCGATCAGAAATGTCCCACAAACCCCAGTTTATTGAAATGGAGTCTCCTTAACTTTTGCCTGGGTCACCCTCAAACCATGATCCTACTATCGCTGCCTCCTGAGCAAATGACACAAATGACCATGCTTGGACCTCTAGTAGTCGGTTGTTGTTTTTTTGTTGTTGTTGTTGTTTTTCAAATTTTTATTATCAAACTGATGTACAGAGAGGTTACAGTTTCATACATTAGGCATTGGATACATTACTTGTACTGTTTGTTACCTCGTCCTTCATACCTCCATCCCCCCTCCCTCTTTCCCTTTCCCCCCATGAGGTGTTCCATTCACTTAGACCAAACAGTTTTGCAAGTATTGCTTTTGTAGTTATTTTTCTTTTTTTACCCTGAGTCTCTCAATTTTGGTATTCCCTTTCAATTTCCTAGTTCTAATACCAGTATACATGGTTTCCAATATACTCAGATAATGTTACAGAGATAGTGTGGTACAACCACAGGAAGGTGATACAAGAACATCATCAATAATAGAAGCTACAGATACACGTGGGACGTTGAAAGTAGTTACAACTGTGATATATCACTTGTTTCCATAACATGGAGTTCATTTCACTTAGCATCATCTTATGTGTTCATAAGGGTATAGCTATTGGGCTCGTGTGATCCTCTGCTGTAACTTGCCTAAACCTGTACTAATTACTCTCAATAAGGGGGACCATAAAGTCCATGTTTCTTTGGGTCTGGCTCACTTCACTTAGTATAATTTTTTCCAAGTCCTTCTATTTCCTTACAAATGGGGCAATGTCTTTCTTTCTGATAGAGGGTTGGTTTTTTTTAATTAATAGTCTTTGAGATTTCCTATGCACGTGATCATGTCCCCTGTAAATAGTGCCAATTTGATATTTTCCTTTGCATTTTGGATGCCTTTTATTTTTCTTGCCTCATTTCTCATTATGGTCTTCAGGAACTATGATGACTAAGGTGGTAACTGGGTCTCTTGGATTGTTAAAGAAACTTCCACAAGTTTCCAAGTTAAAGAAGGCTTACCTGACATGTGAGTGATATTTTATGTTGTTTTAATATTCACAGATGAGTTATATATATCCACAAATAATTAATTTGCTTAAACTAAATAAACATAGAACAGAAAAAAGTAAGACTTCTGCAATTGCCAATAATAGCACATAATGAGAGGTGCATATGATAGTTGTGACTGTGGACATATGAAATGGCCTAGAGAGCTGGAGGCATATACATGGCTAGTACCAATTGGAGGAGAGATTTTAGAGGAAAAATGGTAACGATGGTGAAGAAGTTGTGCATGTCCTCCCATTCAATATTCATATGTTCTTTCTTTGTAGTTGGCCCACTTTACAGATGGAAATCACAGTGCAGAGACACTGAGGCTCTCTGAGTCACCCAGAGTTGTGTGAAGCTGCAAGCCTGTGATTCTTGTTCATTTTTTTTCTTATGCATAGAATGGGGACTTGAAAACTGTGAAAGAGAGAAAAAGGAACCTAAAACATGTAAAACAAGAAAGGTAGAGTCACGTAGGAATTCTGAGCTGTCAAATCTATCCAGAAAAATAAGGCAAGGAAAAAGTGAGATGGTAAGATTTTTATATCTATATACTCCTGTCCAAGTTGGTAAGAGGCACCGTTCCTTTTTCTATTCATCTTCTGTCTGTACAGATTTTCCCACACACCATTTTATAGTTATATAATTCATTTCCTTGCCCACTGGGTCAATTCTTTATCATTTTACCAGTTTCTTTTTGTAATAGCTTTTTATGATCCTTGCTAGTGTGAGTATACCCCAGAAGAGGATGACAAAAGGAAGAAGAAAGTAGGCAGCAAAGGCTGGTAAGCAACCTCACTCCCAGAGTCACATCCATTGTTACATTTCCCCAGTGGGCATTATAATGCATTTCCCCTTAAGCATGAGCCCATGTTATTTTCTGTGTTTAGCTTTTACCTGCTATATACATGAACTCACTTAAAAATATTACACAACTGAATTTTAGCATTGTTCATTGCAACCACATAACTGATATATTATATATTTCATCTTAAATTTCTTTCTGAAGCACAGCCATAATGTGTATAATTTGTTGGCGTTTTGATTTTCCTTGGAAAACAATTCAATCTGACTTGAACTGGAGACCATAAGATTTACAGGTTAGTGGGTTTAGAACAAGATGTGGAACATACAAGGGAAAAAACCAACTCATCAAAGCAGGTAAATGATTAGCATGGGATCAATGACTGACTGAGCCTGGATTGAAAGCCAGAATGAATTTCTAATCTAGACTCTGTATCCCGCACATGGCCTTCCTCATTAACTCAGTCAGGGCGGATTCATCACATGCCAACTATTAAGCTACAGATAACGGCACTGGAACCTCACTCAGGGCTGTACGTTTTTATGAGGGTATGTCTCAACATTCTAGATAAAGTGAAAATACTTTGAAGAAAGGAAATTGCTAGGTCAAAACCTTCCCTTCAAAAACCAGATCAATGGGAATTTACTATTGAGGAGAGAGGTCTTTAGATTATAAGTAGTTGAAGACAAACAGCAACAGCAACTTCTGGCCTTTTTTTTTCCAGCAATACAAAATAAGCAGGGATGTAAGCAGCAGAATTAAAACATGGACACTAGAATGTTTTCTTTTCTCAAAGTCCTAGGTACAAATTTTGTCTAGTGAATGAACAAATAAATATCTTGTACTCACCTCCTGTCAGATTATGTGTTAGTGTTCTAAGAAAGAACAAAGCTGACATAAATCCTACCTTATTGAAAGAATTAATTAGGATATCTGTTTTATTCTCAAATTGTAAGGAGCATGCTTACTTATATTTTAGCATGAATCCCTTTAAATGAACAATCAATTTTCTAGGCTGTTTATTATAGGAGGGTATTGATTAGCTTTGGATTAGTTTTATTATTTGTTGTGAGATTATAGAGCAGGAAATGGAAGAAGAACAAAATTTCTTGATAATTTTAGAGTATGGAGAATGTGGAAAGTTTGTGCTTATTGGATGCTTAGGGTATGGCAAGTAGAAGATGACCTATGTCTCCGTTTTGCTGTTGTTATTGTTGTTGTTGTTGTTGTTGTTGCTTAAAGGTCTTGGTGGTAATTTCTTCACCCAAGAATCTCTGAATTTACAAACATTACTAGGGACTTCAGCCTTCAGTGATACTCATAAAAATAATACCTCTTAATCTTTCAGAATTGGTAGTTCTGACCACCGAAACATAAAAAAAGGCTGTTATGTATTTTCATACTGGTTTTATCATGAGCCAGAAAACTGATATTTTGGGTAAATTTAAAACAGCTTTCTTCACATTTTCCATGAAAATAACCATAACTAGTATTAAAATAGGTTTTGGGTGACAGGTGATAGGAGAACAGAACTCAAGGTAATAATTCTGAAATATCTTTAAAATATTGTGATTATTTTCCTTGAAAATGTAAGCAATTGTTCTCTGTTATCCCATAACAAGTTTGTATTCATTGTTCATGGAAACTACGGCTTAAATTGATTAGTAGGAGCCAATTCAACTCTCTGAGAAGAGATTCCACAATCACTGAGGGTGGGTCTCACTGAGCATTCCTGTTCACATGTGGGAGTATCTAGTGAATTTCACTGGGGAGGAAACTAAATGCAAGATTTCAAATGTCTGAGGTTTATAGTGGTATGACTTGTCTTGATTGAAACACCTGGAATCAGATTGCTGTTCAGAATGTGTGTTTATTTCATGACTTGGATTTTCTCAGTGTATTTCCAATGTTTACTGCTGACTGCCAGTGACATGAATCCACATGGCCTGGGTGGGTGAGAAATACAGGACCCAGCATCCCAAGCTAAAGAGCAACATGGTTTCTACTTCGGTTTGGGGCTGAAGGTGTCAAGTCATGGTGGAGGCATGTTCTTCTGTGGGATATTAATAGAGTTCTGCCATCAAAACTCCATATTCATTTGCTAGAGGGTACAGAACTTAACTCAATTCTTTAAGTTTTTGCACTCCATCAGTATTTACCAGTATGTAGTGGCCATCATTTGAGACACTTGATATGTAAAAGTGAAAACAGACAAGGACAGAGTTGGAGACAAAATATTTGTTCTCAACTATGTGTATTTGCTTTACTTTCCTGTAACCTAAGTAGAGATTACATTCTATGGCAAAAGGGGTTTTATAACTATGAGGGTGTTTATCCTGAACTCAGGAGGTTATCCTGGATTTTACCTAATCTAATCAGAAAAATCATTATAACACTGAGATTTTGCAAAGCCGGGAGAAAGATGAACAAAAAGGGCCAGATTAGTACTGTTAGGGACTCAGCTGACTTTTACTGGCTTTGAAGGTGGAAAGGGTCACTGTAAGCTAAGGGTCACCCCTCAATGCCTTAATTTTAGCCAAATAATATCTGTGTCCTATCTCACATTTTCTGAACTAAAAGATAGCTTTATGTTGCTTAAAGCCACTTTCTTTGTGGTAATTTGTCATGGGAGTAATAGGAAACTGATACATTCTCTTTCTTCATGCTTATGGAGGAAATAGCAGTATTTATGTGCTCTAATAAGAACTGAGAAAAAGTTAATGAAGTAATGTAGACAAATTGAGAACTGTGTTAAGTAAAAGATATTAGATAAGCTCCATACTTCCATACAGGAGCATATATATGTGTGTGTGTATATATATATATATATATATATCTTTTAGCTAGAGACCCTGAATATTGTATATATGTGTATTGGAACTAGGGAAGGGAAAAGGAATACCAAAATCGAGAGACAAAGGATAAAAAGACAAACCAATGCAACAGCAATACTTACAAAACTATGTGGTGTAAACCAACTGTACAACTATGGGGGTAGAGGGAAATGGGTAGGGGGAGGCCGGGGAAAATGAGGGAGGAGGTAACAAGTTGGATAAAAAAATGTACTCACTGACTTATGCATGAAACTGTAACCCTCTATACATCACTTTAACAATAAAGAAGTGAAAAAAAAAAAAACAGAAAAAGATTTGACTTAAGTCTCCCTAATAAAAACAACCAGACCTGAATTTTAATCAGATGCCAGTAATACAAAAGGAAAGAATCATTTAGGTAATTACTTTTTTTTCTTCCTTCCTTCCCTCCTTGCCCACCTACTCCTTCCCTCTCTCTGCTTCCATCTTCCTCTCTCTTGTAATAAGAGCTGGGGCAGCAGGTAATAAATGGCCTGTAAGAGTCAAATTGGTTTTGGCAGCTAACGTTATTCCTTCATCAGATCAATTCTGCAGATATTTCAGGTATTGTGGGAGCTTAGCTCAAGCCTATCTCTTCAGTCATCTCAAGGAGTCAGTAAAACAAATCTTAGCCCTCAAGAGAAAGAGAATGAAGGATCACAAATTCAGAATACTTCTGGACTTTATAGTGAAACTCTATCCCCTCAAAAAGCAAAAACA
Organism: Perognathus longimembris pacificus; assembly: GCF_023159225.1. Lineage (NCBI taxonomy): Eukaryota > Metazoa > Chordata > Mammalia > Rodentia > Heteromyidae > Perognathus > Perognathus longimembris. The sequence continues at coordinate 17,639,873 of NC_063182.1, read as the reverse complement.
AAAATAACACTACAAACCCAAACTCCATAACTACTTACACATCTGAAGGAAATAGATAGCTAGCTTAAGACACTGTGGCCCTGAATTCTCCGTGAGATGCTAAGAGTTGAGTATAGACATGAGCACTGTGAAGCAGGAGGTGTGAACACTTGGGAAAATGTATTCAGACTCAAGAGCAAAAGCTACTACTACCTTGGGCTGAGGTTCAGGGACAGGACACAGCAAGGCTTTTGCCCCTCCTGAAGGGGGCACTTAGACAGTGAAAGGTGCCAAATGACAAGTAACAATTTCAGAGAGCAAAATATTTTGTAGAGAAAATGACAGAGTTTTGTAGGCTCAAGGAAATTCCTCCCTGGAGAAGATGATGTTCCATTGTAATGTGGGAAATTCATGATTTAGAGATCTCCTGCATACACTATAAGAGCATTTCACTTTTTTCCCCCCTTTTTCATTTCTTTTTTTTTTTTCTTATTTATTGTCAAAGTGATGTACAGAGAGGTTACAGTTTCATATGTTAGGCCTTGGGTACATTCCTTGTACTGTTTGTTGCCTCCTCCCTCATTTCCCCCTCCCCCTCCCCCTCTCCTTTTCCCTCTCACCCGATGAGTTGTTCAGTTGGTTTACACCAAATGGTTTTGCAAGTATTGCTTTTGAAGTCGTTTGTCTTTTTATCCTTTGTCTTTTGATTTTGTTATTCCCCTTCCCTTCCCTAGTTCTTTTTGTTCTTTTTTTTATTAATTAAATTTTGTTGACAAGGTGTTGTGCAAAAGGAGTACAGTTACATAAGAGGGCAGTGAGTACAATTCTTGTAATATCTTACACCTTCGTTTTTCTTTCCCTTCCCTAGATCAGGTGGGCATATATACAATATCCAGTGTACCAAAATCATATACAGTAGCCACGTGATGTAGGCCAAAGGAAATTCACCTAGAACTTTAAATATAACATCAACAATAGAGTTTGCTTTTTCTTGTCTTATAAGATCATACGTACATAGCTTTTGAGCTATTGTGATCCACTGGAAGGTCTATTTTAGACCTTTTTATCTTTAGTAGTTGTTTGGTTTTAGATACATAATGTAAGGTTGCTGACCCAAACCTGTGGAAATACCATTTGACAAGAAGTTTTTTGTTTCGCAGACCTGGTCTCTACTGTCCACCGCCCTCAGGCCCCCCACCCCCCACCCCACAACAGTCATATATCAAGGAGACCATGCCCCTTTGTTCTCTGTGTTCTAGGCTTGTCTCGCTCAACATTATTTGTTCAAGTTCTGACCATTTCCCTGCGAATACCAATATTTTTTCATTTCTAATCGCTATGTAGTATTCCATTGTGTATAGGTACCACATTTTTTGGATCCATTCACCTGTAGAGGAGCATCTGGGTTGTTTACATATTTTGGCTATCATGAATTGTGCAGCGATAAACATGGATGTGCATGATATCCTGAGACCTGTTGTTCAGGATAGATGCCTAGGAGTGGTATGGCTGGGTCATAGGGTAGGTCTATGCTGAGCCCCCACACTGATCTCCAAAGTGGCTGTACTAATTTGCACTCCCACCAATAGTGGAGAAGGGTTCCTCTTTCCCCGCACCCCTGCAGCATTTGTTGTTGCCTGAGTTCAGAGTATAGGCCATTCTAACTGGAGTGAGGAGGTATCTCAGGGTTGTTTTTATTTGCATTTCCTTTAATGCCAGGGATGTTGAACATTTCCTTATATGTTTCTTTGCCATTTTTATCTCTTCTCTTATGAAGTCTCTCTTTAGCTCCTTTGCCGATTTCATAATTGGTTTACTGGGCTTGGAGGGGCTCAGTTTTTTGAGTTCTCTGTAGATGACAGATATCAGGCCTTTGTCTGTTGCTGTGCTGGTGAAGATCCTTTCCCATATGGTTGGCTGTCTTTCTAGTTTGGTGGCTATGTCTTTAGCTGTGTAGAAACTTTTTATCTTGTAGTAGTCCATTTGTCGGATCTCTCCCCTATCTGTTGTGCCCCTGGGACTCTATTCAGGAAGTTCCTTCCTGTGCCTATAAGTTCTAGCATCCTTCCTACTCTGTCCTTCAGTAGTTTCAAGGATACAGGTCTGATGTTGAGGTCCTTGATCCATTTTCAGTTGATCTTGGTTCATGGTGATAGGCTAGGGTCTACTTTGAGTTTTCTACTTATGGCTGCCCAGTTTTCCCAGCACCAGTATTTGAAGAGGCTATGTTTTTTCCATTGTATGTCTTTAGCTCCTTTGTCAAATATCAGCTGACTGTAAGAATGCGGCTTTATTTCTGGGTCTTCAATTCTATTCTCTTGGTCTTCAGGTCTGTTTTTATACCAATACTAGGCTGTATTCATTATGATGGCTCTATAATAGAGCTTAAAATCTGGTATTGTGATACCTCCTGCACTGCTTCTTTTGCCTAGAATTGCTTTGGCTATTTTAGGTCTTTTGCTATTACATATGAATTTATGGGTTGATTTCTCTATTTCAGTGAAGAATGTAGCTGGGACCTTGATGGGGATTGCATTGAATTTGTATAACAGTTTGAGCAATATGGCCATTTTCACTATATTGATTCTGCCTACCCATGAGCATGGGAGGTCTTTCGATCTCCTAGTGTCCTCTCTGATTTCCCTTTTTAGATTTTTATAGTGCTCATTAAATAGCTCATTCACGTATTTAGTTAGGTTAATCCCTAGGTAATTTATACTTTTTTAGCTATTGTAAATGGTATTATTTCCATAATTTCTTTTTCTGCTTGTACATTGCTGGTGTACAGAAAAGCTGCTGATTTTTGTGGGTTGATTTTGTGTCCTGCTACTTTGCCAGAATGGTTTATTAGGTCTAGGAGTTTGGAGACTGATTTTTCTGGGGTCCTTCAGATATAAGATCATGTCACCTGTGAATAAGGATAGTTTGATTTCTTCTTTACCAATGTGGATCCCTTTGATGCCCTCCTCTTGCCTTATTGCTATGGCTAGGGATTCCAGCACTGTGTTGAAAAGAAATGGGGAGAGTGGGCATCCTTGTCTTGTTCCTGAGTTTAGAGGAAATGGTTTTAGTTTCTCCCCATTTAATATGATATTAGCAGTTGGTCTGTTGTATGTGGCTTTTATTGTTTTAACAAATGTTCCCTCTATTCCTGTTCTCGCCAAAGCTTTTAATAAATATGGATGTTGTATTTTGTCAAAGGATTTTTGGGCATCAGCTGAGATGATGATCTTGTTCTTGGTTTTAGCTCTGTTGATGTGGTGAATTACGTTTATTGATTTACGGATGTTGAACCATCCTTGTGACTGTGGGATGAAGCCTACTTGATCATGCTGTATAATTTTCTTGATCAGTTTCTGGATCCTGTCAGCTAATATTTTGTTGAGGAGCTTTGCATCTGTGTTCATTAGTGATATTGGTCTGTAATCCTATTTTTTTGTTGGGTCTTTGCCTGGTTTGGGGATGAGTATAATATTAGCTTCATAGAAGGAGTTTGGGATTTCTCCCTCTGTTTCTATTTCATGGAAGAGTTTGAGAGTATTGGTATTAGCTCCTCACTAAAGGTTTTATAAAATTCATTGGTGAATCCATCTGGGCCTGGGCTTTTCTTTGTTGGGAGGCTCTTGATTACCTCCTGTATCTTGCTATAAGTTATTTTTTTAGTTGATTTATTTTTTCTTGATTCAGTTTGGGCAGTTTATACTTCTCTAAGAATTGATCTATTTCTGTAAAATTATTGTTTTTTTAGTGAGTAGAGGTTCTGGAAATAGTTCCTTATGATTGTTTGAATATCCTGTGTATTTGTTGTAATTTTTCCGGTGAAGTCCCTGATCTTACGGATATGAGTCTCTTTTCTTCTTTTTTGTAAGTCTTGCAAGGGGTCTATCAATTTTATTTATTTTCTCAAAGAACCTGCTTTTAGTTTTATTTATTTGTTGATTGGTCTTTCTATTTTCAATCAGATTTATCTCTTCTTTAATCTTTTTGATCTCTCTCCTCCTAGTCATTTTAGATTCCATTTTTTCTTGTTTCTCCAGACATTTTAGCTGCATCATGAGGTTATTTACCTAATCTGATTCCATTCTTTTAATGTGTGCAGAGGGCAATGACCTTGCCCCTCAGCACTGCCTTAGCTGTATCCCATAGGTTTCTTTGTGATGTATTTTCATTGTCGTTGTGGCTTATGAATTCATTAATTTCATCCTTAATTTGCTCTGTGACCCATATGCTAGATAACAGTGAGTGATTTAGCATCCAAGTATTTGTGTAGCCTCTGTGGTATCCTTTGTGATTGAGGGTTACCTTGATTCCACTGTGATCAGATAAAGTACATGGGATCATGTCAATACTCTTGTATTTGCTGAGGTTCTTTGTGTGGACTATGACATGATCTATTTTGGAGTATATTCCATGGTCTGCTGAGAAGAATGTGTATTGGGTCTCTGTAGGGTGAAAAACTCTGTACAGATCTGTCAGATCCATGTGGGATATGGTGTTACTTAGGTCTTTGGCTCCCTTGCTAATCCTCTGTGTGTTGGATCTGTCTCTTGGAAAGAGTGGAGTATTAATGTCTCCCACTATGATTGTATTTGAGTCTATCTTGTTCTGTAGTTCTGGGAGAATTTGTTTGACATGTTTAGGGCCTCTTTTGTTCAGTGAGTATAAATTTATCACTTTGGTATCTTGATTCTGGATTTTTCCTTGTATTAAAATGTAGTACCCTTCTTTATCTTTTTGAACTGATTTTAATGAGAAGTCTAGCTTGTCTGAAATCAGGATGGCTACCCTGCCATTTTGGTAGGTGCATTTGCTTGGAAGATCTTGCTCCATTCGGAGCCTGGTTTTGTCCCTTGCTATAAGATAGGTCTCTGGAAGACAACAGATAGCAATTTTTTGTTTGCGGATCCACTCTGTCAGTCTGCTCCTCTTTATCGGAGAGTTTATACCATTTATATTCAAAGAGATCATGGATAAGTGTGGTTTTTTCCCCTTCCATTTTCCTGTTAGGCTGTGTTTCCTCTCTCTTCTTTCTTGTCTTTATTGAGTTGCTCTTCCTGTTGGGCTCTGGCTATTATAGTTTCTTTTTGTTTTTTTCTGGGGGTCCTGTACATTTTCTGTTGAGTGGGGTTCCCCTCTTAAAATTCACTGTAAGGCTGGTTTTTTAATTCACATAATCCTTTAGTTCCTCTTTGCTATGGAAAGATCTGGTTTTTCCCTCGAAGGTAAATTCTAATTTTGCTGGGTATCTAATTCTGGGTTGGCAGTTGTTGGCCTGGAGGACTTGGATTGTGTTCTTCCAGGCTCTTCATGCGTTGTAAGTTTGTGTGGAGAGGTCTGCCATGATTCTGATCTTTTTTCCATTGTAATATAGTTCTTTCTTCATTTTTGCTACATTCAAAATCTGCTCCTTATTCTTGAGATCTGAGGCCTTGACAATTATGTGTCTAGGGGAGGATTTTCTAGGGTCTGGTCTGCCAGGTGAACTTCCCTAGTTCTAATAACACTATATACAGTATCCAGGGTACTCAGATGGGATACAGTAATAGTGCGAGTACAACCACAGGAGGGTGATACAAGAGGATCATCAACAATATCATTTCACTTCTGGAAGACATCTTTGCTAAGTTATTTAGGAATATTGAAAGAATCTAATAGATGTTAAAATTGTCATTGAGCCATGGGATTTTGTGGGTTTTTTTTCTTTTTTTTAGTTTTCCAACAGTTGTGATCGTCTTTTTATTTTTTTTTAATGTTCTTAACACTGAAGTTGCTAAACAGATATGCCCACATTTTTAGGGAGATACTTCCATCCATTAGGAATTTTTTTTCACAGCTGCAAATTGGCATGAATTTTGACATGGAAAGTTGATATTAGAAAAAGCTCTAAGAACGAAATAAAAAAGACAACAGTGACCCTTCATCACTTTGTCAGAAGCTCTTCTAGGTTGATGGGCAGCACTGACAGAAACTTCAGCTTCAAGCAGCTGCTTTCCAAAACAGTTTATCAGTAGGTGGAAGTTGCTGGTCTTAGTTGTGCATGAAAAATTAATTATCAATGGAAGGTATTTACTTCTTCCAGGGCCCATACATTTATTGACAAATAAATGTTCTTTATCTCTCAGAGCAACCATTCTCTACAACTTTTTAATCAGTTGACTTACCTGAATTAAAGCTTTCTGAAAAAAAAACATAGAATTCACTTCTTCAGAGAGAATTCCTCCAAAGTGGGGGAATTTTGATTTTCTCTATAGAGTAGTACTCTGATATGTGTGTGTGTGTTTAGTAAACATTTATAAACTTATTAATAACTATGGGAAGTCAATAAATGCATATACTCTTACTCCCTTCCAAATCCCCAGAAATGATAATAAGAAACACTTTGAGGAAGCAAAAAACTAAGATCAGAGAGAACAGAAAAATAGATAAATATATAACCTTGGCATCCTAGTAGCTATACAGAAAATGAATGAGGGTTAAAAAAGATAACAGACCCAAGATTTGAGAAATCAAAGTGAGCAAAAAGAAAAACTCTGGATTAACTCAATCTTATACAAAAGATATTAGAATTTTCTGGAACTTGTAACACCAAGTGGCTTTGGAAGTGGGACTGCATAAAACCAGGATTGGCTGAAAGCTTTAAAAGAATTCAGATGCCTCAACAATTTCTGCATTCCCCATCCTGCCACCTGACAAAGGATTGGTCTCTGGGGAAAACAAGACAGAAAACTCTACGAACAGTAACAATTTCTTCCTGGTTGGGTGATATGTTCATTTCTTTCCTTTTGCTTGGTATCATCTGTTCCCTCTTTTTCTCCCATTTCTCTCTTCCCTGCACTGACCTTGAGTTGCTTAGTTTGTTTGCATCAATGTCCACTGCAGCTGTTGAGCCCTCTTTATTGTATGTTTTTGTCAGTCCTGGGGCTTGAACTCAGGGCCTGAGCACTGCCCCTGGCTTCTTTTTGCTCAAGGCTAGCACTCTACCACTTGAGCCACAGCACCCGTTCTGGCTTTTTCTATATATGTGGTGCTGAGGAATCAAATCCAGGGCTTCATGTATATAAGACAAACACTCTACCACTGGGTCCCAGCCCCCCCCCATTGTATTTTTTTCCTGCTTTCTACTCATTCTGTGCCTTCCTCCCATCCTCCCTCAGATGTGCACATGTATATACCATACATAAGGTAAAGAATATAGAGTCCTCTAGACACTATAAGACTAATTAAGCAGAGTCCCTTAGTTTCCTTATCTTTGGAGACTTTTTTTCAGTCCATATATTATTTTATGTACACATGAAGTAGTGTGAGTCTTACTATTTGGTGCATTCTTCCAAAGCTGTCCTTTTTTTTATCTCACTGTGTATTGGTGTCTTGGGTCCTGTTTGCTTTGTCATATCTTATTGCAATTGATTCTAACACCCACATATCAGGGAGACCATGCCCATTTGTCTCTCTGTTCTTGACTTGTCTTGCTCAACATGATTTGTTCTAGTCCTGTCCATTTCCCTGTGAATGCCATTATTTTTATCATTTCTAATGGCTGTGTAGAATTCCATTGTATATAGATACCACATTTTTGATCCATTCATCTGTAGTGGGGCATCTGTGTTGTTTCCATATCTTGGCTAGTGTGAATAGTGCAGCAATGAGCATGGAAGTGCAGGTGTCCTTGTAATATCCTGGATCCTATTGCTCCAGGTATATGCCTAGGAGTGCTATGGCTGGGGCATAGGGTATGACTATGTTTAGTTTTTTGAGGAACCTCCAGACTCCTCTCCCAAGTGGTTGCACTAGTTTACAATCACACCAGCAGTGCAGTAGGGTTCTTCTTTCTCCACATCCCCTCCAGCATTTGTTGTTGCCTGAGTTCAGAGTATAGGAGTATTGGTCTAAGGTGGTATCTTAGTGCTGTCTTTATTTGCAATTCCTTTTCTGCCAGGGATAATGAACATTTACTCATGTGTTTGAAAGGAATATTTTTTAAATTAAAAACAAGAACACAACAGGTCTGAGCATGTAGCTCAGTGATAGAACATTTGCCTAACATAGACAGGCCCTGGGTTTAATCACCAGCACTACAAGGGGAAAAAACAAAATGGAATAAAATAGAGAATGCTCAGGAATACAAAACAAGCTACTAGATTTTAATACATATTTTAATAAATCATATATGTCTCAAATATATTACATATATTTGTGAGAGAGAAATAACAGAAAGGAAAAATATTATAAAAGTTGGAAGGAAAAAATGCCTCAAGATATTTTCTGAAAGCTAGAAGAGAAAAACAGATGTAGAATATTAAAGAATACACACATGGGCATGCACTTGTGCTCACACACACATACACACATGCACACACATAACACACACACAAACACACACGACTAGCCCAGCAGATCTAAAATCTAAATAATAAGAATTTTGGAAGCAGAAATGAAAGCTTTATGAGTCCTACTATGACCACAATCCCAGATAGAAACAATTTAAGGGATAAAGGTTTGTTTTGCCCCATTTCAAGGGTTCCACTTGGCCACTTGGGCAGAGCATCATGTCAACAAGAGTATGTGAAGGAGACTTTTACATTATAGTGGATAGAAAGCAGAGAGAGAAGGGAAGTGATTGAGGTCCAGGTACAATCTTCAAAGGTATGCCTCCAGTGACCTTCTAAAGTTTCCTCTTCTCACCTTCTAAAGTTTCTACAACCTTCCAAATTAGCAACACCAGGTGAGGTCATGACGGTTGAGGGCATTTTATATTCAAACTATTACAGGTCCCTAACACATTGTCTCTAAGTTAATCAAAAGAAAGATTTCCTAGGTAGGCCTGTTCTGGTTGGGTCTTTCAGAATAGTCTTATTTCAGGATAACATACATTTTGAGGCATGTAAAAATCTCTGAAATTGATTAAGTTAATAGAATTCATATTGCCTCTTAATTTACTCAAGAAATTTAGACACTTGATGATAACAGGTGGGTTTGAATTAAAGATGTATATGTCAGGGAAAATTAAGACAGATAATATAAAATGATGACTTCAAAAAGTTGTTCAGAAGACTCCAAATAGTCATTAAGGAATAATCTAATTAGTGAAAAGAGCAATGTTGGAGGTATCACAATACTGTATTTCAAATTATACCACAGAGCCAAATCAACAAAAGCAGCATGATATGGGCATAAAAATAGACATGTAAAAAGAAACATGTAAATGGAGTATAACAGAATACTGAGAAATAAACCCATGCAGCTAAAGCATCTGATTCTTGACAAAGGTGCCCAAATCATTCACTGGGGAAAAGGTCTTTTAAACAAATGGTGCTAAAGAAAGTGGCTAACGCTAGATTCCTATCTCTTGCTCAAAAAAGGTAAGACTGAAACTTTGAAAGCGCTAGAAGAAAATATAGGGCAAACACAGTAAGCAATGACTTTCTGACTAGGACTTCACTAGCTACGGGAATGAAAGTAAGAATTGAACAAATGAGATTGCACCAGTTTAAAAACATACTGAACAGCAAAAACAAAAACAAAATATCTCCCTATTACTAGTGTGAAGATAACTTACAGAATGGGAGAAAATTATTGTCAGCTATTGATATGACAGGAGATCGATATCCAGAACATGTAAAAGCTCAAAAAATTAAACACTCAAAGAACAAATAATACAAAAAGTAAATAAGCAAATGAACAAATCACTTTTCAAAAGAAAAAAACTATAAACAGTTAATAAATAAGTAGAAAAGAATTTTAACAACTTTGGTCGATAAAGAAATGTAAATCAAAACTACAGTGGGATTCTGTTTTACCCAGACAAAATGACTCCCATTAAGTAAACCAACTGTACAATTCATGGCGGGGAGAGGGAAATGGGGAGGGAAGGCGGAGGACAAATGAGTGAAGAGGTAAGAAGTTGGATAAGAAATATACTCACTATGAAACTGTAACCCCTCTGTAGATCACTTTGACAATAAAGAAATGAAAAAAAATAAAAGAAAGAAAGCAAACAAAAATTAATTTTGGTAAGGTTTTGGGGAATTGTAAAGGAACCCCTACACAGTCTTGTTGGGAATTTAAATTAGTGCAGCCGCTATGGATAGCAGTATGGAAAGTTCCTCAAAATACTAAAAATAGAACAATCACCATGATAGTCATTTTGTTGTTATGTTTTTAAAATGAAGTTTACCTTGTGATGTAGAGGCTGATGCCTACAATCTCTGGTATTCAGTGGGTAATGATCAGAAGGATCATTGCTCAACCAGCTCAGGCAAGAAGTTAATGATTCCCTGTCTTAACCAGTAGTTCAATGTAGTGGAGCGCATCTATCATCTTAGGCATGTGGGAAGCATAAGCAGGAAAATTATGGACCAAGCCAGTACAGGCAAAAACGTGAGACTTTATCTACAAAATAATTAAAAGCAAAAAATGGAGGGGTGGCTGATGATATGGCTTAAGTGGTACAGTGCCTACCTAGCCTACACAAGGCCCTGAGTTCAAACCTCAGTACAGTAACATAAAAAGCCTAAATAAAAATAAAATCAAGTTTACAAGATTTTAAACATCAAATGAATGCATTCTTTCAGATCGTTCTTCTTAAGTTAGAACTGAATTCAAAGTTGTTGCAACTACCTGAAATATTTTGGGAACTGTCTTTAGAATTTCAAAGCCTGTGGCAAATTTCTTTAAATAACTTCAAAGGTGTCAATTCATGGATTGAGTATCTTAAAAGAAACAGAAATTGTTTGGAAACAGATTAGATTTGTGCAGTCATAAGCTAGATAAAACTATTTTGGGTAAAAAATATAAAAGTATGACTAATACAACTGAGTTTTTGGATGGCATATAAATTAGCTCTAAAGGGAGCTCTAAAAAAAAAAAGAAAGAATTGGTAAAGCATCTTTCCTTTGAAGCATAATTATTGCAATACGTGTACGGAGATATTCCCACTAAAGCATCAAGGATTATATATATGAAGCATACAAACAAAAAACAACTTAGAAAACAGCAGAAGTGATTCTAAGGGGGGGGGGGAACCATCAGATGAGATAATATTGCATACATACTTTCCCTATTCTTTTAAATCCAAGTAGGATTGACCCACCTCTTGAAATCAGCCCAGCATCTCAAATAGCTGTGATTTCTTTTCTACTCTAAATGAGTGAGAAGAGTTGATATAAACTTTTGTCTTTGATTAGATGTACTCGTAGGTGAATCATCTAAGACAACAGAAACAATTGCTGCATCATTAAGTTGGTATTGCTACACAGACATAGCTTATACATCCTTTTTTCAGACATAAGTAATTAGCATATGCTTAATGTACTGCCCTAGTCCTCTTATCTTTCAAAACTGCTGACTGCAGGTTTCCAGTAGAGAAACTGCCATCTCTTGACTACTTTTGCATTCTTGCCTTTGGGAACTAGTAGGCATCTTGTCCCTAGTCCCTATGAGCTCAACTTTCCCATGTTCAAAAAAATCTGACCAGAATGTAGAGGAGACTGCTCACTGTCTGCTATTCTCCATTCTTCTTGGGCCAGAACTGTATTTCTCATCCTATCATGAGGCGAAGTTCGTCAATGGGAGGAATATATACCTCTCCCAAGTCTTGCCTTTGCTTCATGCAGATTCTTTTTCTTTCAGCTGGATGAGTATGAGGAGAACTGAGGACAAATGAACCAGAGGTTGGAAGGAGAAAAGGCCCTAAATTGTGCTCATAGTATATTGCCTCCTCCCACCTGAGAGGTACAAGAAGAAATGAACATTCTTTAAGCAAATTGAATGTAATTCAGAGATTTTTCACTTGAAAAAGTGGACCTAATTCTAAAGCATGTGTGTGTGCAGGCATGCACATGTGTGCACACACGTATGTCCTTAATTGGAAAACTTAATACAAGTCTCCAAATGGAAGAGTATACAAGTCTTTAAATTGGTAAACTACTTCAAAATGAAAAACATTCTGTTTAGAAGAAAAGATTTAAATGAACAAATGAAACAATTCAGTGCCTTGCCATGCAAGAAACAAAAGTAGGCTATAATCTCAAGAAGGTATGACTGAAGTGTAATAATATAAAGAAAATGTGTGCAATGGTATGCTGGTTATTAGGAAAAACATGTGCATTAACCTAGAAGACTGTTTGGAGTTGGACTTGTAGGCAGCAAAGGCCAAAAGGTAAAGAAACCTGTATGGCAGTAGATTTTTCCTAGGAGGTTAGTGTCTTCTTCAAGGTGAAACTGACTGACTGTTTAAGAGGGATCAGCAGAAGGAGAGAGGGGCAAAGGAGGGACGTTGAGGAATGAAGATAATTGAAGGAAGATAGATAGAGAGATAGACAGTTATACATATGAATACATATGAAACCCACCAAACCCACCAAATGCTCTTTTGAAAGAAGAGGAGCGACTAGAGGAATGGGAATGTGGTGAGGGGATGAATTTGTTTCCAGTGCAATGTGAGCATGTGTGGAAATATTGCAATGAAAACTTCTCATATTATAAATGTGGGTTAATTCAAAAATAATAAGAGAGAATGAAGAGAAATCTTAAAAAAGACAGAACAGAGACTCAGGTTAGAGATGAACAGGCAACAAGGAAAGAGCAACATAATAATGGTTCTATTTTTGCAAAGAGTAGGGATTTGTGGATGGAGAAACAGCAGAGGAAAAGGAGGAAGAGAGAGGATGGCTAACACAAGGGGCAGGAGGCTGAGACTTCACTTTCAGCACTGTTTTCTCCTCAGGGGATCATGTGTATGGATCTAGTTCTTATTGATGCCTTTTGTGTCTAGAATTCATACTTTTGTAAATAAAGTTTCTATTTGGAAATAGCTTTACATTTACAGAAGAGTTGTAAAGATAGTAACAAGAGTCCTCACAGATTTCAGATCCAGATTTTTATTTCCTGTTACAAACATCTCACATCAAGACAGTATATATTACATCCCATGACTAAACACTGATAAAATATTATTAGCAAAATTCCATGCTTTATGGAGATCTCTCTTCCAGGATCTATGTCTCTTCAGGCTTTCCATGTCTGAGACAGATTTTCAGACTTTCTTTGTTATGATAACATTGACAGTTTTATGGGGTAGTAATCAGATATTCCAAATGAATGTCCTTCATTTGGAATTTGTCTAACATATTCCTCATGATTGGACTAGGATTACAGTATTAGGGGGTGAGAAGAAAGCATCAGAGGTAAAGTGATGTTGCCATCATATTATATTAAGAACATATACCAAGAATATGATTTATAACCATGACCTTCCAGCAAAGGAGATGTTGGTCAGGTTCTCTGCTATGATGTTATTGTTTTTCCTCTTTATGAACCATACACTTTCCATACATAGGGCACAGGGATGGGTCAAATTCCATCTTCTTGAGAGATGAATTATCCACACAAAATATTTGGGAGTCTTAATAGGAGACTTAGATATTTGCTCCTAATTATGTAATCAATTTTATGATTCAATGCCATTATTTTAGAGGCTGCATTACAATTGACCATTTTGTCCTGCTACTTGTTTTTTGTTTTGTTTTCCTTTGGGTTTTTTTGTTTGTTTGTTTTGCTTTGGCCATGGGAACACACAATTGTCTCCTGTGTTTATTTAGCATATACCCACAATTTTTTTTTAGCACATCCCTATTTTCTGAAGCTACAAGATGTTCATGTGGTATATTTTCTGTCCTAGTCCTAGAACTATTTCTCCAAGTAGTCCTGCTTCCTTTGATTTGGTTATTAGCTGTTCTAGTTTCTCTTTAGGTGTTCCTGCTTCCATGCTCTTTCACTTAATAAAGGAAGGAACTATTAGTACAGATGTGCAACTCTTTGGTTATTCATTTTCTGTTGAAGGTTATATTGATAGCTTCCAAAATGTTTTCAGTTACAAATATACATATAAGGTTTTCACATGGACGCAAGTTTTCAAGTCTTGTGTGTAGATATCTAGAAGTATAACTACTAGTTTATATGATAATAACATACTTCACTTTTCAGGAAACTCTCCAACCATTTTCCAAGTGGTTGCACCCTTTTTCATCACATCAGCAATTCAGGGAAGTTTCAGGTTTTCCATATCCTTGTTACAATTAATAATTGACAATTGTACTTGTTTTGTATTTTAGCCATTCTGGTAGGAGTATAGTGTCATTTTCTTGCTACTTTAATTTAGGTTACCCTATAAAAATGATGTTGAACATTTTTATAAGTCCATTTACTACTTGAATATATTCCATGTATTAATCAGAGTTCTTTTAAGGAACAGAACCAATAACTTCAGTACATAATTATAGAAGGGGATTTATTAGATTGTTTTACATGATTGGTGGTGCGATAGTCAAACAAAGGCTGTATTCATATAGAAGAGCCAAAGAATACTATAGCTGCTTAGGCCCAGAAGCTGGAAGCCTCAGAAGAGGGACAAATTATGAACCTCCAGTCAGAGCTGAACTTGCTAGTGTAAGTCCATGCTGAATGGCTGAAGAAACTGCCATATGAGTTCCATAATTTCCACGAATAACACATGCCAGGAACATACACATTTGTTCAGGAAGAGTGGAGCTTTCTTGCCCTAGCTGGCTTCTTTCTTCTTCACTTTTATTCCATTCAGACCCCCAGCCAATTGGACAGTGCAGCTCAAATCCAAATTTAGGGCAAATCTTTTCCCCTTGATTTCTGTCCAGATATCATCTCTCTGGAAATTCCCTCACAGACATACTCAGAGTTATGATTTATGAATCTCTCAAACAAATCAATAGACAATCAATATTAACCATCAAGACCACATTTCTTCTTCAAACGATCTTCCCTAGGAAGGATGAAATATGGCTGACTGGATATTCTATTTAATTACATATTGCAGTGCTAACCTACTCTGATTCTTATTTTCATAATACTCCAAAACTTTGGCTCAAATCTATACACAGTGTCTTGGATTGCTTCTAAAGGTCTAATCTCTTTAACTGTAATTTTTGTTGTTGTTGTTGTTGGTGGTGGTGGTGGTGGTGGTAGTGATGGTAGTTGTGGGGCTGGAACTCAGGGCATAATCCCTGTCCCTGAGCTTTTGTGATCAAGGCTAGAGTTTTACCACTTGAGCCACAAAGCCACTTCTGGCTTTTTCTGAGTAGTCTTACTGGATATGAGTCTCATGGACTTTCCTATCCAAGGCCAGCTTTGAACTGCCATCTTTAGATCTCAGCCTCTTGAGTAGCTAGAATTACAGGCCTGAGCCACTGGCACCAGGCTTAACAGTAACTTGTTACTAGTAAAATTGTATTATAAAGCAGTGGTAATTGTAATTTAACATGGGAGAAAACATTGTTGGTTCCTAAAAGTACTATACAAGGAGGCTTTTTTTCCTGAAAAATATTATTCTATTTGACTGCAGTCATACTTCAAATAATTTAGAACTTTTGCTGCTTTATATGTTTCTGTTTGTTATTCTGATTCTTATTTTTAAGTTTTAGTTTAGTTTAGGGGTTCCCAAACTTTGATATATATCAGAGTCTGAGAGAGCCAAAAAAGAACAGAATGTCCCAGGCTGAATAAATCTGGAGAGGGTCAGGGTCTTTGCATATTTTTCAAGATCCTCAGGTAGTTTTAATATCCACCGAAGTTTCAAGACAAGGTGAAACCAAGGACCAGCAAGAGACGGGACAGGAAACACAATCAGAATTTCTAGACACAATAGCTTCAGAGGCCTTGCTGCTATCTTGCAAAATTCCCAGCCTAATACTTTACTGGGGGTTGTGTGCAAGAATTTTGGCTAGAGCTGAAATGAAACATCACTAGGATATTTTTACAGCATAAGGTACTAAAAGAAACTGATTTATTCTTCATATTTCACCAAAGGGATATTTTATATAAGCCATCACCCTAGGGTAAAGTAAAACTGTAAAAACAATGTGCCCCCAAATTAGCATTTTTTAAAAAGTACACCCTAGTACACAATCTATATGTCTTTTCACATTGATGGTTCACTACATTTCTATACAATAAAAATTAGATGAGAATAATATGTTTATTTACAACAAAGCATTAAACTAATTGAGAAGACTGAATTCAACAATCCAGCAGTTTTAGTAACCAGAAAGCAATGATTTCTCAAACACTCTTTTTAAAGTCAAGTTATCATGAATGTTGTGTTCTAAGTGATAGCTAGTATTTAATATAATTTAAGAGGGTACATTTCTACTCCACAGAAAAATTTCATCACATCAAAACATTATCTGCATATTCATAAGATTCCACCTTCAGGCAGACACAAGAGCTTCTTCTCTTGCAAACTGTTACATCAATAGAAATATAAAAAAGAGCACCAAGAAGAATGTGAATTAGGATATTAAATAAAAGAATGTTCACTCAGAGCAAACAGTTTAGTATTAAATGAATAGTATACTTGCTTAATTACAAAGTAACTTTGAAAAGGAAATAATTGTGTTCATTATTCACATAAATATTTAATTGCCATTATTACCACTAATTGTTAATACTGATGAGGGCATGTCTGAGCAATTGCTTGAATTTGATTAAAAAAATACTAATACGACTTTTTAAAAAAGAAGATATGTTAACATTTTGCTGGAAGACCTACTTTAAAAAAATTGAAATAAGACACTAAGGCCTAGTTGAAAACACTTTTAGTTTTTCAAAGGACTCTCCAAATTCAATTGTAACCCAGAATTCCTTAGAAAGTCAAAATAAAGGTTCAGCAAAACAAAATACCAGGAAGCAAGTACTCAAAAGGGATAAGTTAGGGTCATGGGGAAAGGGATAGACAAATGAAGAGGAGAAAAGGAGAAAAATATACACAAGAGTCAAATGTATATCCTACAAAATTAAGAAGAGTGAGGGAAAAGGTGTATAGGGGAAGGATGAGGGAGAATTGAAAGGGCTGACATTGATCAAGATATATTGTATTCATAAACTTTTTGCTAAATGACAACTCTCTTGTACAACTTACCTAACGATGATTAAAAAAATTAAAATAGAAAATATATATTTGAACCTCCTTTGCCATAAGCTAGATTATGCTATTCGTTACCAGTAACAAATGGATATCTATGAACTATTTCCTTAAATTTTTCTTGTAAGGATAATTTTATAATCATTACCAGGAAAAGTAATCCTTCATCTTTTTACAAAATTTTAAATCCTCCTCTTAGTTTTGTTTTCAGCACGTTTGGATGAACCCATACTTTGTCCTCAATCAGTCCATATCACATCTTTACTTTCTGCATCCAAGTTAAAAGATATCATATTCTGTCGGTATCTAAACGATCCCTTTCTCCCCGATCTCCCAGGGAGAATGCTTGAACCCTAAAATCTATGAAAGAGCACTCGGCCTTGCCTTCCGCTGGCAGAAGGCCAAGGCGTACTCTCGTGGACTTGCACTAAATTGAGGAAAGGTTGCTGAAGCCTCCCCTCCCCCCAGTCCCCTCACATGTTACCAGGAGCGGGGGGCGGAAAAGAAGGCATCAGGCACTCCCTGCGATGGTGGGATGCGTCTCAGCCCTCCCAGGGCGGGCCAGAGAAATTTATTATGATGACAAAGGCGGAAGGGGAAGGACTTGGGGTGACTGACTGATTGGCTGACTGTGCTGCCCCAAGTGATCATGGGACTTCTTTGGGGGCTGTACAACCCTATCATGGTGGCACGCACATGTTTGCCTCCCGAGGGGTGGGGGGCTTCTTTTCCGGTTGAGGCCGAAAGGTGGGAGGGACTCCCTCCCCCATTGTCCCAGGGCTGGGGGAAGGGCAGCGTCTCGCTCTTGGTGCCCTTCTTCCACCAAGGCCAAAACAGTCCCCAACAATATTCCTTTCATGTAATCCTAGCAAGCAAAGCAAACATAAAAACCACTTTAATGGCTTTGGTTGGTTAATCACTCTAAACTATTTCTATTGGATCTCACCAAAGCACTACTTTTACAATGTGGCATAAGTAAAGCATTTTGAACATCTGTACAACACAAAACCTATTCATCAGAGGGACCCTTCCTTCATCACATTTGTACATAACACATAAAATTATTACTTGACCAGTTAGAAGCAAAAGATATCCCCCACAGTTATAGAAAGAAAAAAAAAGTAGTCTTTCTTTAAAAAAAAAAAAAGTCATGTAGTTCCATTTCAGAAAGTCAGTTTGAGCTGTCGTTATCATTGTTTCATGAAATAAATCTTCTTGAAGAGGTCCTTGGGCTTAAGAAACAAGAAATAACTTGTTTCTTAAAATGCTGATTTGTGATGTCCAGGTGATTAACAAGTAGAATCTAGACTTAGAACTTCTCTAACCCTGTACTTTAACCCCAAGGTTAAAAACTACACACCCAAAGAAACCCATTTTAGGGCCAGCAAAGTCCTTTGGTTGTATTTTCCTCAACTGAGGATGGGTAGGTGGCAATATTGGGGTACTAAAGAGAGACTTAAGAGCAAGCATTCCTACATGGCTCCAGAAGGCAGTTGCAATTAGGTTGCCAACTCGTTCCATAGCCTCAAAGCATACTGAATTAATACTGCTCTCTTTAGCTTCCTTGTGAGTTCCAGTTTCAGCTGCTTTCCCCTATTCAGGCTGTTCAAGTGCAAGTTTATTGTTCACATCTACTAGTGCATATATGGAAAAGAAGTTTATGCTTTTGTCAGTATAAACCTAGATCATTCCTCTCTATTTTAAGTTCTCATAGTCATACTAAAATTTTGATACATCATCCAGGCTACAAATTAAGAAGATAGAATTCTTAAATACCGATTTTAAAGGATTTGAATGTATTCAAATTACAAATATTTTTAAAATAAAATAACTGATTCAAATGATATATGAAGAAGAAAATATCCAAACCTTTTATATGTATTTCAAAAGAAATAATATTGTCTAGTGGGAGTTATTGTTGAAACTGTATTAGTGTTTAGCAGTTAAGCTAGTCATAACACACTGTAGGCCTTTCCTCTACATCCTACATTTCTCAGCAAGAGAAACTTTGTTCCACAACTTTATTTTTAAGTTACAAAAGAAAAACAATTTCATCATTGATAAGTAAATTGAAAGTTCATGTTAAATGAGTGGTACCATTTCATAAGTGAAACAAAGAGAGTAATTTTCATACTTGGGTGTCAAAAGAGAAATTCTAAGTCTGCCATTTGTTTGCTGGAAACATATAAAATAATTTTTTGAACAATCATGTGTGAGGCTTTACAACTCTCAATACAAAGTTCTTTACCCATGCAATGTACAAAACACCAACTTGTTTTGGCATAGACATTGTATAAAAGACTTTTTAAAAACTTAAGTGCCAGAGAGAAAATGGCACTAAATTTGTAGTTGGAAGATAACACCTGAACAAATTGTATGTTATACATATACACATATGCTACATTTAAATAAAATACTGGGGATATTGATAACTACCCTTACAGGCAAATGTAGCTGAAAGGTTATTTTGTAATCAACAACATATCTAGAAGTAAGGATGAGCAAAGCTCGGGAACATAGATCTTTTGTAGATCTTGCTGCTGTTCATGTCTTTGTCTCTTAGAGAGAGGCAAAGAGAGAGCATCTCAACCCCTGGACTGATTGGCCGAAATTATTTTTAGAATATTTTGATGATGTCTATGAGAAAGAACAAAAAAAAATTAATTTATTAATTGGAGAACTAAGATAACTATGTAAATTAGTTTCTCCAAGGGGAAATAAAAGAATTTCAGAGACTTGACCATTGAAAATATATTGCTAGGCTCCCTCAAGGACTGGGAAAATAAGCAGAGCACTTGAGTAGGCTACTCTACCTTATTAGCCACTGCCTGTCACATTCAAATGTAAACAAGTAAGCAGATAGTGAAAAGTCTACAGACAGCCAGTGAAGGAGGTGGACTTATTTCAGAAAATGATGACACATCTGGAAACTTCTCTGCGAATGCATTTCTTACTTAGGTCCCTTTATTGACATAAGGTGCTTAATTTTTTGCCATCGTCAAAGTCCTGAAAGGACACTAAAATTATAAATACATTATGTACAACTTTATCTTCCAAGTTTTAAAATTTATTTTACCTTATGGTTTTAAATATAACATAGAAAACATTTACAGATGGACTCCTTAAAGCAAAAATTAAGAGCATAATGCAAACTTATAACTAACTCAGTTGTTCCTTATCAACTTAAGATAGGCGTCACCTCCATCCAGATTTAGTTGTTACTCTCCATCTTATTTTATGGTTCCCCTTGCTTTCTTTCTAATGTAGTATTAATGAACTTATAAATAAATGTGAGCAAAGAAATTGTTTATTTGGGGGGGGGGGGCAGGCATGGGGCTTGAACTCAGGGCTTCATCCATGCTAGGCAAGCACTCTACCACTAAGCTACATTCCCAGCCTCTAATTTTGTTTTTAACTCAACAGAAAGAATATCATATCCTTACATCTACTTTTCATAGCAAGTGTGTTCACCAATAGACTTTTTTTTGTGAGGTTAATGAGACAAGGAGTATGTTCAAATTATCCTTGCATCCTGTGCTTTTGGTTCTACTTTCACTGTTTCTTCAGGTGCAACTTATACAATCAACAAATATTTGTGACAGGGTAATGACATATGACAGCCAGACAGAAACGAAGGCAATGAAAGAATAAGAATAAGAAGAATTCGAGTTTGCTACATGTATAAGTGCTGTATAGAGTCTTTTTTTTCAAATTTTTATTATCAAACTGATGTACAGAGAGGTTACAGTTTCATACTTAGGCATTAGATACATTTCTTGTACTGTTTGTTACTTTGTCCCTTTCCCCGCTCCCTCCTCCCACTTTCCCTTTCCCCCACCCCACCCCCCCAGGTGTTCAGTTCACTTACACCAAACAGTTTTGCAAGTATTGCTTTTGTAGTTGTTTGTCTTTTTTTACCCTGTGTCTCTCAATTTTGGTATTCCCTTTCAATTTCCTACTTCTAATACCAGTAGAGTCTTGATTGTAGCAGACCTAGCAGATCTAGGTGTTCAATCATAACAATGTTTGCTGAAAGCATTCAAGAGATATGTTTCAAGAGGAACAGAACTTACATTTAAAAATTTGTTCTCATATCACTTAGAATATATTGCAAACAACAGAAATCCAACTGACACTAGCTTTAATAAAGAGGATCTACTCGTTTAACATATCCTCAAGTAGTATCAACTGGGTTTCAAGAACTAGATTGATTTAATGTTTTAGAGATATCAGCACAAAGTTGAAGGCCTTTGTTTTGTTTTGTTTATTTCTCTTATCTTCAATATCTTCCTTCTACAGTTGGTTTCTCTTGACCTGGGAAAATGACAGTAGAAAGAAACCTTGACTTTAGGACTTAGCAGAGGAAACTGAAGAACTTTCATTTCTAAAGTCTCAACAAACACTAATTTCATATTTTGGTTTGAATCAGTGAAAAATCCTCTGTAATTTGCTTCAAAATTCTGATATTGATTATATATTAGCCACAAATGGTTGCTCTTTGGAGTTACGTAACTCAAGAACTTGTTATCTGTAAAAATGACACTCAGCGTGGTTCATCAATAATAATACGTATACCATGATGATGCAAGTTAACAGTAAGAAAAGTGCAAGGAAAAGCAAGTTTGAGGGAAGATGTAAAATTCATGCACAGTGGTTTGATAAATCTTAAGTATCTCTTAAGAATGAAGTCTACCCAGTGTTAGTGGTTCATGTCTGCAATTCTAGCTACTCAGGAGCCTGAGATCTGAGAATCATGATTTGAAGCCAGCCTGGAAAGAAAAATTTGTGAAAAATATTTAAGCATTTAAAAAATAGTTTATTATCATGATCCTAATTAGGATAAGGTGCCACTGAAACACTTTAGGATGCGTCTAGTATTTTTAAAAAAATTATTGCAAAGGCGATGTACAGAGGGGTTACAGTTATATAAATCAGGTAATAAGTACATTTTTTTGAATAGTGCCACTCCCTCCATCATTTTCTCCCAGTTTTCTCACTCCTGGTCCCCTACCCAACATACTGTCTACTCAGTATCACTGCTGAGTTAGTTCACCTTTCGTCCCATCATTTCTGTGCTTCCCCTTCCCTTCCATTCAGATAAACTTACCTACAAGACAAAGGGTACAGAAATCAAAAACAGTGACAAAAGGGAATAAAACAGAAAAAAAAACCCCACCACAAACCTGATGCTTACCAAAATGAATTCCAAGAAATGGAAACAAGAGGTCTTTTATTGTGAAATTCTTATATCCAATTAACCACCAAGATGTGGGAAAGTGGAGGTTGACTCAACTGGTAGAGTCCTAGCCATGAGTAAAAAAGTCAGAACTTGAGGACCTGAGTTCATGCCCCCAAACCAGCACCAAAATTGTGTGTGTGTGTGTGTGTGTGTGTGTGTGTGTGTTTTCTGGAGCTTGAACTCAGGGGTCTGGGCACTGTTCCTGAACTTTTTTGTTCAAGGCTAGAATTCTATCAGTTGAGCCACAGCTCCAATTCCAGCATTTCTAGTAGTTAATTGGATATAAAAGTCTCAGAGGCTTTCCTGTACAAGCTAGATTTGAGCTGTGCTCCTCAGATCTCAGCCTCTTGAGTAACTAGGATTACAGGTGTGCACTACTGGCACCCAGCTTATAATGTCTATTTTTAAAGCATACTCAGAATACTCTGGTTAGTAGACTTTTTACTTTGCATAGCAAAGTTTCAGAATTGTGTTTTTCATTGTCTTCTTTGGCATGTTCTTCCAAATTTATTCTAAGCTGATTTCTCCAGCCTTTCTTGACCAGCCTTGTGGCTACCATATCACAGTCTCCCAGTCTAGCAGTATCAAATTCCCTTCCATGAATGCCAATGCAGGGCAAAAATGAATTCTTGTGTCATCTCTTCATCAATAGCATTGAAGCTTATTTGTCAATAAAACTAGAATGATAATGATCTAATAAGGATATGTTTGTATTATGTCTCTTACCTATTATGTTTCTGACATCTTCTAATCAAAATTCTTAATAGGGCTGGGGATATGGCCTAGTGGCAAGAGTGCTTGCCTCATATACATGAGGCCCTGGGTTCAATTCCCCAGCACCACATATACAGAAAATGGCCAGAAGTGGCACTGTGGCTCAAGTGGCAGAGTGCTAGCCTTGAGCAAAAAGAAGCCAGGGACAGTGCTCAGGCCCTGAGTCCAAGCCCCAGGACTGGCCAAAAAAAAAAAAAAAATTCTTAATAAAAACATATTAAACTTGTAGAATATGTTAAACATATTTGTAAGTAAGCTTTTTCTTTTACTCCTTTAGCATGACATACTTAACGAGAACACAGTTTTTATTGTTCATTTTTAGTTTATCTGTAGTACTTTGTAATTAAGTAGGATACCCATATCTTGGGGTATAAATAGTCCTCGATGAAGACTCTCAAAGGCTTCTGTGTGCCATGTTGTGCTGAGTCACTTCTAACAAAAGCCATCGGGGTTAACAAAATTGTTTAATTTACTAAGTCGGGATGAACCTTGTGCTGCTACAAATTATTTCATGAACTCTATGTTAAATAATGCTTTAGAGAGATACTTTTATCTCTCAATTTATGCCCCAGTAGGAGTTAGTGTCTAGATTATTTCAAGTATATAATATATGTGGAAAAAGTACTTGCAAATTAGAGGAATTATTGTAACACAAGTCTGCCTTAAGACACACAGGCTCTCAAGTTAAACAGGAATTATATTCTCTAGCTAACAGATTTATGGAATGTAATGAAATTTTGCTACTGGGTAGTAGGAATAGACTGAATAGTCTCTTTCAGTGGAAAATCAGAAAAGGTAAGTAGGAAACAATGTTGAGAAAGAAGAGTGAAGTTGTAGGAAGAAATCCTGTGCAACCTTGAGCCATTTGACTTTTCTGAAACTTAGGCATCTCTCAGGTAATAATTTTATATCTTATTGGGATAAAATTATGTTATAGGTGTGCACATGTTTTATGCTTTTCAAAGAGCAAATCACATGGATTTAAAATGTCATTACATAGGAGGAAGGGGCTATCCTAGTAAGACACAGGAAATGTGCTAAGATGAATGTTGTAGAATATATGCAGTAAGCTGTGTGAATAAGGACTTTGCTAAAATTCTCTATGGCCTGGATAAGAGTTCAGAGAACTGGCTTGCAAAACATAGAGTTCATAGTTCCAGGAAGACCCCTGTGTAAGAATTTCTGGTCTAGAGAGAAATAGACATACTTTTTTTTAATAAGAAGTAGCTGGTGTATAGTTTTGTTTTATAGGTTATATGTGACATTTTACTTATCTTCTTTTTAAATCAACCTTCTTCAAAATAAAAAAAAGTATATTCTTAGCCTCTTCTCTCCAGTTATATAAAAACAAGCCATGAGTGGAATGCAAATATTGATGATAAAAGAGCTCATATTATTGTTTGCAAATGAACACATGATACATATACCATATTGTATCTATACAGATTCTTATTTTGTTTGCTACTGTGGGATTTTTGAATATAGACTCTGATTTTACTCAGATTGTCTTAATGGAATCCAGTACCTCTCATGTGACTGTTAGAAAAACGAGCAGAAAATGGATAGATGTTTTTTCTCATGTAAACATATGCTAAAATTTTGTTGGCAATATAGTTGTGTCAGGAAGTGAAGGTTTCAATGTGTTCTTTCAAGGCTGGATTGGTAAAAGACAAAGTAGGTTGATACAGAGAAAGGCCATTGTGGCCATGTTTTGCATATGCCTGCTTCTATGTTTTCCTTCACTAAAAACCAAGCAAATACTAACACCATGCTCTGTGCTTTCAGAACCATAAGCCAAAACAAACTTCATTCCTTACCAAGTCTCAGGTGTACTGTTATGTTAAAAGAAAATAAATTAAGAATTAAGTTCTACTAAGATAAATTAAGGTTAGAGGCTATGCTATCTGTATTATGAAATCTAACCAGTGGTAAGAAAGATAACCATATTTAGATTAATTTTAAGCAATGTGAACAGCAACAAACTGAAAAGAAAGCCTTCTGATTTAATATTTGTATTTGTTTACGTTAACTATGTTAAAAATATACCTATTGGGCTGGGGATATGGCCCAGTGGCAAGAGTGCTTGCCCTGGGTTCAATTCCCCAGCACCACATATATAGAAAATGGCCAGAAGGGGCGCTGTGGCTCAAGTGGCAGAGTGCTAGGACGGTGCTCAGGCCCTGAGTCCAAGGCCCAGGACTGGCCAAAAAAAAAAAAAAAACCTATCAAAATACATCTCATTGTTAAATTTTTTTTTTTATCTTTCAGTAGTTATAAAAAGGAATTGCCATTCAACAAAGCAGTTTATGAATACAGTTAAGTCTTAGTCAGTGTCACTCCTTCCAATATTCTCACCCAGCCCTCCCAACCCACCTCTTTCCTCACTTTTCTTAAATTTGTAGCATATTTATTGAAATTTTTGCCATTTAATAAAGCAGTTTATGCACTTAATTTATTGTTCAGAGGAAATGTGGTCTTGTGTTTTTGGCACCTTGAGGAAGATAGAGGTACATTTGCTGGATACAATATTTAGGGAGATCTTCCTGGAGCCTGAATCTAGAGACAAAAATGGGAGTAAACTGTGAGAAAACTGCAAGGTTGTTTCTAAAGAAGAAGTTTTTTGGAGAGATGTTTTATGTCCACAATGAGTGAGATACTTAGGGCTCTGAGTTAATGCCAGCTATTCTGCTAAGTCTAAGTTAAATGTGAGTTGATTTGGTAATGTTTTCTTAGTTCTAAGCTACTGATAATACACTTTGAACAATGTAATGAAAAATATCACATTACCGTGAGCTTACAGCCATCTAGTTTTCTCTAAAGAGATGTAGTTTAGGTATTTGTGCTTTTGGAGTGCTGGATACAAAGATCTGCTATTCTCATTCACATCATATAGCCGCCACACTTTTTGCCTGATAGACTGTAGTGACTTCTCTCTCAGCCAAAGTACACTTTCTTACTAAGCCTCTTGAGTAGGTTTATAGATCACATTGCCTAGATTTCCCCTTTCAACAGCTTTAGTGGAGATAAGAGTCTCATGGATTTTCCTGCCCAGGCTGGCTCCGAACCATGATCTCTGACTTCAGTTTCCTGAGTAGCTAGGAAGGTAGATTATAGGCATGAGCCACAGAAGTCCTCCATCCTTCATGAGCTGTACCATCATACCACCTGCTCATTCCACTCCTCCAGATATGATTTCTCATGATCTTTTCCCCTCTCCCTGTCAAAGAAACTGAGCCTGATGATAAATGCAGGTCTTAGGAGGCTGAGACAGAAAGATTGGGAGTTCAAGTACTGGCTAGGCTAGATATTGAGTATGAAGCTAACCTAATATAAATAATCCTATTTTCTATATTGCAATAACCCTTTTAAAAAACAGCCCTTTATTTATGTGCAGTTTTTTTTTTCTTTTTCAATGTCATTACCCCTAGAAACTTTCCTACTCACTCTGGGTAGGAACTGGGCTAGAATTCCCCTGAAGGGGTCTGCATGCTCTGTGGTTATCCCTAGTTAAACAACTATGGTGCTCTAGGACAGTTAACAGGTGCAATTAAAGTTTAACTACCTTAAAAAATTCAATTACTTAAATATTTAGTTAAATTAATCACTTTTTGTTCTTGTGAAGATGAACTAGTCTAAGAACCTTTTTCCTGCCTCCTTTGCTTCTTTCCCTCCCTCCCTCCCTCCCTTCCTGTTGCTGAAGATTGAACCCAGAACCTTCTGCACATTTGGCAAGTGCTTGACTGGTGAGCTGTACCACTTAGCCCTCTAAGAACCATTTCTGACCAGTCACTTTCACAACTGAATGATCTAGGGGGGATACAGAGGGGAGGTCACTTGGAGATAATGTCTCTCCTTCTGCATAGCAATGACAATTGAGCCCAGAAGGAGGAATTTTGATTAGACAAAGGTCTGGCAGCAAGGACTGCCACCCTTCACAGCCCCTTATAAAACTATGTGGGAAAGCAATTTTTATTATTGTTGTAGAAGCTATCAGTTCTAGAAAAATATCCCAGAAGAAAATGGGTTTTTTTATTCCTTCTGGCTCAAAATAGTGGCTTATACTCTTCTAGAGATAGAAGAAATACCAGCTTCAATTTATCAAACACATAAAACGTTAACCGTGTCATTTTATTGAACCTTTATGACATACATCACCATGAGGTGATTTATACCACATCAGAAATGCTGCTTCTTCCTTCCCTACTCCAGTCTGGGGATCCAGCCTCGCCTCAAGGACTCCAACAAAAGCCTTCAGGTAGGTCAGAGAGGAGGTTGGCGCCTATGTTCAGAAATAATCTCCAACCTGTGTCAAAATATCTTTATTCCATTTTTGTCGTGTTTGTTTGTTTTCCTCCAGGCTACTCTGCTCTTGTTATTTGGATTCCTTACCTTACTTTTCAATCCATTATTAATCTCCCTGCCTAGTCAGATCTCTGACTTTCCCATGCTCTGACCCTTTGCCTGGGAACTGTCTCATCTTCCTCAGTGCTTTGTGGCTTCTTGGCATACATACATCAATCAGTTCTTACTGTCTCTGCTCTTAGATGCTTCTCAAGAATGTCTAATCCATCCATGGCTCCTGATTCTGATGATATTCTTACTCTATTGTCGTACCACAGGCAGCTCTGCCTCTCCCTTGTTACCTACTCTGGTGCACTCCTTGCTGATTACTTCTCTTGTTCTTTTGTGTGCTGCTGCCTACAATTCTAAGAATATATTACTGAGCTAAAGGTGAAGCATTTACAGGCTCTAACACTTCTCCATGAGTACCAAATTTAATCAAAGTAATATGTGTTTTTGGCTTAAAATGTGTCGAGATTTAGCTTGAGATATGCGCTAGGTGATTTCATTTTCTTTGAACACCATGGATTATGCTTACAAAGCACCTACACAATATACAGCCATGAATGCTTGGCTCAATATGGCATAACCTATTGCTCCTAGGATATAAATCTGTAGGATATGTTACTGTACTGAATGCTGTAGGAAACTGTAAAAACAGTAATCATTGATGATAATCAGTGGTGTCTCTAATCATATGTAAACATAGAAAGGCTATAGTGGAACTATGGCATAAAAAATTAAATGTGATGCACTTATCTAAGTTCTTCTCATGAATGGAGTTTGTAGGACTTGCAATTGTTTTAAATAAGCCATAGAGTGACTGAGTGATGGGGAATGCTTAAGGCATTATCTCATGCTACTCTAGACGTGATGAATACTAGTGCAATTAGGCTGCATTAAAATTTATTTATTTCTATTCTTCGTTTCATTATTTTTATGTGTTTTTTTTTTGTTTTTGTTTTCTTTGAGACAGGCTCTCACTGGGTAGTTCAGGATGGCCTTGAACTCAGTATTCTATTGCTAAATTTAGCCTAAATGCTGGGATTATAGCTGAATGCCACTAAAAGTGGGTAATATTTAAAGACTGCCTTTCTTTAATAATGAATTTGCATTAGCGTCATGTAATATTTTACTTTATAAAGTAAAATGAAATAATGCTTTGTTAATATAAAGCTTTAAGCACAAACACATTTTATAGTTATACAAAAGTATTTTTCTTTCTTTATGCCCCATTCAACAAGCTTTTTTTCCTATTTTAAGGATGTTTTTATTTAAATTTTTTAATTAAAAAGATACACACATACATGTTATCTTAGGCCTACACAGGGCCTGTCTTTCATGTCCATACCTTTTCTCACTAGATGATGCTTGGGGCAAGAACATGGCGGGGCGGGGGTGGGGGGGGGAGGGGGAGGGTAGGAGGGAGGGGCTGTCTTCTGGAATTTCTTCTAAAGGACCTGCATAAGGCTGTTTCATACTTAACTTTTATTTTTGTAATTAGAAGGAATATAAAATAAAATGAACTACTATAGCACTGGGTACCAGTGGCTCACACCTGCAATCCTAGCTACTCAGGAGGCTAAGATCAGAAGATAGTAGTTCAAAACCAGACTGAGCAGGAAAATCCATGAGACTCTTAGCTCCAATTAACCACAAAAAAGTCAGAGGTAGAGCTATGGCTCCACTTGAGCACCAGCCTTGAACCAAAGAAAGCACATCAGGGACACCATCCAGGCCATGAGTACAAGCTCCACAACTGGCACAAAAAAAATCTGCTATAGTAAATTCATAAACTTGGAATATAGGCTGAACATGATAGCTCATGTCTACACACCCAGAATGTATGGGAGGTGAGACAGACAGAAGATTATGGAGGATTATTGTTTGAGTCCAGGCTATGCAAAATGTTATTGAGAGGGGCTGGGAATATGGCCTAGTGGTAGAATGCTTACCTCGCATACATGAAGCCCTGGGTTTGATTCCTCTGCACCACATATATAGCAAATGCCAGAAGTGGTGCTGTGGCTCAAGTGGCAGAGTGCTAGCCTTGAACAAAAGGAAGCCAGGGACAGTGCTCAGGCCCTGAGTCCAAGCCCCAGGACTGGCAAAGAAAAAAAAATGTCACTGAGACCCTATTTCAAAGAACAATCTAGGCTTGGCAGTAATATGCCTGTAATCCTAGCTATGTGGAGGTATGAAAATAGAAAACTAATGGAAAGTGCATTCAGAAAGGGAGGGGCATATACTAAGTGAAGTGAGCCAGACCCAAAGAAACATGGACTCTATGGTCTCCCTTATTGGGAACAATTAGCACAGGTTTAGGCAAGTCACAGCAGAGGATCACAAGAGCCCAATAGCTATACCCTTATGATCACATAAGATGATGCTAAATGAAATGAACTCCATTTTATGGAAATGATTGTTATATCACAGTTGTAACTACTTTCAACATCCCATGTGTATCTGTAGCTTCTACTATTGATGATGTTCTTGTATCACCTTCTTGTGATTGTATCTACACTATCTCTGTAATCTTATCTGAGTATATTGGAAACCATGTATACTGGTATTAGAACTAGGAAATTGAAAGGGAATACCAAAATTGAGAGACACAGGTTAAAAAAAGAGAAACAACTACAAAAGCAATACTTGCAAAACTGTTTGGTGTAAGTGAACTGAACACCTCAGGGGGGGAAGGGGGAAGGGGGAGGGGAGAGGGGGTTATGAGGGACAAGGTACCAAACAGTACAAGAAATGTATCCAATGCCTAACGTATGAAACTGTAACCTCTCTGTACATCAGTTTTACAATAAAAACTTTAAAAAAAATAAAAGAAAGGGAGTGGCGTACAAGTGGAGAAGAGTAACTGCACAGTGGAGAATTCTGGCACACACTATGACATCCATATGATAAAGCCCAACATAAACCGTTATAACCCACAATGACAGCATGATAGTATACTTTTCTTAAATAGCCATTTTCTTAATTTTTTGTGTGCAGCTATAACAAAATACCTGAGATTTTGAAAACAGTTTTTAAGATTCAATTTTATAAGACTTGCAAGGAAACCATGGAGCCTGTTTCTAGTATGTATCTAGGATAATCCTAGCAGAGGATCACCAAAGCCCAATAGCTATGTACACATGACCATACAAAACAATGCTAATGCTGGAAATTTGGCCTAGTGGCAAGAGTGCTTGTCTCGTATACATGAAGCCCTGGGTTTGATTCCTCAGCACCACATATATAGGAAGTGGCACTGTAGCTCAAGTGGCAGAGTGCTAGCCTTGAGCA
Source organism: Perognathus longimembris pacificus (assembly GCF_023159225.1). NCBI lineage: Eukaryota > Metazoa > Chordata > Mammalia > Rodentia > Heteromyidae > Perognathus > Perognathus longimembris. Next base: position 17,609,292 of record NC_063182.1, on the reverse strand, counting down.
AGAAGAAGCCAGGGACAGTGTTCAGGCCCTGAGTTCAAGGCCCAGGACTGGCAAAACAAAAAAAAAAAAAAAACAATGCTAAGTGATATGAACTTCAAGATATAGAAACGAGGGCTTGTTTTTAATGTACTGTGTGAAATTCTTTCTTTTTGTTTTTTCATTCTTTTTTTCCTTTGATTTATCCCCTCTTGTCTTGTATATATATATACATTTATCTGACTTGGGGAAGGGAAAGAGAATAACAAAATGAACAGGCATGCCTGTTCCAAAGACCCTAAGGGCAGGTGGGAGGTTTTCTTCATGGACACAGGGTGGAGACCACAGCAGCTCGGGTCAGACAGTGAGCTGAGGCCCACCAGACACATGCAAGACCTCTCTCAAACAAACAAGCAAGCAAGCAAACAAATACCTTCTATAAAAACGATTCTGTCCAGCAAGGCCTAACTCAGCTCTCCCAAGGAGACCTCATCATCTGTAAGAGCCCTTGATCTCTCAGTAGTGTACATTGGGCATTATATCAGTTTTAGTTTGGGTGTGGGCAGGGAAAGGAGAACACATCCAAATAATAGCACACTTAAAATGCCAGTAGCATCCCAATATAGTCATGAGAAACATATCAGACAAATTTAAAGAAGTACTCCGTAGAGTACCTGATTATAATTTATTGCAATGGTCATGGTTATTTAAATAAACAAAAAGCCAAGGACTAGCTTAGGTCAATAGGAGAGGAATTATTCAGGTTTTGCCCTCCAGCACAACCAAGAAGGAGGAGGAAGAAGAGGAGGAGAAGGGGGAGGAAAAGGAGGAGGAGAAGAGAAGAAAGAAGGAGGAGAGGAAGGAGGGGGGAAAGAGAAGGAGAGTAGAAAAAGTAGGAGAAAGAGAAAAGGAGGAGGAGGAGAAGGAGGTGGAGGAGGAAAAGGAAGTGGAGGAGGAGGAGGAGGAAGAAGAGGAAGAAAAAGAAGAAGAAGAAGAAGAAGGAGGAGGAGGAGGAGGAGGAGGAGGAGGAAGGAGGAGGAGGAGGAGAAAGAGGAGGAGGAAGGAGGAGGAGGAGGAGGGGGAGGAGGAGGAAGAAGAAAGGTCTAGCAACCATTGAAGCCATTAGGAAATTTGAGACAGTACAAATTAAATAAGATTCTGGAACAGAAAAAAATAACTAAAGACATTTGAATAAGGTATGAACATTGGCTAATTACAATGGGACAGTCAGAAATAGGCTGCTTACACCAAACTCTTAGCTCATGGGAAGTTGACATCTGAGGACTGAAATTCAAAGCCAGCACAGGCAGAAAAATCTATAAGACTTCTAAATAACTAGAAAAAAAAAACTGGAAATGATGGTTCAAGTGTATAGTGCCAGCCAAGAGCAAAAAAGTTAAGCAAGAACAGAAGACCCTAAGTTCAAGCCTGTATACAAAAGCTAATAGAATAAATAATAATAATAATAATAATAATAATAATAATGTGTCTACATTTGTTCATTAATTTTAAAGAATGTATCACATGGACTTAAACTTTGAAGAAGAGAGGAAACTGGATGCGGTCTATCTGGAAATGCTTTGTATTATATGTTCTAGTTTTCTGCAATTATATACTGCGTTAAAAACCAAGTCTATATTTTTAAAAGAGGATAAGGGCAAAAAGAAATCAGGTGAGTTTTTAAAGAGGTCAATTTAATACTAAGAATAAATGTAATTATTGTCATCACCCCAAAATCCTTTGCCTCAATGAAAATCATTTTCTCTTCATTGTTTCCCATGCTTTTAAGAAATAGCTAGCTTTCATAGTGGCCTCTCTTAAGGTATCCATTCTGGGCACTGTCACCGACTTCCAGTGCTAGCAGATGAGAGTGTAACCTTCTGCTGTATTATCCCTTTGTTGCATTCCTGCTGTACTCGTCTCTCAGGATAGTCACCAATTCTTTGGGTAATCCACATTCAAGTTCAATCTACTGTGATTATGTCACCTTGTTCACTGCTGAGCTACATTGTGTTCTGGTTAGTTTTTCTTTGTGATGAACTGTGTGCTTTTACTGAATAACAGTTGCAAAATAACTTTATCTTTTTTTTGGTGACAATGTCACAAGCAGTGATCTAGGCTGGCATCAAACTCATCATCTTCCTGCCTCAGCCTCCTGAATGCTGAGATTATCAGCTACAACTTATTTTGGTATGTTCCTTGCCTCCTGTAGACACCCTTCCTTCACTTTTTTATATTCTAGATTTATGACTTGGTCATTATTCTAATATTTATCCTTGTTATCCTGATAAATCTTGTAATTTTTGGAACAACTATCTTCTTCCTTGGTACACTTTCTCATTTAGATACAGGAGATTCTGTAGAATACTTATTCCCCTTCTCCATCTTTAGTAAAAATGTATTTTTTTAACCAACATGAGGCATGCCCTCTATTCGACATTTTTTTTAAAAAGTGTAACTGCTGTGGTAGGGAAAAATCACAATCCTTAGAAAGCTGGGTTCTAGGTCCAAGCTAAGATCCCATATATTTTTCTTTCAGTACAATCCCAAGAACACAGTACTGAGGGAGAAATAGCAAGAAAAGGAAGAGAGAGCATCTTTGGCTGTATCAGCCTTGTGGAAAGTATAGCCCAACTCTGTGGGACATATTCAGAGCAGGCACAAAAGGAAAAAAATATTTAACTATTCATGTCTCCCCTTGATCAAAGTTTGCTTAACTGGGTTCCAGCTCCTCAGAATTTCTTGACTGTGCTTTCTTAGCCTAGCAGTTTCTGGGAGAAGCCTAAACTCAGTGATTTGATATGATTGATCACACACATACACACACACACACACACACACACACACACACACACACACACACACCTTTAAACTGCAGTCCACACAGCTGAACAAAGAGTGGGTCATAGCAATGTCTATCAGCCCACTATCAAATTGCACACTTGTGAGAAGCAGTAGGTTTGAGGAGGCTGTAAATTTCTTGTATGCCACTTACAATGACCACTTTCACTTCACTGGCAACACATATGGGTAGAAGGGAAGAAGATGACAGGATCCTTCCCCAAGATATGAGTCAAAGTACTTTTGGCTTTTGAGTGGTATAAGGAGCCAGGAATAGACACTGAATGAAGTTTTGCAAACAGAGTAGAAGCACCACAGATGCAGAATCTGCCACTGTGAAAACTATACGATGGGAGATCTGTGATCTATAAAACAAGCAGATGCTCAGCAAGGGGATTCCTGAGTTTCCTAGCTTGCTCACTGGTACACATGGCATGAGAAATATCTTACCAGTAAAACTTCATGGCTGTGAGTGTCAGAGGCCCTGTATTTTTTGTATTCCCAAGTCACAAAAGCCTGTCCTCTTCATTTCTCTAAGCAAGTAAACACCTTAAAAAACAGAGTAGGCCCACGAAATGGGTGGGGACTAGGACTCAGACCTCAGAGAGAAATGGAAGGCACTTTCATTTGGGAACAGCAGCATGGCATCTGGGAAGAAAAGCAAAACCAGCTGTGTATGGATATGACTAGGGCTGGGACAGAGACTAGCATGGTTGGAGAAGGCAGGATCTCCAATACCTGTGCCTTGCACTCTAGCTTCAGCACAGATTGCTTTATACTGAAGCCTTCACCATTCTCAAGAACTGTAGCAATATTTTGTGGAAATATGGCCACTGCTTCAGCACTTTTCCCACATGCAGGTGAGCTGGAGGAGCACATACATATGATGCAGAAGACCATTCAGCTTAGCAGTCTACAGTCTCAGCTGGAAGAAAAGCCTAAGAATGGCTTCTGTCCTCACTGAGTGGCTTCTGTCCTCACTGTTTAGTCAGGACAATATGTGGAAATCATTAGCATAAATTCCATTTGGCCATGATTCTTGTCTTAGCCCATGTACAGCGGGAAAAGTAAGCTGAGCTCAGATTTTATATAGCCTTTTGTAAAACTAAACTAACTAAAAAAATGCTTCAGGCCCTTTCTCTTACCCAAAGAACTTCAAAACCAGAGCTGAAGCAAAAGCATGGAGCATGGGGAGAGAGAAGATGGCGCCACCACAGTAGGAAGGCACCCCAACTCGCTCCAACTGAATAGTGAGCTGGGAACTCCAGCACCCAACACCCCATCAAGAATCCAGCAAACCCAACAACCAAAAGCAACAGAGAAACTCAGGAAATGAAAAAGAACAAAAAAAGAAAAGCCTGTAGCCTCCACGGAGCCAGAAAATCTCTGGGGTACCCCTCCCCCGCTGGCCTACCCTGGGCCAAACAAGGCCAGGCTGGGAAAGGGGACCAGCAAACCAACTGCCGAAAAGTCACTCCAGGAGTGCAGAGTCCCGACGGTGGGAGCTCCACGGACTCCAGAACTGAGTGCAAACCTACAGACACACCGGAGCTGCGGAACCGAACGGCAGGGGAACTGGGTGGCGCAGACGGGGAGAACCGGGGATGCCACCACCAAATGACCGATCGCCGAACCCCAGCACCACGGCCCCGAGGAACCCGAGGCGGCGCAGGACGCTCAAACAACCCAGGACCAGTAAGTTCCCCATTACCCCCCCCATGGGAGACCAGCTCTAGCAGAGACCCAAGGCCTGCAAGGGTGCTAGAACTCCCTCCCTCCCCCTCCCTACCCCGAGGGAACAAAGGAGCCAGCCACAAGTCAGGAGGCAAGGGGCCCCTGCAGTCTCTGGGAGGACACAGGAGCCAGCAGAGGTGGAGCAGCACCAAGGCAGCAGATGAGCAGGCCCCGCCCCCTCCCCAACAGTGGCCCAGGGACTGGTGGGCATCGGAAGCCCCGCCTGAGGCACCTGGTACTCTCGGACTTTTTGAACAGCAGTCACAGACTCACTGAGCCCGAACACATGCCCCCCTCGAAGCTGAGGCACAGAGTCTGTGGGCACCAACCCGCGCCCGGACACTTGGCCCAGCTGGGGCTCACGCATACTGCCACCCCCCAGCGGACTCTCGAGAGGGCACAAGTGCCCCCCAGGCAGCTCAGGGCAGCACGCCCCCAGAGGAAGCACTGGAGTGCACATGCACACACCCCCCCAAGGGCCAGCAGGGGCCAGCGTGCCAGCCCTCCAGCAAGAGGATCTCCTGCCCAAAACTCCACAGAAGCTTCACACAGGTGGGCGGGGCCCCGAGCGGCTGCGCCTGCTCTGGTGGGTGCACTTCACACAAGTGGGCAGGGCCCCATGGCAGCAGCACCCGCTCTGCTAGGCGCATCTCTGCACAGGTGGGTGGGCCGCCCCTCAACAACACCGGCCCCAGAGCAACAGCCAAACTCAAACCCAGGGCCATGACACAAACTAGTCTCCCACTGACGGACCAGCTAGAACCAGCACAAAGCCAAACCAGGGAAGCCACCCACAGATCTCCAGATGCGCAAATCACAAAGAAATATAACACAGTACATCAAAGGGCAAGCCAACTCGCCAGTTCAAAAGCAGCACTACTGAAGAGGAGATGGAGATTAAAAAAGCAAATGAGGCCATGTTAACAGAAATGATGGAAAGCGTCAGAAACAAAATCAGAAAACAATTCCAGGAGTTCAGAGTAGAAGTCTCGAAGGACATCCAGGAAGCCAAGAAAGAAATGGAAGCAAAAATGGATACAATGCAACCCTCCTTTAAAGAAGACCTTAACATCCTGAGAAGTGAAATGCATGAAAAAATAGATTTAAAATACAACTCTTTAAAGGAAGAAATTTCCACAATCAGAGCTGAGCTGATCTGGCAACTATAAATAGCTCTCTGACATCCATAAACTCCGCAATTGAATCCACAGCACAAAGAATTGACCATATGGAAGCCAGACTCTCTCTCTCGGACAATGATGCAGCCGATAAGAACCAGAAAATTACCACACTCCAAGAAACGGTAAAGCTCCAGGGCAGAATAATCCAGGAGCTAGTGGACAAAGACAAGAGATATAAAATGTGCATAATTAGAATAGAAGAAGGAGCCGAATACCACAGCAGAGGGCTTCAAAATATTCTCAATAAAGTAATTGCAGAAAACTTCCCCAATCTCACAAGGGACCCAATCCAGGTAACCAAAGCCTATAGGACACCTGGCAGACCAAACCCCAGAAAAGCCACCCCAAGGCACATAATATTCAAGACTTCAGATCTCAAGAATAAAGAGCAAATTTTGAATGCAGCCAAAGTGAAGAAATAAATTTACTACAATGGGAAGAGGATCAGAATAACAGCAGACCTCTCCACACAAACCTACCAAGTGTGAAGAGAGTGGAAGAACACCGTCCAAGTTCTACAGGCCAACAACTGCCAACCTAGAATAAAATATCCAGAGAAGTTGGAGTTCACATTCGAGGGGAAAACCAGATCTTTCCATAGCAAAGAGGATCTAAAGGAGTATGTGAATAAAAAACCAGCCCTATAGTGAATTCTAAGAGGGGAATCCCACCCAACAGAAACTGTACAGGACACACAGACAGAAACAGAAAGAAACTACAATAGCCAGAGCCCAACATAAAGAGAAGCCCACTAAAGACAAGAAGAAAAAAAAAAAAAGAGGAAAAACAGCCCAGCAAGAAAATGGAAGGAGAAAAAACACTCTTATCCTTGATGTCTTTGAATATAAATGGTTTAAACTCTCCGATAAAAAGGAGCAGACTGGCAGAATGGATCCACAAAGAAAAAGTTGCCATCTGTTGTCTACAAGAGACCCACCTTACATCAAGGGATAAAAACAGGCTCCGAATGAAAGGATGGAGCAAGATCTTCCAAGCAAACATACCTACCAAAATGGCAGGAGTAGCCATCCTGATCCCAGACAAGCTGGACTTCTCATTAAAAGCAACTCAAAAAGACAAAGAAGGCCACTATATTTTAATACAAGGAAAAATCCAGAATGAAGACATCACGGTGATAAACGTATACTCACCGAACAAAAGAGGACCTATGTATGTCGAGTAAATTCTCACAGAACTACAGAACAAGATAGACCCAAACACAATCATAGTGGGTAACTTTAATACCCCACTCTCTCCAAGAGACAGATCCAACACCCAGAGGATGAGCAAGGGAGCTGAGGACCTAAGTAACACCATATCCCAAATGGAAATGACAGATCTATACAGAATCTTCCACGCTACAGAGACCCAATACACCTTCTTCTCAGCAGCCCATGGATCATACTCCAAAACAGACCATGTCATAGCCCACACAAAGAACCTCAGCAAATACAAAAGTATTGAAGTCATCCCATGTATTATATCTGACCACAGTGGAATAAAGGTAACCCTCAACAACAACGGTTACCACAGAGGCTATACACATTCTTGGAGGCTAAACCCCACACTGTGATCCAAAACTTGGGCCACAGACCAAATTAAAGATGAAATTAACGAATTCCTAAGCCACAATGACAATGAAAATACATCACGAAGAAACCTATGGGACACAGCTAAGGCAGTACTGAGGGGCAAGATCATTGCCCTCAGCACTCACATTAAAAGAATGGAAACAGAGCAGGTGAATAACCTCACGATGAAACTGAAACAACTAGAGAAGCAAGAAATGATAGAACCTAAAATGACTAGGAGGAGAGAGATCACAAAGATCAAAGAAGAGATAAATCTGATTGAAAATAGAAAGACCATTCAACAAATAAATAAGACTAAAAGCTGGTTCTTTGAGAAAATAAATAAAATTGACAGACCCCTCGCAAGACTTACAAAAAAAAGAAGAGAAGAGACTCATATACGTAAAATCAGGGACTCCACCAGAAAAATTACAACAAATACACACGATATTCAAACAATCATAAGGAACTATTTCCAGAACCTCTACTCACTAAAAAATGATAATTTTACAGAAATGGGTCAATTCTTAGAGAAGTATAAACTGTCCAAACTGAACCAAGAAGAAATAAATCAACTAAATAAACCAATAACTTACAGCGAGATACAGGGGGTAATCAAGAACCTCCCAACAAAGAAAAGCCCAGGCCAAGATGGATTCACCAATGAATTATATAAAACCTTTAGTGAGGAGCTAATACCAATACTCCTCAAACTCTTCCCCGAAATAGAAATAGAGAAAGAAATCCCAAACTCATTCTATGAAGCTAATATCATACTCATTCCCAAACCAGGCAAAGACCCAACAAAAAAAGAGAACTACAAACCAATACCACTAATGAACACAGACGCAAAACTCCTCAATAAAATATTAGCTAACAGGATCCAGAAACTGATCAAGAAAATTATACATCATGACTAAGTAGGCTTCATCCCACAGTCACAAGGATGGTTCAACATCCGTAAATCAATCAACGTAATTCACCACATACGCAGAACTAAAATCAAGAATCACATTGTTATCTCAGTAGATGCCCAAAAAGCCTTTGACAAAATACAACATCCATATTTATTAAAAGCTTTGGAGAGAACAGGAATAGATGGAACATTCCTCAAAACAATAAAAGCCATAGACAACAGACCAACTGCTAACATCATATTAAATGGAGAGAAACTTAAATCATTCCCCCTAAACTCAGGAACAAGACAAGGACGCCCACTCTCCCCACTTCTTTTCAACATAGTGCTGGAATCCCAAGCCATAGCAATAGGCAAGAGGAGGACATCAAAGGGATCCACATCGGCAAGGAAGAAATCAAGCTATCCCTATTCGCAGATGACATGATCTTATATCTGAAAGACCCAAAAAACTCAGTCCCCAAACTCCTAGACCTAATAAACCATTTTGGCAAAGTACCAGGATACAAAATCAATCCACAAAAGTCAGCAGCTTTTCTGTACACCAACAATGTACAAGCAGAAAAGGAAATTATGGAAACAATTCCATTTACAGAAGCCAAATAATAATAATAATAATAATAATAATAATAATAATAATAATAAAGTACCTAGGGATCAACCTAACCAAGGACATGACGGACCTATTTAATGAGAACTATAAAAATCTAATAAGGGAAACAAAAGAAGACACAAGGAGATGGAAAGACCTCCCATGCTCATGGGAGAATCAATATAGTGAAAATGGCCACATTGCCCAAATTGTTATACAAATTCAATGCAATCCCTATCAAAATCCCAGTCACTTTCTTCACTGAAATAGAGAAAGCAATCCATAAATTCATATGGAACAGCAAAAGGCCTAGAATAGCCAAAGCAATTGTAGGCAAAAAAGCAGTGCAGGAGGTATCACAATACCAGACTTGAAGCTCTACTATAGGGCCATCATAACAAAAACAGCCTGGTATTGGTATAAAAACAGACCAGAAGACCAATGGATCAGAATTGAAGACCCAGAAATAAAACCACACTCTTACAGCCAGCTGATATTCGACAAAGGAGCTAAAGACATACAATGGAATAAACAGAGCCTCTTCAACTACTGGTGCTGGGAAAACTGGGCAGCCATATGCAGAAAACTCAAAGTAAACCCAAGCCTATCACTATGCACCAAGATCAACTCAAAATGGATCAAGGACCTCAATATCAGACCTGAATCCTTGAAACTACTGAAGGACAGAGTAGGAAAGACTCTAGAACTTATAGGCACAGGAAGGAACTTCCTGAATAGAGTCCCAGGGGCACAACAAACAGGGGAGAGACTCGACAAATAAGACTACTACAAAATAAAAAGTTTCTGCACAGCTAAGGACATAGCCACCAAACTAGAAAGACAGCCAACCATGTGGGAAAGGATCTTCACCAGCACAGCAACAGACAAAGGCCTAATATCTGTCATCTACAGAGAACTCAAAAAACTAAGCCCCTTCAAGCCCAATAAACCAATTAGGAAATGGGCAAAGGAGCTAAAGAGAGACTTCACAAGAGAAGAGATAAAAATGGCAAAGAAACATAGGAGGAAATGTTCAACATTCCTGGTAGTAAAGGAAATGCAAATAAAAACAACCCTGAGATACCACCTCTCCCCAGTTAGAATGGCCTATACTCTGAACTCAGGCAACAACAAATGCTGGAATGGGGTGCGGGGAAAGAGGAACCCCTCTCCATTGTTGGTGGGAGTGCAAATTAGTACAACCACTTTGGAGAACAATATGGAGGTTTCTCAAAAAGTTCAATATAGACCTACCCTATGACCCGGCCATACCACTCCTAGGCATCTATTCCGAACAGCAGGTACCAAGATATCAAAAAGACATTTGTACTTCCATGTTTATCGCTGCACAATTCACAATAGCCAAAGTATGGAAACAACCCAGATGTCCCTCCACAGATGAATGGATTCAAAAAAATATCGTACCTATACACAATGGAATACTACATAGCGATTAGGAATGGTGAAATAATGTTATTCACAGGGAAATGGTCAGAACTTGAACAAATAATGTTGAGCGAGACAAGCCTAGAACACAGAAAACAAAGTGGCATGATCTTCCTGATATATGAATGTTAAGATGGGGTGACAGAGAGACAGTAGAGACCAGATCTGTGAAACCAAAAACTGCTTGTCAAATAGTATTTCCCACAGGATTGGGTCAGCGACCCAACATCATGTAACTAAAACCAAACAACTACTCAACATATAAAGGTCAAAAATTGACCTCTCAGTGGGATACAATAGCTCAAAAGCTATGTATGTACGTTCATATAAGACTACTGTCGACATATTGTCTAATGTCGACATTACATTTAAAGTCCTAGGCGAATTTTCTTTGGCGTAGGCCAGGTGGCTACTCTATATGTTCTTGGTACATTGGGTATTGTATATATGTCTGCCTGACCTAGGGAAGGGAAAAAAAATACAGGGTGTAAGATATCACAAGAAATGTACACACTGCCCTACTATGTAACTGTACCCTTTTTGCACAACACCTTATCAAAAAATGTCTGTTTAAGTACAAGAAAAGTATCCAATGCCCAACGTATGATACTGTAACCTCTCTGTACATCAGTTTGATAATAAAAATTTGAGAAAAAAAAGTCTGTTTAATTAATAAATAAATTTAAAAAAGAAAGCATGAAGCATGCTTGTTCTCCATCTCCTTGGCAAAGAGGAACTACTGGCTTTGATTTGTTTTCCATTTGTTTTGTTTTCTTTCTCTATTATTTTTCATAACTTTATTCCACACTCCTGTCCTCTGTGTCTATCAGAATAACAGCAGAAATTCTAAAACACAGGAGATCATGGAATGACAGTCAAGGCCTGATCAACTGCTAACCTGTACTCTTATATCTAGCAGTTATCCTTTATAAGTTTAATGGAGAAAAAAAATTCCTTTAGTTGATAAACTGAATCAATATATGTCTACTAAGCTAACATGGCAGGAAATACTGAAAAGAACACTACACCAAGAAGGGGATGAAAGAAATTAAATTACAGGGCTCAAGAGAGATCTTACAGAAGAAAATATGAACAAATGGGAAAGAATCAAACATTTTCAACTCAGAAAATCTCTTCAATAAGGGAAAAATAATAGAACAAACAAAACTTGAATTGACTAGGAAACAACAAAATTATGGAATTAGAACATATCTCTAAAATAACCATAAATGTCAGTGTTTTAAATTCTCCTATTAAAAGATGCAAGGTGGATTTAAGAGTAAGAACAAAAACATAGAGAGCCTTTTCAAAATATAATTAAAACAAAACTAGACAAGGACAAAACAAAATGATGAAACCAATTTTCCTGATAAAGACAGATGTAAAAATCCTCAATAAAATATTTGTAAATGGTACCCAATAACAAAAATGACTGTACACTACAATCAAGTCAGTTTCATTCTAGGAATACAAGTTAATGCCATGCATGAATTTGAGTCAAAAACAAAAATCACATGAGAATGCCAATAGACACATGAAAGCCTTCAATGAAATTCAATGTTGCTTCATGATCAAAGGCCTGGAGAGACTAGAAATGGAAGGATCATGCATATCACATATTCATATATATATATATATGTATATATATATACGTATATATGTATATATATATATATATACATATAAAATAGCAAACCAGTAGCAAACATTATGCTGAATGAGGAAAATCTAAAAGAATTTTCTCTAAAATTCTAAAGGAGGAGAAGTTATTCAATCTCTTGCTCAATATAGTGCTTGAAATCTTTGCAAGAGCATTTTGGCAAGAGAAGCAAATAAGAGGGATACAATTAGGAATGGAAAAAGTTAAAATATAATTGTAAACAGATAATGTGATTATATACTTAAAATTTAGAGGATTCTTAGGGAATAACCAAATAACAGGAGGGTTTGTTTTTTTCTTTCCTTCTTTTTTGTCTTTTGTGTTACTGAGGTTTGAACTCTGGGTGTTGCAACAGAAAGACCTCCCATGTTCATGGAGTAACAAAATTAATATTGCTAAAATTTTTATTTATTTATTTATTTTTTTGGCCAGTCCTGGGGCTTGGACTCAGGGCCTGAGCACTGTCCCTGGCTTCTTCTTGCTCAAGGCTAGCACTCTGCCACTTGAGCCACAGCGCCACTTCTGGCCGTTTTCTGTATATGTGGTGCTGGGGAATTGAACCCAGGGCCTCAAGCACTCTTGCCGCTAGGCCATATCCCCAGCCCAAATTTTTATTTCTATACAGATCCAATACAGCCGCATCAAAATTCCAATTATGTTGTTCACAGAAATAGAAAAATTAGCCCTAAATTTAATATGGAAATACCACAGACTCCACGCAACCTTATCCCCGTCAGAATGGCTGTCATCAAGAAAACAGACAATAATAATTGCTGGTATGGAGGAAAAAGGGATCCTGATTTGCTGCTGATGGAACTATGTATTATTCCTGTGACTATGGAAATCAGCATGGAGGTTTCTGGAAAAAAATAAAAATGGAAAATCCAAATGACTTATTTCTGGGTATATACCTGAATAAGTCAGTCAGGTTACCATAAACCCTGTATGTTCATGGAATCATCAGTAGATGAGTGAATAATGGATAAAGGAAATCACACACACACACACACACACACACACACACACACATACAGTTTTCCTTAGAGCAAAGAAGGGAATTATGTTATAAAAGGACATAGAAGGAACTGTAGACCATTCTCTTAAATAAGGTGGACTCTGAAAGACATGTTTTCTCTTGTGTGTGAAATTTACAAGAAAAACAAAACAAAACAAGGATGAGAAAATAAGAAGGGGGCAAGGGGTCCAAAGGTCCACAGGGGATCTTGGAACATATTCCTCACTGATAAGGCAAGGGTATCCTAGAATAGATATTCCAATGATTTCAGCTTCCAAATGGAGTTCTCAAAGACCCTTCTGTCATCTTCCAATATGTATGAGATACTTTCTTATGTCTACATTTTTAACTCTAGAATCTCCTCTTAGTAATATCATGCTTTTTGCTTTCATCTTTTTCTTAAGTTGGAAATAATATTTTTTCTTCCTTTTTCTTGACTTATTCTTTCATTTTGGAGAAATTCAAGCTCCATAAGTTTTCTAAGAGTTGGGAATATATGAAAGAAAATCTTTGGAAATTGAAGCCAGTTGTGATGACATGCCTGTAGACAGTGCTTAGTTCCAGGGCAACTTGCATACATCGGGAGATTTTTCTCAAAAAGAAGTCTTTAATTAAAAAAAAAAAAAGAGGAAGAGAGAGAGAAGACAGGACAGACGTAGGGAGGAGAGAAGAAAGGAGGAAGGAAGGGAGGAAGGAGGAAGGAAGGAAGGGATGAAGGAGGAAGGAAGGGAGGGAGAAGGGGAGGGAGGGAGGAAGGGAGGGAGGGAGGGAGGGAGGGGAGGGAGGGAAGGAAGGAAGGCAGGATGGAAGGGAGGGAGGGAAGGGGAGGGAAGGAAGGAAGGAAGGAAGGAAGGAAGGAAGGAAGGAAGGAAGGAAAGAAGGAAGGGAGGGAGGGAGGGAAGAAAGAGGGAGGGAACAAAGGAAGGAAGGAAGGAAGGGAGGGAGGGAGGAAAGAGGGAGGGAACAAAGGAAGGAAGGAGGGAAGGAAGGAGGGAAGGAAGGAAGGAAGGAAGGAAAGAAGGGAGGGAGGGGGGAAGGAGGGAGGGAGAAGGAAGGAAGGAAGGAAGGAAGGAAGGAAGGAAGGAAGGAAGGAAGGAATGCAGGCAAGAGGGAAAGAGGGAAGGAAGGAAGGAAAGAAGGAAGGAAGGAAGGAAGGAAGGAAGGAAGGAAGGAAGGAAGGAAGGAAGGGGAAAATAAAGGAAGAAATTGTTTGTCCAAAGTATTTTATTGTATTTTGAAACTTAATTAAAATTCAGCTTGGTTAAAAGTGTTACATTTAAAGTCATTTTTCTTTAAAATTGTATTGATGTGTCCCCAATGACCTTGATCTTCCTCTAGTCCAGTGACAAGTACGTTAACACTTTTGATTTGTAATTCTTTTTTATGTGATTTTTTTCTCTCCAGAACACTGTCTTCAGTGTGCTAAAAGTTTACAATATGTTTTGGTATGAATCTATTTTACCTATTTTCTGAGGTATTTTGTGGGATTTTTCTTTACTTTTCTGTAGATATCTAAATATTTAGCTTACATATACAATCTGAGGAATTCAGGAATAAAATGCAATTAACAGACTGTAACAGATCTCTAATCACCAAAACACCATAACACAAGTGACTCTTGGCTACATCAAAAAAGAATAAAGAGCTAATTAAAGCAAATAAATAGATAACTTGTTTTAACATTTATTAAATCTCAATTTTAGTGCCTACAGCAAACCTCCAGACTGGCATAGTGGCATTTTTTAGTTTCCTATCATTAAAACAAACAGTCCAACCTTACTTCAAATGTTTAAATGTGAAATACTCCTTTAGAAGCAGATACTATTTTGCTTAAAACATTCACTCATAGCATACCTTTATGAGGGCTAAATCTTTTGTAAAATTTTATCAAAATAGAATTGAGACAAAATTTAAAGAAATGCACTCTACTTCCAAAATCCTATTACTGAACTCTTTCTGCTTCTTTCACTGAAGATAAAATCAAAACATTCATCCTAAGATATATTACTGTGAATACATAAAAATGTTTTTAGAGGTTATACTATACATGAAAATGGTTGTTATTGAGGATAAGAAAGGCTAGAATTTACTAAAAAGTGTGTTAAATATTTTGATTGAATGTGATTTTATTTGAAGCATCTTGTCTCTTTTGAAAATCCTACACTGTAAAGGTAAATACACATGTGGTCATTAAAAGGAGTCATCTTTTATAAAGTCCTATTTTATCCTTTACCAAACAGGGAAAATTGATGCAGGATATTTAACAAAGAAATTTTATTCTTTCTTATCTCATTCTGGTGGATGAAGTTGATAGGCATACTGATACATTATTTTCAGTTTCCAAATTACGTTATCATTGGGATAAAAACTTCATTCTGAGAGTCAGAATTACTTTAGCATATAGGACTTCACTGGAGGGAAAACACTGCTTAGCCAATGGGAGAGAGAGATCTATAAGTGGAAAATTTGATGTCATGATGGACATGTTCATCTTGATATTAGTGAAAGTAATGATTCATGAATGTTGAGTAAATCTTCCATTAAAAAATGTATGCTGGGAGTATGTTTTTGATGCAATATCTAAGTTAATTATATTTGTAGATTCTCTATTCAACAACTTAAAATATTAATTTTTAACTATGTAATTAAGTTAATTGGCTAAAATAGGTAGGAAAAATAATGCAAGGTTAAAAGAAGAGTAAGTAATATGGTACCTGCTACGGAAATTTGATAAGTACTTTTTTTAAAGACACTAACTCTATAAATCAGGCTGGCCTGGAATCCACTAAAAAGACCAAAATGTCCTTGAACTCAGGATATAGCTGCCTCAGCCTAAGAAGGTTTGTTAGGATTACAGGAACATGCCACTGTGCTTAGGCTTGGGAACTGCATCTTTACATGTATTTACCTGAATCTCTAGTGATAATGTTGCACCAACGTGAACTGAGAGGGCAATTGGGGGCAGGCAGGCTCATCATTTATTCTAACATCCAAAAGAAAAAAAAATCAAGTTGACCTGATCTTTTGGTTATTGCATGCAAATTCTGAATTCCCATTACAGAGTACATGTTGTTTTGAGCAAGATATCCCTAATATTCCAAGAATTAAAATTTAAGATTTCAATTCTTTATGCAAGTAGAACTCTGACGCTTTCCTTCCCACTTACCCTGATCACAGAGTACAAACTGTAGTTTGCAATGACTGGCTAAGTGATGAATCAGACAGAACATAAATTAACTCTGTGAGCCTTTTTAATGTTGACTTCTGACTCAGAAAAGTACACTATCATATGAGAGGATTATGCCACCAGCTTCAAATAACCACATGAATAACTCCTATTATGGGGATTGTATTAAAGTGTGTAAGTGGTTTGAATGGCCACATGCTTTTGAAGCCAGGACTTCGTGAACATAAATTAGTTAAAAAATAAATCTCCAAGGTGCTGCCAGGAGTGATGTTCCAAACTATTTCAAAGTACACAATTCTTCCAGTTAATATGCACCATGGAAGTTGTTCTCATCATGAGAAATGCCAAAGTCGTCCATGAAACGCCTTTCCTTGCAAGCACACACAGAATGAGAGTAATGTAAGAAGTTCTCACTTGGAGTTTTTCAGAATCTTTTATTATGAAAGCCTTCAATTCTACAGAAAAACTCAAAGATCAGAGTATTTATATTTGTTTTTTAAGAATTTTTTGCAGCTGTATTTTTATGCCCTTTAATTCAGTAAGTATATTTCATAGATTCAATTTTTTAGTCTTCCTTGTTTAGTCTTCTGTTACTAATTTAAAAATCTTATTCCTAAGTAGTAAAAGAACAAAGTCTTGGGGCTGGGGATATGGCCTAGTAGCAAGAGTGCCTTCCTTATATACATGAGGCCCTGGGTTCGATTCCCCAGCACCACATATACAGAAAATGGCCAGAAGTGGCGCTGTGGCTCAAGTGGCAGAGTGCTAGCCTTGAGCAAA
Source organism: Perognathus longimembris pacificus (assembly GCF_023159225.1). Taxonomy (NCBI): domain Eukaryota; kingdom Metazoa; phylum Chordata; class Mammalia; order Rodentia; family Heteromyidae; genus Perognathus; species Perognathus longimembris. The sequence goes on along the minus strand of NC_063182.1, from coordinate 17,592,393 downwards.
AAGAAGCCAGGGATGGTGCTCAGGCCCTGAGTCCAAGCCCCAGGACTGTCCAAAAAAAAAAAAAAAAAAAAAAGAACAAAACCTTTTTTAGGGTTGTTTTTTTTTTGTGAACAAATTATCATTATTTTCCTTGTGCTTTAGTTTATAATCAATTCATCCATTGATTCTGAAAATAATATACTCTGATTTTGGTGTTCAAATTTAATTCTGCAGGCTTGTCTATGTAAACTTCAAATTAAAAATCATGTTGCTTAGATACCATTAATATTATTATTTTACAAAATAGACATATGAAATACAGTTGTTGTCATTTTTATAGCCCTGTTTTTTTGTTTGTTTGTTTTTTTAAACATGCACTACCTCCAGCCAACCTCTTGATCTCAGCCTCCTAAGTGGCTGGGATTACAAGTATGAACCAACTCACCCTGTTTAATGGTTAAGATGGAGACTCACTGATTTGTCCCTTGAAGTAGGATCTTCCTAATACCTGCCTCCTGTGTTAATTATCCTTAAAGTGGAGTATAGCATATCAACCTAAGATAATCTACTCATAAACAGAAAAGATCTATTACATACTTAGTGTTAAAAGTTAACTTGATGGCCAGGTGGTCCTGCTCTTTTGGGACCCATGGCAAAGCTATGCTGTTCTTCTCATGGGCAGGCTACAAAAAAGAGAAAAAGAAAGAGGCAGGGTCATACAAGCCATGCCTCCAAAGAGGAGCAGAGGCTTCTGTGTCCACAGCTTGCTTCCCACCCCACTCCCCTCCAGGTGGCCCCAAAAGCTCCAAGTTGGAGACCAAGCATCTAACCTGAGGGCCTTTGCAGATCCAAGCTGTAGCATTCAGGCTCAAGCAATAGGAAATGATGAGGATTTCTCTTAAGTTTTACAATTTGATATGATACATGCATGATTACTTATGTCTGTTGTAGAATTGTCTCTGATGTAAAGGAAATAATCACTATCTTTATTTTAGGGAAAGCTTTTTCCCTCTATGGGGTCTGCACTAACTGGCGCTAATGAAGTAATATCTGCTTTTTGTTTTCCTTTGGCCTTCCCTCTTGCTTTAATTTGTCCACCTGGAACTCTATTTGCTGAGTGAAGTTGATGCATCCAATCAAGCACCTCCAAAATATAGGCAAATCTTTTGCTGTATTATATTAAAACATCACTCTTCTTCCTACAAATGAAGAGCACAAATTTGAAGGCATTTAACACTCAAAATTTTAATTTTTTTCTTTGTATTTAAAAAGATCCAGGAAAAGTGAAATTTTATGAGTCTGAAACAAAGATGGGACAGTAGTCTAGGATAAGAAAAGTTCTTTAGGAACAAGATGAACTGAGTTACGTAAAGATCAAAAACAATCTTTAAGTATATCTTCGAAATTAAAAATAGGACTACAAGTAGTAACTTACAGAGAAAGAAAATGTGTGCTGAGAAGGAAGAATCAGTAAGGTACCTAGGAAAATAAAGTTATAGATAGAAGACCCCAGAAGTAAAAGGCAGAGAACAGAGCCAAAAGATGTAAGAAAACAAATGAAAATTAAGTGAAACTTCACATCTACTAGGAGAAAATTTCTCATCTATTATATTGGTGTGTATAGAAACCAAATGGGTATTAATCGTCATGGCAGGAATTTTGGTGGGGAATGCGTTGGACCCTTAGATAGCTTTCAATAGTATAGCCATTATTAAGATATTAATTTTGTTGGTCATGAACATAAGCAGTCTTCCCATTTTCTAGTGTCTTCAGATTCTTCAATGAAGAATGATAAAAAAAAATAGTGCATTGTGTTAAATGTAGAATATTTTAATGTTCTCCCTTAAATGAATCAAATGATAACCAAGTCATACTAAAGTCACTTAGGCCTATTATTAACTTGTATAATTTAACAACCCCAAGCTATCAAAACAATGTTTTTTTTTAAATTTTGGCTTTATCTCAGGCTCATATTCCCCAAGACACTCACATACGCCCAGATAAACAGCACAATTTTAAATATGAACAGCCTGACTAAATTTGAAGATTCTTCTATTTTTATCTGCCCTTGGTTTATCAAAAATAGTGACATTTGGTAAATTTTATCTCAACTACTATTTTTTCTCCATAAAGTTCTTTTTTAAAATTTTTATTGTCAGACTAATATACAGAGCGGTTATAGTTTCATATGTTAGACATTGGATACATTTCATGTACTGTTTGTTACTTCCTCCCTCATTCCCTCTCCCCCTCCCTCCTTTCCCTTCCCCCCTATGAGTTGTTCAGTTGGTTTACACCAAATAGTTTTGCAAGCATTGCTTCTGGAGTCGTTTGTCTTTTTATCTTTTGTCTCTTGATTTTGATATTCCCTTTCGCTTCCCTAGTTCTAATACCAGTATATACAGTATCCAGTGTACTCAGATGAGATACAGTGATAGTGCGGGTACAACCACAGAAGGGAATACAAGAGGGTCATCAACAATAGAAGCTACGGTTTCACATCGCATGTTGAAAGTAATTAAAACAGTGATCTAACAGTCGTTTCCATAACATGGAGTTTATTTCACTTAGCATCATCTTTTGTGTTCATAAGGGTACAGCTATTGGGCTCTTGTGATCCTCTGCTGTGACTTGCCTAAACCTGTGCTTATTATTCCCTATGAGGTAGACCATAGAGTCCATGTTTCTTTGGGTCTGGCTCACTTCACTTAATATAATTTTTTCCAAGTCCTTCCATTTCCTTGCGAATGGGGCAATGTCATTCTTTCTGATAGAGGCATAAAATTCCATTGTGTATATGTACCACATTTTCCTGATCCATTCGTCTACTGAGGGGCATCTGGGTTGGTTCCATATTTTAGCTATGACAAATTGTGCTGCGATGAACATTGTTGTGCTGGTTTTGTGCATTTGTCTTCCAGTATTGTTTCTCTATTTCTCTCTTCACATTCTTTTTCTTTAAAAATTTACTTTCCTATGAATAACACCTCCACTCTTTTCTGCTAACACTCCATTGTCTATCATTTTAACCATGTTCTTTCTACTGATTCTACTCTTCTCCACATTTCCACGTCACTGAAACTAAGCCAAATCATCACCACCATCCCCCATACACTTTATTCTTTTTACTACCTCTAACTTACCCTCCTGACTTACTTCTAGGACCTCCATATTCCATTGACCTCTGGTTATTGGATAGAGGGTCTCTCGGCTCTATCAGAGTGAATCAAAGGGGTTCAAAGACAAAGCCATCCAGTCTAAAAAGAACTTAATATAAGAACAAAAATTGCTCAAAGGGTTATAACAGTAAATAAGTAACTATTTAATACAGGGCTAAGGATTGGTTGATATATCAAAATTGTACTCTTTAGGAACACCAAATCTAATTTTATACACAGGTATACAAGCTATCTGTATATAATTGTGAACTTCTAAGATTTACACAACAGTGCTTGGTAAGGTCTGTTCTGGGTCTTAAATGGAGCTCACAAGTGCTTGTAGATTGGCATTTCCAATCCAAATGGGCAGAAGAAACACAAGAAAGATGTCAAACAATGGAGTCTCATCTCCCACTCAAAACAAGCAGCAAGCAGAGCAGTCAATCAAAGACATAGAAGAGAACCATCAAAATGCTCTACAAAGTATACTGATAAAAATAATAAATGAGGGCTGGGGATATGGCCTAGTGGCAAGAGTGCCTGCCTCATATACATGAGGCCCTGGGTTCGATTCCCCAGCACCACATATACAGAAAATGGCCAGAAGTGGCGCTGTGGCTCAAGTGGCAGAATGCTAGCCTTGAGCAAAAGGAAGCCAGGGACAGTGCTCAGGCCCTGAGTCCAAGGCCCAGGACTGGCCAAAAAAAATAAATAAATAAATAATAATAATAGTAATAATAATAAATGAAAAGTTTGAATCTCTCAGTCAACTATTCTATAGCGTGAGGAGGCAAAGCAAAATTAATGGAGAATTTCATGGTCTCCACAAATAGAAAGATAATTGAACTTCAAGAGTCAAACGAAAAGATAGTTACCCAGCTAAAAGATTTGAGAGACAGCACTCAAAACCAAATTAATGAAGTTAATGAAATAAAGAAATCCATGCAGGACCTAAGAGATAATTATAGCAAAGACATGGAAATCATCAGGAAAGTCCAGTCAGAAGGAAAAGAGATTCGAAATCAAGTAGCTAGCCTACAGTCCCGACTAACTGAATTAGAGGATCCAATTTCAGGAACTGAAGATTCCCTAGAATCTATGGAGAATGATAAAAAAAATCAATACAAAACCAATCCAATCGACAAAACAGATCACTCCAGGAGCTCCAAGACACAATCAGGAAGCCCAATTTAAGGATAATAGGTATTGAGGAAAACCTGGACAAAGAAGTTAATGGAATAGGCAAACTCTTTAACAGTTCTTTTGAGAAGCGCTATTTTGAAAAAAATTATGTATGTACAAATGTGGACACTATAGCATATCTTATCCCTTTATACTCATTAGATAGCCCAGCATTTATCCATGAATGCTTACTGTGGTGTATCTGTTCCTAGGACTGCTACTTTCCCTTTTATCAGCTACTTTCCCTTTTATCAGGTTTTATGTTAAATATAATGACTCCATTCTTCTTGTATTTCTCTTGCAGCACTAGCATTGCTATGAGTATTTTATAACTCTTTGTATATATTTACACTCTCTCCTGGATTCACAGTCCCTTGAAGGTGTGGCCTCTGTATTGCTGCCCTTCAGTTGCTATTCATAGCAGTGCCCTGAGCCGAATAGGCAAACACAAAACAGTTTGTTTTTTTTTATTTAAGTTGAAACACCTAATACTATTTTAAAGACCATTATTTTCTCTAGGCTTATTAAATATATCTTTTGACAAAATTGTGATCATACAAAGCTAACATGAGCACCAATCCTATTTTTAAATTTTCTGGGAAGATCCAAGTGCTTCTTTAGTAATCCAACACCCTGCTTGGATTATCTCAGTAATCACTACATTCTATGCTGAGTCTTAGCTCAGGGTGACATTGGATACAGCTAGTGGAATTAGCATAGTGAATATGTTCTCTTTGCTTGTTTTCTTATTAGCAAATTGCATATTCCCATGTTACACTACAAAAGAATAATGAGATTAAGTAGGGTAGTCACTTATTGATTATACAGGTTATGACCATTCAAATTTTCTTTCTTGCTCTTTCTAGATTTGCTTTCTAATTTTTCTTTTTAAAAAAAGTCACTAACTGTCATCTTTTTTATTCACTAAAGAATGACACAAAGGGAGAAAGAGAACATGAAGATTAAATTATTTAGCCATGAGAATCAGTAAAATTGTGGGTAGGACAAAAAATTTAAAGCCATTAACTAAAATGAAGATAACCTGTCCATCATTAACATGAATGAGAAAGCATATTTGGTGAAGTGTTTTGAATTCCATGTACTCTTTGTTAATATTTCTGTATCTGACTACATATTTTTATCACGGACAGTCATAATCTATTCAAAATTAATGTTTCATTGATTCAAGAATTTAATCAAACCTTAAGAGGATATATCGAACTGAAAAAGAAATTACAAAACCTTCCACTGTTTCCATGCCCATTTCTAACAGTAAGAATGAAATGGTTGGTTGTATCTAGTTGTCATTATGTTTATGCACACTTTGGAGTGAAATACTAAATCCAGCTTTAAAGCAGAAATGGAATTACAGGAAAGATCATACAAAAAGAATCTATATAATGCCTGGGCAACTAATCTTTGACAGACTCCAAGAACACACAATGGGAAAAGGATGGGTTTTTTTTTATTACTGGCATTGAGAAAACTGAATGTCCACATACAAGAAATAAGATTTGTATCTTACACCATACAAAAAAGTTAGTTCAAGAAGTATTAAAGAAGGAAATAAATATAAAACCTAAAACTGTACAAGTCCAGAAGAGAAAAGAGAAAAGCTTTGGATATTGGTCTTAGCAGTAATTTCTTGGAAACAACACTAAAATCAGAGGCAAGCAAAACAAAAATAAACATTTTTAGTAATAAATCAAGCCAGATAGTTTTGGGTTGAAGATTTTTGCCCATTTTCTGCTTGATTTTTTTATTTCTTTTTGCTGTTGCTTTGCTTTGGTTCCTTAATGTAGTTACTTATGTACCTATCAACTCTTTGTCAGAGGGACAGTTTACAGACATTTTCATTTCTCTGTAAACTACTATTTTTTAAGTGTTTCACTCATACCAAACAAATCCTCTACCTCTTTGCTAATATTTTATTATGTGACTGTCTCATTACATTGTCCAGTCTGAACTGGAACTTTCAATATTCCTGCCTCAGCTTCCAAATCACTGTGATTCCAAGTGTGCACTAGTGCCCCTAGCTTGGTTTTGTTAAATTGTTGATTATTTCTTTGATATGAAACTCTTTGTCAGCCATACATTTCACAGAGATTTCATTATCCAGAATATTCAAAGAAGTAAAGATAAACACACAAGAAACAATAATCCAGTTAATACATTAGCAAATAAACTGAACACTCTTGTTTGTTTGTTTCCTTGCTTGCTTTTATTCCTTGCTGGGGATTGAAATCTGTCCCTCACATTTGCTAGATAAGTGCCCTTCTACTTGAGTCCTACCCTGATTCCTGAACACTTCTCAATCAAAGAAGTATAAATCATAAGTACATGAAAAATGCTTACCATATTTAATTATCAGGGACCTGCAAATCAAAACCACATTGAGATTTCATAACACCTGCATCAGATTGGCTGTCATCAAGAAAAGTGAAAATGATAAATGTTGGTGGTATATAGAGAAAAATTAACTGTTATATACTAATTGTGGGAATACAAATTAGTACAATCTTTTTGGATTCAGTATATATGTTCCTCAAAATAGTAAACACAGAAAAATCAATCTAACTAGCTCAGATACCCAAAAGTCACAAACAGAGATGCATGCAAATCCATGCTTATTGTGGCATTATTCACAGTAGCCAAGTTATGGAATCAGCCTAGGTGTCCATTAACCAAAGATTAGATTAAAAATGATACACATAATGAAGCATTATTTGGCCATAAAGAGTGAAATGTTGTCCTTTTCAGGAAAATGGAATTAGAAGTCACTATTTTAAGGACAAATGGACAAAAGGACAAATGGCATGTTTTCTCTCATCTAGAGTCGACTTAAAACAAAATTTCATACACATGTATGAAACTTCCATGATGAAGCCCAATATTTGGCGGAACTAATAAAAATGGGTAAAAGATTTTGTAAATGGTTCTCAAAAGAAAACACATATCTTAAAAGTTCTATATTATTAATTATCTGAGAAATACAAATCAAAATGAAATACCTCTCCAAATTAGAGTGGCTATTATCAAAGACAAAAGAAGCCAGGCACTGGTGGCTGGTCTGTAAATCTAGCTACTCATGAGGCTGAGATCTGAGGATTGAGATTCAAAGCTAGCCTGGGCAGAATGCTCTGTGAGGCTATTATGTCCAATAAACTAAGAAAAAAAAGCCAAAGTGGAAGTGTGGCTCCAGTGGTAGAGTTCTAGTCTTGAGTGAAAAATGCACAGGGACAGTGATCAGGCCCTGAGTTCAAGCTCCATGACTGGCAAAAAATAAAATATAAAATAAAAAATAAAGCAGAAAGGTAGAATCAACATGTACATTTTAGGTGTATTTTAGGTATCTATTTTATAAATTCTTATATATACATATGAATATAAATAAATCAGTCTGGATGTTGAGTACCCTCTACCCACATGGCTTCATAACAAATCTGTAGCACTATTGTGAGGGAGTGATGGAATTTTTTTTTTCCAGGCAGAAGAGAGACTTTTACTTTGCCTGGTGATGGAATCTTTAGGAGGCTCCACTTCCTAGGTGAGGCTTAATAGAACAAAGTTAGATCATTGAAGGCAAGATCTTGAAAGTGATATGGTAACCCTGGCCTTTTCGTTCTCTTTTTGCCTCCCAGCTACCATAAGGTGTGGAAGTTTCCTCTATTTCCCACTCTTCATGATATATTGACTCATCATAGGCCCAAAAGCATTGAAGCCAACTGACTATGCCTTGACATCTCTAAAACTGTCAGCCAAAACAAAGCTTTCTTCCTGATAAGTAGTTCATATCAAATATGTTGTAATATTGTGAAAACTTGGATCATACAAGCATGAGATCATTATCTTGAAGAGATAAGGCAGAATTAATTGTATTCAAGATACAGAATCAATTTAAGTGCCTTCTGACTGATAAATGAACACACACATAAACACATATATATATATACACACACATATGTATATGTAATATATTTACAATGAAATGTTACTTAACTTTATAAAAGAAGGAAATACTGTCATATGTGACAAGATGGATGAACAGGAACAACAGGAAGATATTATGCTGTGAATCCATTCAGACACATGCAAACAACACATGGTCTCACATAGGAAACCTAAGAAAAAGTATCATTAATTGAAACAGAATAGTAGTTACAAGTAATAAGAAATGAATGGGAAGATGTAGGTTAAAGGGTGCAAACTTTCAGCTACAAGATATATGTGGTCTAAAGAAATAATATGTAGGATGATAACTGTGGTTAATAACTTGTATATTTGAAATTTGTTCTTACCACAAAGAGAGATCATTATAAAGGTGAAGGACATATTAACTAGAAATATTATGGTAATTATGTTATAATTAATGTATATCAAAACATCACCTGTATGCCATCAGTGTGTGTAATTTTTATTTGTGATGATTACCTCAATAAGGCTTAAAAATCTATTTAGTAGCTAGGTGCCAATGGCTCACACCTATAATCCTATCTGCTCAGGAGGCTGAGATCTGAGGATTGAGGTTCAAAGACATCCTGAGCGTGAAAGTCTTCAATACAAATTATTAAAAAAAAAAAAAAAAAGCTGGAAATGGAGCTCCAGCTCCAGTGGTAAAGTGTTAGCTTTAAACAAAAGAAGCTCAGGGAAAGTGCCAGGCTCTGAATTCCCCAGGGTCAGCACACACACACACACACACACACACACACACACACACACACACATCCATTTAGTCAACAACAACAAAATATGCCAATCATCAAAATCTATCTAGGTCTGGGAATATGGCCTAGTGGTAGAGTGCTTGCCTCATATACTTGAAGCCCTGGGTTTGATTCCTCAGCACCATCTATAAAGAAAAAGCCAGAAGTGGCGCTGGGGCTCAAGTGGTAGAGTGCTAGCAAAATGAAGCCAGGGCCAGTGCTCAGGCCCTCAGTTCAGGCCCCAGGAATGGCAAAAAAAAAAAAAAAATTCTATCTGAACAGTTGCATTATTATGCAAGTTTAGGGCAACAAGTGAGATGAGTACATATACACATAGTATAGGCAGTCACTCACTAATCAGAAGACTATAAATAAGCTATGTTGGGGTACAGGAAAAACATTATATACTTTGTTGACACTAATTTGGAGATTGGCTCTACTAGGAAATCTCTGTAAAAGCTAGTCTTTGATAATGAAGAGAATAGAGAAGTCATCTGGTTTAGCCTCAGTGCTTAGGTTGGACACTGTTCTCAGATTTTGCAGATCTGTATGCTTTGGAACCATATTGAAACCTGAAGGATGCTTCCCTTTGGAAGCTCTGCATTTATTGAGATTCTGTCAAGTTTCTTCCTCTTTACACTTTTAAGTGCTCACCATTAAAAGAAAACTCTTTGAAAAGTATCAACTGTGTTTGCCATTACTCCAAATCATTTCACAGATGTTACTTGCACCTAAAGAAGCTCTTCCATATTAGTTAGGATCGCATTTATAAAATACAATTATATATAATTGTCAGTATGAAACTATTTAGACAGTTTTTCAGTAAAGCTGTGGTTCAAAGTGGCAGAACACTAGCCTTGAGTAAAAAAAGCTCAGTAATAGTGCCTGGACCCTGAGCCCAAGCACTATGAGAATCAAAATAAGTAAAGAAATAAAAAATACACTCTTTTTAGTCTTCATTACAAATTCTTAGAGACACCACATCTTCACAATGAATAAATTACTGAGTTCATTTCTCTAGGACTGAATTTTCTCTGTATATCTTTTCTCTTCCCTTTACTCTCCAATGGTTCTTTACTGTTTACCAAGTTTTGGGCAATCTCTGTATCCTACATATGGAGTCTTCAGTCATATGGCACCTATCCACCATTACATTCTTCCATGTGTCTGGGGCCAGGTAGTATCTCATACATGCCGTGTTAAATTAAATCTCATTTCAGTAACTCAAATAACTAAATCCTGTCAGTCTTTTATTATGCTTCCCAGTTCCAAGTAACTAACTTTTTGAAAAACTGCAATTGAGACAAAAGTATTTGAATTTTCTCTCTGAAATAAGTTACTTAAATTTCATGGGAAGTGAATGAATACTTTATTAGTGTTGGGTAGATTCTGTCTCTAGAGAAGTGTCCAATTACCACTCCATTTAAAATACAGGTTTTGATCTTTAAGACATACAAACAATAAACTTAACATTAAGCTTGTGTAATAATGAGATATGCTAGCAATATGATGATGATTTTAATCTATAAAGTGTGTACTACAAATAATGGGAAAGAAAGCTTTAATAGATAACAGTATCAGGTTTAGCTATTTTCAATATATCACTACATAAAACTACTGTTCTGTGAAAAAAAAAAGATTAAAGTAAGACACAATGAAAAGTGAAATGATAGTAGCACTTCCTTTTGAAGTGAATAAAAAAGTCCCTTTGGTCCAACTAGGGACTGCTGACTTGGAAAAATTGGTAGTTTGACACTGTGGAAGAAATAAAATTGTCAGGAACAAAGGTGAAGAAGGATTATATTTGTCAAGAAGAGACTCCTTCTGGATGAACTGTCTGAGGGCTGTGGCATGTCACATCTAGTCTTGGAGAGTTAATGACTGGTAATGTTGGAGGAATAGGCCTTTTGTCAGATCATTATAGCAGTCACTGTTACCACTGCCTTGAGATGTAATGACTGGCTCAGATAAGGGGCCAAAATACTTCAGGTATAACATGACTCAATCCAAACAGCATTTCCCTGACTAGGAGAGCAAGTAAACTCAGTTTTACCTACAAGGCACTGAGGGTAAACCCTGGGGCAAAAGAAAACATACATGTTTTGGGTCCCAGAAAATGAGCTGAGGAATTAACTTGGCCTCTGTCTTCAATGAGGTGGCTGAATTCTGTCTCATCTTGCTTTCCTCTGAACACAGTTAATTTAGAATTACCTCTTCTTATTTACACATGCTGGGTAAATATGGGGAAAAATTAATTGAATAAGGCTAGATGAACAATATTACATCTCCTGAACTAAATAAAATCTTATATTGCTCCTTAAAGCAAAGGACAGATCATACAGTTTAAGATTGTCAGGAAGGTAATAGAAAAACTGTTCATTTTTCAGAGCATAAGAGCACATATAAGGCTCGGGTACAATGAAGGAACATTGGCTTTTCCCATTTATTACTTCATCTGAGTTTTCTGTAGAAGACTACATCTCATCCACTGCTGACATGAGAAAACAAAAATGGATCTTGTCGGAATACAGAACATTGGGATGAAAATAAAAAGTTTTATATGTTTTCTTACAGTTAATTCTGTACCTTAATAATTTAAAATTGATTTTTTTCTGGCTTAAAAAAGCATAGAAGTTTAAAATATGATAGAATCAGGTTGTTCACCACCCAGCCCATAGTAGGTGCTCATTCCTTTTACTTGAAAATTTGAATCTTTTATGCTAATTGTAAAGATTCCATATTGTAGAAGTTTAGAAAATTCTAAAATACAGAAAGGGAAAAGTAACTTCTAAAATAAAGTACTACACAAGGATATAAGGTATTGCTTATTCACTTTCCAACATTTCAAGTACTTTACATACACACATTAAACTATCTGGTTAAAATATATGTGATTACACCAACAGTAGATTCTGAAGCCAGCAGTGCTAAATTTAAAAAAGTATATAGACATAGTGCACAGTGACACACATCTATAATCTCAGCAGTGAGAAGGCTGAGGCTTAAGGATTGAGAGCACCAAGTCAGCCTGGGATGCTTTTTGTCTCAAAAAGCCAATCAAAAAAGTAAGCAAACTAACATAGGAAGAAACAAAATGTAACAAAAATACCAAAACCTGTTGGCAATGATGACTCATGCTTGTAGACCTAACTATTCAGAAGCCTGAGATCTGAGGATTGTGGTTCAAAGCCAACCCAAGCAGAAAAGTCCATGAGACTCATATCCAATAAAGTACTCACAAAAAGCTAGAAGTGGTGCTGTGGCTCAAGTGGTGGAGCCACAAGCCTTGAGCACAAAGAGGCTCATGGACTACATCCAAGCCCTGAGATCTAGCTGTAAGACAAGGAAGGAAGGGAGGAAGGGAGGGAGGGAGGGAGGGAGGGAGGGAGGGAGGGAGGGAGGGAGGGAGGGAGGGAGGAAGGAAGGAAGGAAGGAAGGAAGGAAGGAAGGAAGGAAGGAAGGAAGGAAGGAAGGAAGGAAGGGAGGGAGGGACTGAGGGAGGGAGGGTGAAAGGAAGGGAGGAAGGAGAAAGAGAGAGAAAGAAAGAGAGAAAGGAAAAAGAGAAAGAGAGAAAGAGAAAGAAAGAAAGAAGGAATGAAGGAAAAGCAGGAAGGGAGAAAGAGAAGGAAGGAAGGAAGGAAGGAAGGAAGGAAGGAAGGAAGGAAGGAAGGAAGGAAGGAAGGAAGGAAGGGAGGGAGGGAGGAAGGAAGGAAGGTCAGTCAGGAGGGCAGGCAGGCAGGCAAACTAGATATTCAATTAGTCAAACATTTGTGAAGAGGTAGTGATAGAAGAACTAAAAGGGTAACCAGAGTAGTGAAGTGGCAGTGTAAGAATGAATTGAATTAAACATAAACTGGTTAAAACTTCAGGAACAAAAACAGTAATTTTCAGAACAAATAAAATCACCAAAAATCAACTGTAGGCTGACAAAGATTTGCTATAAATGTAGAGACAGGGCTGGGAATATGGCCTAGTGGTAGAGTGCTTGCTTCATAAAGACATAGCTAGGCTCAAAGTAAAAAAGATGAAGTGGTGTTTTAACAATTTAAACAATAAATAAAGGAAAAAAACTCTATGTTACTGTAAGATAAAAGCGAGTTCAACACAAAAGAAAGTAATGAAGAGAGGGAAAATTCATAATAATAAAAGGACTGACCCATTAAGAAGACATAGCTGTAAAAAACAAAACATGTTTCAAAATAAATGAAGTGAAGCACTGATAATTGAGTGAATACAGAAATGTACAAAAAAAGAAATTTAGCATTTTCCTTTCAACAACTGATGGAACAGCTAGTGAATCATCAGTAAAGATACAGATATGAGCAATACTACTAATTGCTCATGGCAAATAGTCTGCTTCAATACAGTCCAGTTGTTTTAAATCTTCAACTTCCACTCCAGTGACACTTCTCTCCAACTGCAAAGGCCACTTATTGATGGCAGTCCTGCTTCAGGAAGCCTTGTTACAGTCATGACTACTCTAGAACACCTGTCTTGATCTTAGAAGCTATCAACCCTAAGATAAGACTTGGTGAACTCTAGATGACCTTGCTTATCCTGCAGCTCTTCTTGCTCATAAAGACTAGGGAAGCACTTGTTGCCCACATTTTTGCTAAAGCTTGTGTTTGATGTAATGTGAGATTTCTGATTAGTCCTTATTGAAAGCCTATGGTTGGTAGGGAAAAAAAATCTGCTGTGATTTTTGGAACTTACAACATTTGTATGCATGTCATACTTATATCAAATCCCTTCTTAGGATGTTCATCACACTTCTCAAGTAAGCTAAGATATACCTGCTCATGTTGCCCTTCAGTGCTGCAATATTAAAGGCACTAAAGAACATTATTCAAATGATCTTTATTGTATGTAGAGTGGGATATGTTGGTACACAAATAGGAGACAGTGGAAGTGTCAGTGAATAACCGAGAGTGAAGGTGCTGGTAGTCACTGCCTTGCTGAAAGCAATAGCAGAGCGCAAATGGTGGTAAAAACACTGCTGAAGTGATTTTGGTGCAGGGTGATATATAAGGATCTGCTTTTAGTTTGTTGCAGGTGTTGAACCAGTTTTTCCAGCACCATTTGTTAAAGAGGCTATCTTTCTTCCGTCCCATTTCTTTTATTTTTTTATTATCAAACTGAATTACATGGAGTTTACAGTTTCATACCTTAGGCACTGGATACATTTCTTGTACTGTTTGTTACCTTGTCCCTCGTTCCCTCTACCCCTCCCCATTTCCCATCCCCCCATGAGTTGTTCAGTTCATTTACACCAAACAGTTTTGCAAGTATTGCTTTTGTAGTTGTTTGTCTTTTTTTACCCTGTGTCTCTCGAATTTGGTATTCCCTTTCAATTTCCTAGTTCTAATACCAGTGTACACAGTTTCCAATATACTCAGATAAGATACAGAAATAGTGTAGGTACAACCACAGGAGGGTGATACAAGAAGATCATCAATAATTGAAGCTACAGTTACACATGGCACGTTGAAAGTAGGTACAACTATGATATAACAATCGTTTCCATAACATGGAATTGATTTCATTTAGCATTATCTTATGCATTCATAGGGGCAGAACTATTGGGCTCTTGTGATCCTCTGCTGTGACTAGCCTAAACCTGTGCTAATTATTCTCTATAAGGGAGACCATAGAGTCCATGTTTCTTTGGGTCTGGCTCACTTCACTTAGTATAATTTTTTCCAAGTCCTTCCATTTCCTTACAAATGGAGCAATGTCATTCTTTCTTATAGAGGCATAATATTCCATTGTGTATATGTACCACATTTTCCTGATCCATTCGTCTACTGAGGAGCATCTGGGTTGGTTCCAGATTCTAGCAATTACAAATTGTGCTGTGATGAACATTGTTGTGCTGGTGGCTTTAGTGTGTTCTTGTTTGTTATCTTTTGGATAGATACCCAAAAGTGGGGCAGCTGGGTCATAGGGGAGTTCTATGGTTAGCCTTCTGAGGAATCTCCATACCGCTTGCCAGAGTGGCTGAACCAGTTTACATTCCCACCAACAATGAAATAGGGTTCCCTTTTGGCCACATCCCCTCCAACAATTGTTGTTGTTATTTTTCTTGATATAGGACATTCTTACTGCAGTGAGATGGAATCTCAATATTGTTTTGATTTGCATTTCTTTTATGGCCAGTGATGTAGAGCACTTTTTCATATGTCTCTTGGCCATTCTCATTTCCTCATCAGAGAAGTCTCTTTTTAAGTGTTTAGCCCACTTGATGAGGGGGCTATTGGTTCTTTGCGGTTTTGTTTTGGATGAAGGTAATTTTTTTAGTTCTGCATATATTTTAGAGATGAGGCCTTTGTTCGTTGAATGGCCGGTAAAGATCTTCTCCCAATCTGTGGGCTTTCTGTTTATCTTATGAGCTATGTCCTTTGTCCTGCGGAAGCTCTGCAGTTTGATGCAGTCCCATTTGTCCAACCTTTCTTTGATTTGTAGCCTTTCTGGGTCATTGTTAAGGAAGTTCCGTTCTGCACCAAGGAGTCCAAGTGTTTGTCCTACTCCTTCCTTTAGTGTTTTCAGGGTGTCTGAATTGATTTTTGAGGTTTTTGATCCATTTGGAATTGATTTTGGTGCAGGGTGATATATAAAGATCTAGTTTTAATTTGTTGCATGGGTTGAACCAGTTTTGCTAGCACCATTTGTCCATCCTATTTCTTTAAGCTCCTTTATCGAAGATTAAGTAGGCATAATTCTGTGGGTTCATTTCTGGGTCTTCAATTCTGTTCAACTGGTCTTAAGGCCTTTTCTAGTGCCAATGCCAAGCTGTTTTTATTACTATAGCTTTATAATACAGCTTGAAGTTTGGTATTGTAATTCCTCCAGCACTGTTCTTTCTGCTTAGGATTGTTTTTGCTATTCATGGTATTTTATTGTTCCATATGAATTTCTTGATTGCTTCCTCTATTTCATTAAAAAAATGGTGTTTGGATATTAATGGGTATTGCATTGAATTTGTAGATAGCCTTTGGCAATACTGCCATTTTGACTATATTAATCCTCCCAATCCAGGAGCATGGAGGTTTTTTCATTTCCTTAGTTCTGCCTTAATTTCATTTATCATGTTTTTAAAGTTCTCATCATAGAGGTCTTTCACTTCTTCAATTCCAAAAGTATCAAAGACTTAAAAATCAAATCAGACACCCTGAAAACACTAAAAGAAGGAATAGGAGAAACACTTGGGCTCCTTGGCAAAGGATGAAACTTCCTTAACAAAGACCCAGAAATGCTACAAATCAAGGAAAGGATCAACAAATGGGACTGCATCAAACTGCAGAGCTTCTGCAGGGCAAAGAACATAGCTCGCAAGATTAACAGAAAGCCCACAGATTGGGAAAAGATCTTTACTGGCCATACAACAGACAAACGCCTTATATATAAAATATATGCAGAATTAAAAAATATTAAATTCCTCCAAAACAAAACCGCAAAGAACCAACAACCCCCTCAACAAGTGGGCTAATAGACTTAAAAAGAGACTTCTCTGATGAGGAAATGAGAATGGCCAAGAGACATATGAAAAAGTGCTCTACATGATTGGCCATAAAAGAAATGCAAATCAAAACAACATTGAGATTCCACCTCACCCCAGTAAGAATGTCCTTTATCATGAAAACTAATGATAATAAATGTTGGAGGGGATGTGGCTAAAAGGGAACCCTAGTTCATTGTTGGTGGGAATGTAAACTGGTTCAGCCACTCTGGAAAGTGGTATGGGGATTCCTCAGAAGGCTAAACATTGAGCTCCCCTATGACCCAGCAGGCCCACTTTTGGGCATCTACCCAAAAGATAACAAACAAGAACACACTAAAGCCACCAGCACAACAATGTTCATCGCAGCACAATTTGTCATAGCTAAAATATGGAACCAACCCAGATGCTCCTCAGTAGACGAATGGATCAGGAAAATGTGGTATATATACACAATGGAATATTATGCCTCTATCAGAAAGAATGGCATTGCCCCATTCACAAGGAAATGGAAGGACTTGGAAAAAATTATACTAAGTGAAATGAGCCAGACCCCCAAAACATGGACTCTATGGCCTCCCTCATAGGGAATAATTTGCACAGGTTCAGGCTAGTCACAGCAGATGATCACAAGAGCCTAATAGGTATGCCCCTATGAACACATAAGACGATGCTAAGTGAAATGAACTCCATGTTATGGAAATGATTGTTATATCATTGTTGTAATCACTTTCAACATGCCATGTGAAACCATAGCTTCTATTGTTGATGATCCTCTTGTATTCTCTTCCTGTGGTTGTACCCACACTATCACTGTATCTCATCTGAGTACACCGGATACTGTATATACTAGTATTAGAACTAAGGAAGTGAAAGGGAATATCAAAATCAAGAGACAAAGGATAAAAAGACAAACGACTCCAAAAGCAATACTTGCAAAACCATTTGGTATAAACCAACTGAACAACTCATGGAAGGAGAGGGAAAGGGGGAGGGGGAAGATGAAGGAGGAGGTAACAAACAGTTCAAGAAATATATCCAATGCCTAACATATGAAACTGTAACCTCTCTGCACATCACTTTGACAATAAATAAGAAAAAAAAAAGAAAAAGAAAAAAAGATAATTATGGACACAGTTGTGGACATATATGCTTGAAATAAAAACAATTGCTGAAGATTTCTAAAAAGATTTCTTAGTCAAGATTAAGCTGGGCACCAGTGGTTCATGCCTATAATCCTAGCTACTCAGGAGGCTAAGATCTGCGGATCAGCTTTGAAGTAATCCCAGGGAAGGAAAGTCTGTAAGACAATTATTTCCAATCAACCATCCAAAAAGATAAAAGTTGTACTGTGGCCCAAGTGATAGAGTGCTAGACTTGAGAAAAAAGAGAGAGAGAGAGAGAGATTCTAGTAGTAATGGTGATAGAAATGACAAACAACAGTGAAAGTGTAGGAAAAAAAAGTGAAAAGTGTGAGATGGTGCATAGCCAATAGGGTTGAAGGCAGCATCCTGTGAAGAGCTGATGATAAGGGGTCACAAGTCCTAGCTGCTGGTAGAGTTCCAAGGAGCTGTCCGGACCTAAAGGCCAATAGTCCTGATATCTATGACTCAGAGCCATATAAACTAGACAGTGTGATTGCCAAGAATCCCAATACCTATGGCTTGAAAGCTTTAATACTATCCACTGTATGGAGTCAAAGGTCCTAATACCAAAGGCTTGATAATTGTAACACTAGTTGTTACTAACTGCTGATACTACTAGCTGCTTTCAAGAGTTTGGCCACCGACAAATGAAATTCAAAGCAATATGCCTCTAACCTAAGCACTTAAATCCACAACATTTCAGGATTTGGGATTAAAAATATTCTCCTGTCTGCCAGACAAATCCATAAGACTTGGCATTCAAAAGCTTAGAACCCTAGAGCAGGAGATTTATAGGTCCCTAGAGAAGGATATTTTTTAAAAATTCACTTCTTCCTTCCTCTTTCTTATCATAGCCCTTACACATTGAAATCACTGTTTTCTATGGTTAGAAAAAATTCCCTTGTCTCTCTTCAAACGCAGTCTATATTCTTCCAACATTTCCTCTCTAAGCACCCGTACAGTCAAAATCAGAAATTTTGAGAGCTAGAGTTACCTCTTTGTCTGAATCCTTCTGAAATTTATCCTTAAGAAAAGAATTTAGTTGAGAATTTACATGTTTTCCTTGAATAATTATTTTAAGAAATTACCTTGTTAAAATTTTTCCAAATTCTTATTTAGTTTATGATGGGATTTTTTTTTTAATCTAACAAACTGGTAGAGGGATAATGGTTGGAGTTTTAGATTTAGCACTTTTCCCTACACCCTTCAGAGCTGCAACACATGATCTTCTTTCCAGGAAAGCCAGTTCTTTTTTTGACAGACTACAAAGTGTAGGTTTCTGGTCTGCCCTTAATCCCACATGACTTTTATCTATTTTCATTCAGAGATGTCTCCTCAAAAAGTTAATAACTGGAAGAGTTGAAAAGAGGTTTTGTTTTTTTTCTTTTACCCGTACTGAACTGACCTAAGTTGCAAAGACTAGTTGATCTCAGATTCTCGGGTAAGTAGAAAGTATTGTTTTTCTTGCTTGCATCATGGGCGAAACCAAAAACAATTCTTCAGTTTATGACCTACTGCCTAAGTCAACAGCATCTTACAAGGGACCTCTCTATATTTGGAAACCCTAAATATGACAAAATATCAGCTTTCAGAGTTTCTCTAAGAAACATTACCTAAGAAATGAGATTTAATCATCACTGTCCTTGCACTAAAGATGAACATTTCCCCAATTAGAAACCACTGCCTAAAAAAAAAAAAAAAAGAAAGAAACCACTGCTTTATCTTTTA